>NW_020448307.1:370605-492935 GCF_003343035.1 Apteryx rowi | reverse complement strand
CCAGCCCTGTGGCGGCGGCAGCGTCGCCTCCGCTCCGGGCCGCCGTGAGGCGGCGGGTGCGCGCCGCCCCGGGGCTTTCTGTTTGCTGTCCACAAGGTAATTAAAAAACAAACAAACAACAAAAAAGGCAACATTTTGCGGTCGTCTTGAATAGGCGATACCGTGTTCTCGTTTGGGGTTTTGCTCGGTATGAAGGTGCACATTGCCGCAGGACATCTGGGCATCGCTTAAGCATTAATAAAGCACCTGTTCGCACCTCTGGTGTGCGGACCGCGTTTGTCGCTTCAGTTACGAGTCGTTAGGGTGGCAGTCATAACAGTTCCTGAGTAGTTTGCTTCATCTGCTTATTTTAGAGTGCTCACAGAGCACGTTGGTATAATTATTGCTGCATTAAGACAATGGTGGCTGGGAACCATCTGGTTGGTGCCACCCTGAGAAGTAATTGGATTTTTTTTGAGTGCTAGGTGGGTGCGTGAGAGCACTGAGTAACTGGTTGCCTCGAGTCCCCGCTGCGTTGTGCCGTCTGACGAAGGCGCGCAGCAGAAGATGGTGCTGCTGCAGCTTGAGCCCCAGTTCTCTCCTGCCTTCGAGTTCCTTGCACATAGGCTCTTGTAGGCGGCTGTAGCCTGTATTCCCAGCAGTGTGTATACAAAGAACACCTTAATCTCTGCTTTTGCCAGTGTCATATAGATCTTCTGTATGTTAGTGGTCAGAAGAGTTCCTTAAGTTTTATATGCGGTTATGCAACGCTTAATAAAGTATTGTGTGGCTTAATGCTGTCATGCTGAGCAGAAGAGTCCGCTAGCTCTGTCCCTTGGAGGTTTTCAGTGTGGAAGAACAGATCGGTGCAAACATTTGGGTTCCTATCTGCTTCRTTAAGCACCAGTTAAAGTTCTGACCTTTAATCATTATTTAAGGGACAGGAATTTACAGTGGGAGCCCTTCAGCCCTTCCCAGTGCTTTCAGGCAGGCAGGGTTCTTGTTGCCTAGGTAAGAGTTAAGTAAACACCAAAGTGTTGCCAGTAAGAAAAAGTATAGGACTAGAAATAAGGAAAAGATTGAAAATTAAAGTTTAGTTTTTTGTTTTTTGTTTTTTTAACCAAAATTCTCAACAGAGATTTTAGAGTTTGAGGGTGGGCTCATTTCCCAGGAGAAACACTGAAGAAAATCTACTTTTTAAACGGGAAGCTAGAAGGTCTGCTGGATGTTTCCACATTTATTGAAACATGGAAGAAAAATTAGTTTCAAAGCTACAGAGCTTTTTGCCAAAAAAGAAAAGGTCTTTCAGCTAGCCCTGGTCTTAACTGGTAGTTATTGTACACGGCGAGTGCTAGCGTACATGAAGGGAGTTCCTGATCTTGGCCAGGTTGTCTAAGGCAGTTGTCCCTGCAGACGGGGAAACCAGGCGGCTGTGGCTGACCCCGTGCGCTAGTCTGCTGCAGGGGGCTGAGGACAGGTCAGACAAGGCAGCTTCTTGGCCATGGCAGTGCTCTGACAATCAGAGCTGGATGTGTGGTCTGGAGGGAGAAGGAGAGTACAGCACGGACTCCTTTCAGGTACTACGGCTGATTTTACTATGACTAAATTTACCCATTAGGAGGAAAAAAATGTAATGCTGAAATGACTTACTTTTGCAAATGACAGAATTTTTTTTCAGATTGCCAAGAAGATGACTTTTTCTAAGGGAATATATTTCCTGGCTCATGTTTACTCGGATTTCTCCCTCAAGGTTAGGAGGGAGCGCGTTTATGCAGGTTAGTTCATACAAGTCAACAGCTGTTAGACCAGTCTTTTCTCCCCAGAGATTTGAAGTGCGAATTATAAAAACTGGAAAAAAAATATGCAGTCAAGCCCATCTGAGACAAGAACATTTTTATGTATAAAATTTTCTTTATATATATGGTCAGGATAATAGTAATATTTCAGATTCTCTAACCTAACCAAACCAATAAGCAAATACCTTTTTTAATGATCATGACAAGGTTTATTTTGTTGTTATTCCCTTATTGTTCAAAACTTTTTTATTATTTATTGTTTAGTCATCACAGGGGCACTGTAAGACTTAGACCCTTGAATTACTTTGATAATTGTTATTTGGTAAAATGCATCTAAAAGAGTATTTTCATGAAGCAAAAAAACTAATGACTTGCTGTGTTCTCAGCTGCTTTAGTTCAAGGTGTAGGATTTTGTGTGTGAGTGGATATGAGTATGTGCATATGTGCTCTGGGAATTGCCAAGCTCTCAGTTAAATCTGCTGCATCATTAAGTTTTGTGTTTTAAATTCAGCATTTCAGCCGTTGTTGTTCTGAACAAGAATCATTATATGCTTTCAAACAGCATAAAGGCCAGTGCTTTTTAGGGCCTGAAAAACCTGCCTTTGAAGTTGTGACTTGGCATGTTCATGTGTTCTTCCCATTTGTGGATGGATGAGGGAGGAAGACTGCATGCTTGTTCCAACTCCAGAGCAAAGAGTATGTACTGCCTCTTAGACAGTGGAAAATAACACTGCACCAAAGGTAACTGAAGGTAAAATATAAAAGAATTGAGGCAGAGAGCACCTGATTTGTTTGAGATTGTGCTTCGTCCAGAGGCATGTGGTTTAATTGTGGTGGTGTAGGTCACTGAACATTCATGCACTTGCATTAAACAGTTACTGGAAAGTGTAGATTATAGACCCTCATTGACAGGCATTGAATTTCCAGGGGTCTCAAGTATGCTGTTCAGAGGAAACATTTTGTGATTAATGATCATCAAAATGGATAGAAAGTTTAATGACATATCAGACACTAAACCGCATCTTTGTGTCTTCCCCAAATATAGATACTTTCCAAAATACTGGAGGCATTCTGATAAGTAGAGTGTAAAAGTAAATAACAGTTAAACTTCACTTTGTATCTGAAATAAACCCATCTATGTGGATACCATTTTCAGATAGAGGGAGGTAAAGTTTTGGGTTTTGAATTACCAAAAATCAGGTTGAGACTGATTTGTCTTGAGGCATCCTGCTGGCATTTTTGTTATGGAAACTTGTTGCACAGAAAGGAGTTGCACTGTGACTTGCATTGAGGCACTGAACTATTAAAAATTACTTATGCTGCAGAGAAAGTAAGTCTTGTGTCTCTCGTATCATCTTAAAGCTTCCCAACAAAGGTGCTGTTTTGTAAGTATTGTTTTGTTTTTGSTTGAAAAATATGATAGCAGATCTTTAACTCTTCTGGTGAATTTGTTTCTGTCTTACCTTGAGAGTTACCAATTATGTTTTAGCAGGTGTTTTAACTAACAATATTAAATTTGTTTCTGCTGGTATCAATTATTTCAATCTGAAATCTTCCCCCATCTACTTGTTATGAACCTTGAGAAGAAAGAACTAGTTTAGACTGGAACAAGCATCATTTTCAGATGTAAGCCCAGCAGGATTTTGAATGTCGAACTATACTGAGGAGTGCTGCTTGGTGGTGGTGGTGGTTGTCTGTTGTTTTTTAAATTCTGTCACATTTTTAACAGAAATGTGCAAGTAATGTGCAGTTAGGCCTCCTTCGGGGTGCCAATCTCCRAATACTTTAGTGAAATGAAATTCTCAGAGCACTGTGAAAAAAATGTAGGCAATGTTATGAAAACATGGATCATTTGTTTGCCAGGGTCTACTGTTTCTAGGAATAGAACATGCATTGACTTCTTATCCTGAGTAGCCACCAGATTAATTTCAGCTTTTGGTCTTAATTTTTGACATTTGCTAACCTTTAAATGCTTTACACTGCAGCTGTATTAATGTCAGTGTAGCTTTCGTGTGTGTTAGGTGCCTAACATTTTTAATGGTATTCAGTTATTAGTGTTTGGAAAGATTTCTATGCTTATAAACACATCTATCACATTTTATCTGATTGTTTTGAAGAATCCACAAATGACCGTGAGTTTGATGGCAGTTTTTCCATGTTCTGTAAGCATTTCTCAGGCCCAGCTGCTRCTGAAGAGGTTCACTCAAGAATTTTCAGCAATGGGGACATGAAGTTGGACATCTGAACTCTACAAAGTACTAAACACCTACAAAAGATAAGCCATTTATTTCCTTATATAAAGGTAGGGACGCATGATTATGCAAGCTGTTTTCAACTGAAATGTAAGTGTCTCACAGGAGTCTGAGACATTGAGAAAAATTATCTAGAACTCCTGATTTCCATTTATAATGTCTGACTCCTGTGGTATTGCCTCCTGTCTTCTCTAACAATTGAATCCAGACAGATGTGTTAAAAGTGGCCTGAATAATAGATTCAGCATCTTAGTTTGCATTCAAACAGTCCCTTTATGGTTGAATGTAAGCTTGCAAGGAATTTTGCTGTGGGCCTAGAAATACACCAGCAAAGCCTTATTAATCGTTCCAGGAATGACTTCCATAATCCACAGCAGTGTCTTAAGAAAAATCGTATTTTATCTTGCACCCCTGAAACCTGGTCATGCTTGGATGGAGCATGCTGGAGAGGGCATGACAGTCCTCTCAGTCTTCTGCCAGATGCTGTGTCTGCAATATTTGAACCTATCCAGGCATTCATGACCCCATGAGTATTGCTTTGGAGGTCCTTGTCAGACTTTCTGACAGCAGCTCGCTGTAAGTTTATGTCTGACTTTGAATCACAGAGAGGGGAGTGTGTATAGAAGGAAATAAACTCAAGGGAAAGCTGAGTTTGGGAGGGAAAAGGGGGGATGAGGATGAAATATTTGAATATCTGTAGGAAATGGAAAGAATAGAAGCTTTCTGGAAGTTCTGCAATGCCTGTTGGCGATCTAATTGGAGCTTTGATAAGAGTGAACATGAATCTCAAACATGCTGTGCAGTTTGCAGAATTTTGGCCAGGATCTTCACTTTCATAAACATCATGGTTTATTAAAGTTTTGGCCCAACAGTCTCCGACAGGATTTATTCCTGTTCTCACTGCTGCAGCTTTCACGTTAACACCCTGGGATCATTTATTCCTGCTTTGTGCTGGTAATGCTGAGAGGGGCATAGAGGGTTTCTATGCCCTTGGTACCTCCTGACTCCAAGAGAAAAGCTTGAATACTACTATATTACAAAAAGCAGGTTGGAAAAGCAGCCTCTAATAACTGAGTCCCCATTTTCTATGTGGGGGAAGGATTAGATGTTTGATTTAAAAGATGCTGTTCTATTTTATTTTTTTTTAAGCCTTATTGCTGACCTCACTTCAGCAAATTCTCTGTGAACCATGTAGAGTTTGTAGTTTAGTCATCATCTGTCATTCTTGGACTTTTTTCTTTTAAAATGCCAATTCTTGCAAAGATAGAATTTCACTAATGAAGTACATGTCTTGTGATTCTGATGTATAAAAAAGCTTGCCTGCAAGCTTGGTCTCTCTCTTCTCTGCATGCAAATTAAATGCCTTTTTATTCTAAGAAATGGAAGAACTCTTTAAAAATCAAATATGCCTGGGGAAAGACTGCACGCAGCTACTGATTATTTTTATGATGTCTGCTGCTAACTGCATTGCATTCAGTTCTGAAACTAAATGAGTCATGAATGCTGTATATCAGTGGGAGACCATCTATTTGAGTTGCATATGACAATCTGTATTAATGTTGATGGGTTTGGGTGATGTACACAAAAAGAGACCATTTCACAGTGTGCATAAGGTTATGATACATAGTAGTTAAAAGGACTGGGAGTATGCATGCTTTTTACTTCCCAGCCCACCTGTTGACATATCATGTGACCATAAGATAGCATTAATTTTTATGTGTAATCATAGTTATTTCTCAGAGTAATCGTTAGCATTCCAGCTCCTTGAATGAGAGCTATCACACAAGCACTGTGGTTTTTTTTGTACGCAAACCTATTCATGAAGCATTCATTTTGCAGAAGTTTACTTAGAGCTTTACTTAAAGCTTGTGTTTCCATACTAGATTTTTCTCCCCCAATTGTTTTTCTCAAGGTACCTATTATAAAAGGGTTTTAAAAAAACTCAAGAAAATGAAGCTCAGATGGTGGTCATTGTGGCAAATGAAGAGGAACACTTAAGTAAATTGAGATGGATTTTCTTTCTCTTTTCTGACATGGATAGATATGACTCATATTAACCCAAATGTGAGCATAGATGGCCTGTGCAGAGTTGGAATGGAAGGCCTGGAGTATAACCTAATGTGTAAAGAAGACTGAAGTCAAGGAAAATCCCTTTGTATTTGGAGTACTAGCCAGGGCAGTATGAAAGGGCTAGGGAGAATTTTTTTTTTGCACAGAACAAAGAACAGKTTTTTTTAAGGATAGACACAGAGTGAGGAGGATTGGAGGAAAAATCAGCTTTCATAAACCATGGTAGTGTGTTTCTGATTTCTCCCCTTCCCACTCCACTTCATATGTGGTTCTTATGATGTCTGCAGTGCATTCGTAGCTGTGAGTGCAATAACAGGTAGAGATAACTGAGCTGAAAGGAAAGTAGGTACAACAGTACTGGTGCTGACAGAGGTTGATACACCTTGTTCTTTGAGTGGATTTTGCAGCTGATCTTGCAAAAGTCCTGATACCTGATCTAGTTAGTTTTAAATTGCAGTTATTGGCATAGCATAGAGACTGCACTATAGAGAGAATCTATTTAGTGAAGGATAGTCAGTAGCCCCTGGTTTAAATCTCAAGATTTCTCTTCAGTGCAGTATTCCAATAATCTACAAATGGGAAGCTGTTGACAACAGGTTGAGAATAATAGAGGAGATTTGAGAATAATAAAGGACRTTGTTAAATTTTTTGGAAAACTGAAACCTTTACAGTTGCCATCTTGAATCTTGCAGACAAACAGAAAAGCATGCTTGAATGCTGTTTTATTGTATGTCTGTGCAGACTGCTGCCATGTAGTGAATACTTCAAAAGCTGCTGCTGGCAAAACTCTTGTTAAGTGAAATAAATTCCTTTAATGAAAAACTAATCTGTGTCCAGTAGCCACAGAGCTGATCTGCTTTTGGGGACTTAAATCCTTGTGCTTGCTTTGTGTGTTCAGTTAGTGTAAAGTAGGAGATGATAGAACTCAGACAATACTGTTGCACAGATGTGTCCTGAAAAGCAATTTCAGCAGCATTCTTCTGCAAGTTTCAAGTTCTTTTGCAATAGGACTGGAGAGAGGACTGCAGTACCTATTTCATTAGAATCCAGATGAGTTGCTTTTTTTGCTTTCTTCCATTAGTTTTTTCCATTAGCTTGTGAATAGTAGGAGAAATCTGGGTGTGAGAGAGTCTGCGTGACTGTTGCTTGATGGTGAAAGGGTCAGTGCCAGCAAACATGTTTCTGTGCTCTACTTCTTGAGGTTCTCACTGCCAAAAAGAATGGGTGGTGCATGTATTTGATATCCATCAGCCAACATCATTTGATTTTTTTTTTTTTTTCCTTCTCTGTCTTTCTGTCCTTCCTGCCCCAAGCTGCTGAACAGCAGCAAGAGCACAGAGCAAAGATACTTTCTCCCTGGGAAGTACTCCATTAGTACATGCAAATGAATGCAGCTCAAGAAGCCTGCTTGGCACTGAAAGAGAAGTGCACAAGGATTTCTAGCTGGAATAATACAGATCCTTTTGCAAAAGGAGTACAACTGGTGAGAAGGGAGGATGACAATTTTGGGCCTGTATAAAATGAGGTGAGGTCAAGCCATTGATATACCCCAGGGTAACTGAGTGTGAATGCAGTTCTTTTTTGTAGTATTGTTCATTGTTGGCAAAGCGCAACGTCACACCAGTCATCCAAAACTTTGGTTCTTCCTATTGTGGTTTATTTTAACACTGCAATGCTTCTTTAAGGTGAGAAATGTACCTTTATCTCATACTGCCATTTGGGGAGGAGAGAGCCATAGAAACCTGTGTTCATTGGCATTCCTGCTTCATCCTCTGTTTGGACTAGCTTCCCTGAAGGAGAACTAGCTTGTCCCTCTTGGGAGGAAGGTCTGTCATGATGAGTACCATCCTTTTTCCTCGCTCAGATGCAGGAGTGCTAACCCCATTCTCTCCCTAAATTTGCACTGTGCCTGATATCCTTGTGTTGAATGACACTGTGCTTCTGTCTCATTCTTAAGTTAATTGAAAGGGATTGTTTCTCTGTGTGTGTTGCCTATGCGCTAATAACAAATCATAATCACTATACAGGCACTTGCAGTGTTTTTTATCTCTACAGTGCTCACAGTGCTTCCTCAGCCTATAGAAGAGTTATGTCTCCAGAAACACAGATGCTTGCTGTATATATGTGTATAGAGCAACAGTTTTTCTAATGCTCTCCAAATCTGCTTGAAAATAACTGTCTGTGCTTGATTTTGATATGACTTTTTGCTCATATTAGCTCTTCACAATTAGTTTTTTCTTTCCCCATTTTGTCACTGCTTGTCTAGTGTTCTTTTGATTTGATTACAATAAACGGGGTTTTGCATTAGTTTGCCTGGCTTTTGTTCTGACTAGCCATGAAAAGTTAATGGGGCCCACATTTCTCTGGTTAGTTGTTATTTTATTAGCTCGGAGTCTCCTGCTCGGTGGCTGAAAGCACAAGAAATGTGTAGAAGCTACAGAAGTGCAGATCTGTGGATTGGGAGCCCAGATGAAATGGTATTTCATGGAGCTGGTGTGGGAGGGCAATAGAACTATGAATGAAGAATTTTTTTTAAAGTTTCACATATTTATTTTCCACTGTCTGCCCTGCAGTTTTGTCAAATATAGCCTTATAATACTAATAATTTGGAAAAAAATATTATTATATTCCAACCTATTTTGTGCTGCCTTGATGCTGACAAAATTGGCTGTTTTTTGATTCCAAGTGAACTTTTCTGGATTGGATTGAATAGCAGACAGACAGAAAACATATGAGTTTAGTCAAATGGAAAGTCAGCAGATAAAGAACTCAGATGGTATAGCTATAATTACCTAGTAAATGTTTTGAAGACCAGACCCCAGATGTAAATGAGTGTAAAGAACATCTGTTAAGACTGGTAGAGCTGTACCAGTTTAYGCTGCTTAGGATCTGGTCCTTGATGTGAGATTCTGGATTGCAGATGGACTGGTTTGGAATATAAAATATGAATAGTGCCAAAGTTCCAGCAGTCTGTCATCCTGGGCAAAGAAGCACTGACATTTCCAGAAATAAGAAAAAATGAAATTATTTCATGACATTTCTCTTCATTTTTTTAAGTAAGAACTTTGTTTCAGGATCAGAATGCAGTAGGTACAGTGAGCAGATCTGTAAATTGCTGTGATAATGATTGATGAGGGATCATGCCCAGTGGGACCTGAATGGGTTCATGTTGTTGTGTGTGGAGAAATCATTTCTTCTGAAAGTGATAGAAGTTGTTTTAGTTATTTTTGAAGATTGTCTGAGCTCCTAGGTAATACATTTGTGAGCTAAAGGGTTGAGTTTGGAGCTGAGAAATACATAATTTCAGCTTATTGAATGAGGTTTGGGGCAAATTACCTGATTTGTTTTGCCCTCATTTTCCCCTAGAGAACTATTGCAGTACTTGCCTGCCTTTCTACAGAGGTCTGGAATGAGAATTTTTTTTTGTGTATATGGGCTTTGTAATGAAAAAAAGACATTACGATTAATGTGGTCTGTAGCTGAATGTTCTGGCATTGGTATTTTATTTAAGAATAGTAATGAAAAGAAACACTGCCTTTTCTTTAAGGAAACTGAGGAATTTGATTCTTGCTATTGATTGCAAAACTTGATTCTGACAGCTTTTCCTATACTCATGCAAGTTCACCGCTAAGCAGAAAGTCAACATAAGAGCACAGACTATTTGAGTCTATTCACAACGTATATTGAGGATGTGAGTGATATTTGTATTTGTCCTTTTCAGGGACTGAATTTCACCCTTGAAAACAGATCTAGCTTTAGGTGAATAGAAAGCCTCCCTAGGCTGCTAAGAGGATTAATGTTGAAGAGCTTGGTGCTCTTCTGTCACAGTGGGAGCTCTCACATGGGAACAGTTCAGGGATGCAAGTTATTCCATATCCCGTAACTTGTATTTTACTTTTGGGTCATCCATGACTGGAGAGAGAACTGGAAGATGTGGTGGTATCAAAGCATCATCCAGGAGCATTGCAAAATTACCTTTTGAGGATAAGTAGAGTTGGCTCTGTAAGAAACTGAATGCAAGATTCAGAAGGGTGTTTGGAAGGAAGGGTTTTGGGACAGGGTACCCCAAATTCATGGAGAATAGTAATACTCAGACAGGTCCTCTGCACCTGTAAGAGTGTAGCTCCATTGGTGTCATTTAGAGCTATGTCCCTTTCCACAGATTTACAAAAATACAGTAAGAAAAAGAGGTATTTTAATTTTAGCTCTCCAAAAAAAAGCACACAGTGTTGTTTCTTGTCACTCCAAGTGAAGAATACAGTAGTAACATTAGGACAGCTTCAGTTTTGGCATTAATTTGTGTGTCAAAAGTACGTTTGTGTGAAAGGATTAACTTCATCTCTTTCATTTCTTCACAGAGAATAACATGATCATGGATACTGGCAGTTCATTTCCCCTGTACCAGAGAATGCTGCCTCTTTGGCAAAACGGCTACTGTGTCTGTACGGTGTCTTCTAAAATGTTCTGCAGGCCTGTTTGCAAGGTATTGGAAATACCTTTGTCTCATCTCAGTGGTAGACTTGCTGTGTTTTTAGTATGAAGGAAACCATACTAGTTCTTATCATAGAAAATTTATTCAGGAGGCCATGCTGCCATGATTTGTGATTGTGTGATTTAAACAGGTTACAGAGATAATATATTCTATGCAAATACTAGTTATTCTGGGAATGCATGTTTGTTCACTGAACTGTAATGTTCTCTGACCGCTGAGGGAAAGCCATAATACAGACAAATATTATGATGGATTGCTTAGTGAGTTCAAGCCTCTCTATTTCAAAAACTGTTGCCTCCATGATGATGCAACTTTGTTCTGATAAAAGTTACAAATTCAGGTACAGTTCGGAACTAGCTGAAGCTCCAGCTGATGGTTTTGTTTAGCTTTTTTGTGTATTTTATCTGTCTCATGACTTAAATGGATGCACATTTTAAAGCGCTTGTGTGGACAAAAGCAGAATTTCTACATCCACATTTTAAGACTTCTGCTTGCTTTTATGTATCTTCTTTCTTGAAGTTCTGTATGAATTTTCAGGATTATCTGCAGTCATTGTGGAGGTCTTGTCATCTTATTTGTTTTGTATTTCATTTCTTACATTGATTTACCACAAGAAAGCAAATAATGTTAATTATCCTAATGAAAAGGGTGATATAAACTGTGTATTAAAGGTGTGTTTTCTGTAAGAATTTGTTATATTTGATTACAGAAGAAATTGGCATATAGATAGCGGCACAAATTTAAACTGTACTCATGAAAGCGTCCAATGTCGACTTATGAGTTAATACAATRGTAGAGTAGCATTTCCGATTTGAATGTAGATGAACAGGATTCAGTATGAATGTTTCTTTTTCTTTTAGATTGATTCATATAAAGGCTTGACCTCAGATTGTTGCTATTATGTTTATTATAGAATGTAGTATGAGAGCATTTGTGGATTTTTTTTTATTGTTGTTGTTTTGGGTAGTTATAATTCCATAGCTTTTTTTTTTTTAATACAAGCTGTTTTGAAAAGAAGAAAGAGGATATTTATACTGCAATACCTCCCTGTTCCACAAGAGACTGATTTAAAGGAAACTCTCTGTGCTTTTCTGATTGTACAACAATGATGGTGAGGGGGATGGATTATTTGCTTTAGTAATATTTACCTACACTAATTTATTTGAACAGACTTTTGTATATTAAGAGATATCAGAGTGGATGTGTTCAGCTCAAGCAAAATGGGGGACTTCTGGCAACTGCTTGTCCCACATGCCAGCAGTAGGTCTGTGAGGGACGAGCAGATACTAATAAAATGAGCAGCAGTTCTGGCTGGATCCAGGCAGGTTCTTATATGATGCCTAATTCTATACTGTCTGCCTGCTTGAATATGCATTTTGCCTGAGGAATATTTGGGCAGATTCCAGAGATAGCAAACTATGGGCTAGATAAATTGGCATAAATTGGTTTAGCTCATCGAGGTCAGAAGAGCTGTGTCAATTACAGCAGCAGAGTATCTCTCTTCCTCCCTTCTCAGTGCCTCTTTTGATTATGGATTGCTGTGCAAGAACAGGTTTGGAAAAATGGACTGATAAGCAGCTTTTAATGCATTCTGAATTAGTTTTGAAAGATGTTTTTTGCCATTTTATCCTATTCACCCACTAACTGAAATTGAGCTGCTGTTTTGTTTGCTGTACTGCTTTGTGTTAGATGGTTTGCCGCTCAAAGTAGAAACTACTGGAATAAATAAAACAGTTGTATGAAATGCTGCAATCACTACAGAAATAGCTAGTTGGCTTGAGTAAAATACTTCTCATGGGCATTCTGCTGGAAAAGCACTACATACATTTTCAATCTGAAAGGACTCTAGATCAATCCTGCTGTTAAAGCTTTTGATATTCAGACTGCAAAACAATTTGCAAATAAATAAGGATCTAAAAAATAATACTGTGCAGYGTGGAAGGTGCCTGAAGCTTTCTTGCTTACTGGTTACCTTTCTCCTTATGATTTGTGTCAAGATGTAGGTGGATGGGAACTAGACTTCAGCTAAGACATAGTATTTTTCTCTCTTACACAAAATGGTCCTGAATGCACTGGGTACATAAGCCAAATGGAAATACTATTTTTTTAGTTTGTGATGTTAATTAAACTTGGGTGTTCCAAGCTCCTGTGCTGATGGTAACGGATCTCTCTCTGCCTTTCCCCTAGGCTGCTGAGCCCTCTGTGTGCAGGAGATTTGTCCTGCCCTCCAAGCCTCCCTGCCTTGCYTACTAGGTCCTCGGAGACCCTCCTTCATGTGGCCTCATGGACAGAAGTAGCTCTGAGCTCTTCCTGATTAGCTGTATCCTGACGGTGTGCCCTCAATCCTTCCTTCCCTTAGAAATGAAGTAGCTTTGAGTTCCTCTCAAGAAAAGACGATATCCACCCGAGTGCTTACGTGCAACATGAAGTTGGGAGCTCAGATTTACAAGGCTATATCTGGTAAACATGTTATAACTGCATTTTGGCTTGTACAGAAAGATCATGTGTGCTGCTCCCCCCCCCAGACCTGTAAAATCATTTCAGTCCGGTAATGTAGAACTTAGGGATTATGCAAGAGTTTGCCTGTATGTGCATGGTGTTAGAAAATTGATTTGTTTTATTTTAAGACTATTTAACTGAAATCCAAAAGCACCTGGTTGCTCATCCTCTGTTCTTGACCCTTTCTTTTGTACTTGGTTCTTAGCTGTGAGGTGTATGCATCTGTAGACTACATTCCTGGGCAATATGGATATGAATGTAAGAATATGTGGCAAGGCTGCAGTGATAACCAGCCTTGTAACAGGTTGGCTCAGCTCCATGATGAAAAAGCCAAGTGTTTGCTACCCTTCAGTGTTTTTGGCTGCCAAAGGAGTAAGTACTAAGATAGGTTACTACAAAACAGTCAGTATTAGACCACATTTTATGATGAACTAATATGCATGATCAGTCAAAACCAGACAACAGAAAAATTAGCTTGCTTAGTTCCAGGGTCAGGAAATTACTAACTGAAAGGCTAGAATGCAAGCATACTTTGGTATGGGCACATAAGTAAATTACTCAGGGGACTGCAAATCGCTGAACTTTAGTATTTGACTGTATATATGCTGGAAGCCCACTCCAGCTGTGGATAAAAATTTGCCAGTTCAGACTTCCTTTATGGCCTTACTCTGCAACAGAGATGGTCTCATTTTTTTCCCTGGAGCCAACTGCAGTGGCTCATCTGGACTGGATTATTCATCTATACCTTTCACTGATGTTTTTTGTTTCCCATTTGTCCTAGTCTAAATGAGGACAATTGTCAGGGAGTCTGAAAAGTGACCTCTTTATGAAAGAGCCTACCTTGATGTCATGAGATATTGCTGTTATCCCATAATCCATGGAGGAGGTAGGACAACAGGGCATGAGTCCCATCCTATGGTGCTGATTCATTCTTAGCTTCTATACAAAAACTGCTAGGTTTCCATCTGGTAGCCTATATACAGATGGTATGATTTCAGTTTTTTGTCCTGGATGTTCCCTCCCATTTGATGCACTTCACTTTTCTAAAAGGTGGTCACCTCTAACCTCTAGTCCTCGGGGAATGGGAAGAGAAGGGTCACCACTCCACAGGTATCATGCACATGCTATGTTTTATAGCCAGATTTGCTGCTGTTCTTTATCATGAATATTGGAGTTACTGAAGCACGCTTTTCCCGACTTGCAGATTCTTGCTTTTGGATATAGAGTTGAGTGACTGCCTCATCAAAAAACACATCCCTATGCTTTTTCTGTGATTATTTTCCCAATAAGATAAAGGTATTAAATTATTTGTATGTTTTCGCTTTCATCCCAAGATCCAGGTGCTATTGCAATGAGCACCGGGTGTGTGCTTTCCAAATGTGAAGGAACAATCCCTATACTAATCTGTGATTTCAAAAGCAAAAACAGGCAGAGAATGAGAGGGGTTCTAGCACACAGACAAAGTAATCTTAGACTTTTGTGGTCTAATTCTGTTAACCCTTTTGTAATGAAACATGCTGAATTCTCTTCCCTTTTCAGTTTCCTCATCGTTTTCTGTCCCTGCTCTCTGTCCCAGGGTTTCTCTGTAAAAGGTAGTAGCTCACAAAGCAAGCAGTAATTTAAAGTAAATATAATGGATTCAGAGCTGAAGAAGTGGAATGTTGTGCTGAATGGCATATGCATAATTACTGTAGACCACATTGCTATATTCCAGAAGCCGTCTGGAAGAACACCTATGTTTTGGATCACTGTTTCTAAAGTTTTGCTTTGAGCAGTGTGCTTTTCCCTGTGCTTGTGTATGGTAGAAACAGAGGTAGCTAGGATTATAGAGTTACATCAGTGTTACAAAGCCCAGAGAGGTCCAAGAAAAATGAACAACATACTAAAAGTTAATTATATCATGCTCTTCAAGCTGTCTGATTTTTCCCTTGCGTTTCTTTACCTTAATGATGCAATTAACTGAACTTTTTCTGAAACTTATTTCATTCCAAAGAAGAGACTAATGCTACTGACATTAGGATATGACTACTATGGTAATTGGTGCTGCAGGCATGCAGTTTGCATTCACAAATGTAATTGGGCACGAAGATGTTGATAAATGTTGGTTTTGTGTCTTTTCACCTCTGACTGTGATGTTCACATGCAGCAAAGTAATGCTATTGGGTTTAGGAGCTGTGATGAACTTTTCAATGGGATTCTGTTAAGCAAGGTGTATTATTATGAGTAATTGAGCTTGGGAGACAGTAAGGTTGGCCTTTTACATTTGTGAAGATGGCTCATGAGGTTTTCATAATTGAATATGTTGTATATTGCTTCTTTCCGTGTGAGGGTCAGCAAAAAGCATAAGCTTTCAATGCATCCCACTTATTCTGTGAAGATACAGGAGAAGTAGGACTAGAACATGTCCACTCTTCAGCCCTCTATTCTGTGAATTTTTCTCCATGGAAAAAACTGTGGGTAGCTTTGAAAATAAAGAATGTCATTTTTATAATGGGTAAATGCATGTGATCACTGCTGTGTTTTTCTTGGTCAGTGTGTGCATGTATGTGTGGTGTTTTCTGGGGGGTTTTTGTTGGTTTTTTTGAGTGAAAAATGTTCAGAAAAGCAGGTTGGCATTACTAGAACAGATACTGTTATTAATTCCTAAGAGCTAATGAGAAGTCCTGGAAGGATGCCACTTTCACCTGCAGTCAGTTCAGAGCTGCTCAACATGTTTGGTTAGAGAGCAAGGAAGAACTGGTACAGTTATTAAACTTACTTGCTTCCTCCTGTTAATAGATCTGTTCATCTAATCTCACAAATCTTTGAGCTGGTAACTCAGATGTGTAATGGCTCACACTGAGAATCAGAACATCCCTCTGGCGTAGAGCTTCAGGAACCCTAGAAAAGCTTTGCCAGACATCTTTGGAATGTATTTGATGTGGTTTAATTTTATTTAATCRAAATTAAAAAGGGAAGACATTATTAATAGGGAAGGAAAGACTTATCATCTAAGAGTCTGATTTGCTTTTGCTTCATATCAAACAAAAAAAAAAAATCCACCAGTAAAATCACAACTGGCTTTTCTTCCTGCTCCCTTTTTGTTTTTGGAACAGGTAGCATTGGATGAAGTTATTTCTGTCTGAGTCATCACAGACAGGATCACAAAATATAAATGGGGATGACATATGGTCATGGGTACACAGAAAGAATGCACTCAGCACCTTGAAATGGTTTGTATGTAAAATAATCTTAGTTTTTAGATTTTTAGTTAATAAAAATCTTAGTTTTAGTTGTCCAAGGTTATTTGCAATCCCAAATGATGTGGACACTGTTTTAATAAATGTGGGGTTTTGTTTTGTTTTTTAAGAAACCTTACAAATGTTGGTAATAGGAAATTTCAGATACTGGCATCCTAGTCTGTTCCCTTTTATCTGTGCAAGAAAATATATATGACCTGTTTCACACACTAATGATGGTCTGTCTGTGTTTGTTTTTCCATTAAGAGAATTGATTCGGTGTTCTAGTGTTATAGAAGGTGTGATTGAAAGGGACCTCCTCCAACTGYAGAGCCTGTTCCCTGCTGTCACAGAAACCACATTGCATAATCCTGTCTGTAGMTGTAGCAAGTTCTATTTTAAAACTGCTTAGATTGTCATCTTGTGCCTTATTTTGGAATGGTGTTCCAGAATTTCAGTCTTCTGTTAGAAATCATTCTTGAAATTTCTAGCCTGAACTTACTCGTGGCCATTTTTTCCTGTTCCGTGCTTATGCAATGTTGTCTGAAATAGCTGTTTTTCCACCTCATGTATTTATGGAGTGCAGTCATATCTCCTGTCCGGCTTCATTTTTACAAGGTACAAGAGGCAAACTCTTTAAAAAAAATGAATTCTCCAAAAATGAACTTCCTTTTCCCTTAATCACTGTAGTAGCCTGCTGTGCGCTTGTTTTGGTTCTGAATACATCCTTTTTCAACACRAGTAGCCAGATGGTACTGCAGTATAACATTACAGTAAAAACTAATAAAGCAATTACAGATTTATACTGATAAAGCACAACCATTGACTCTTTCTCTCTGGTGTTAGCAATACCTATTGATAATGCTTTACAGCTTTTCTGTTGTCATTATTACATAATGCTTCTCATATTAAAAATCCTCTCAGTTTACCACAGTCTTAGCATGCTGGATGGGTACTGTGATCTGTATGAAAAGGATTAAGAGCGTGTCTGCATCTTGGTCCAGAGTGCTGTACAGAGGTGCCTTAGCAAGGGTGAACTCCAGGTGGTGCTTACATGGAGCAGAGTGCATGTCACCATGTTGAACTAACTCATTCCTGAAAGCAGGATGGTTACTTTGATGTGTTGCTGTACCCAGGCTAATTAACGTTATTCACATTGCTTATCAGCTCAAGTGCGATCCAATACAGAGCAGCTGAATGACGCAGTTCTGTAGAGCTAGTATGGGGTCTAGGAGCTGCATGGATCTCTGAACAGCATTTCCATTGCRTGTTTAGATATGTCCCAAGTTCTCTATTCTGTCCTTGAATTCTAGTAACCTCATTGTTTGTTGCTAAGGAGTAGCAGTCCTGTACCTTTTATTAATTCTTGACAAACACTCTCATGTTCATCATATTTCCTTCTGGCTCTGTAGCAGACTCGCCTTTTTAACCGTTCCTTTTCCAGTCCTGTTTTATGAGCCTTTCTTACATTGTTGACTTCTCCCTAGCTTACCAACATGTAGGTATTCTATGAAAGAACTGCTCTCCCTAACTTGACATGTTTATTTTATTTTCTGCAATAGAAATCAGAAAGAACAGTGAGGGGCAGAGACATGTGGAAGTGTCAACTGATGAAAACTGGCATAACCTGCTGTCTGTCAATGATGCATTCCTGAAAAGTGTGACAATTAATGATTTGATAGATAGCAGAGTAATTTTTCCTATAAGAATGCCATAACAGAGAAGGAGGAAAATGCRTGTACTTCATAAGTTTCTGCAACTGAAATGCACAGGGACAGTATGCATGGTGTGGAGGGAGAGAGACTATCTCCCCTTTCTTTGTAAGGGGACTACTGGTAGTTAGAGATTTGCTTTGATTCTCTCTGTGATTGACTGGCCACAATTTCTGCTGAATTAAGTATCTTAGGTAGTCAGCTAGGACCAAGTGTTATGTAGTCATTTCTTTAAAAATTCAGCAAGTGAAGTAACACATGCAGCAGATGATGCACACTTTATCCCTATAAAATAACCTGTAATATGAACTAATTTATTGTAACATAAACAGGTCATCCATGGAACTTTTTTCATCCTTCAGTTCTGGATATATTCATATGCATTTGGGATTGGGTTGATCTTTTCAAAGCAAATACAGCCTGCTCTCTACCCTGATGGCATGTTAGCAAGAGCAGAATATATAAAGCAGAGAGCCTAGTGCTTTGGCTGTATGTTGTAGAAAAGTAAGTGCTTGTTTTGACAAGAAACTGAATTGGTTATCAGTGGATTCATGCAAAGTGCCACACTTATTATTTTTGAATCCCTTTACCAAGAGCAATATTGTAGGAGGAATATGGAGCTTCAGTTAATCTTCCCATTGATATAGTTTTTGTCTAGTAGTTTTCTGTGTAGATCATGTCCTCTGGAAGAACTTCAGATTCTGAAATCCTGTTCTGTCTTAAATTCTAGTGACCCCTAGCTGAAGATTCCTAACACTTCACTATCACAGGTATGAAAAGCTATTATTCAGCATGTTTTGCAGAGGGGAACTCAGACCCTAAAGAAATCTGGCAGGGATTGGTATGTTCAAAAACTCTCTTTTAACTTGTGCTGCTGGATACTTTGGATTACATTATGAAAAGGATGTCCAARGTGTTTTCAGAACAAGCCATGTAGCAGTGCATATCAGGAGCCTKTGTGGATGCCATTATCAAGTGCTGTGCCAAAGGTCATGGGAGTGTAAATTGAGTAAATGTCCCCCTTCCCCCCRCACACTTTTTTTTTTTTTTTTTTTAAGCTGGATCTGTTTGGTAGAAGGAATTTTGGTAGCAGTACTCCACACCTGGAGTTTTGTTCTTTCACCAGTTATTTTCTCAGAACTGGTGTAATTCTTCCAAATTAACAATCTACAAGCAAGGAATGTAGTTTGGCTGTAGCACATCCACATCCTTTTACAAGCCAGTCCTTTCATGAAATTGTACAGCTCCATCTTACTGATTCTTGTACGGATAAGTAGATGATATCCTCCATTATGCTTTATTGAGGAAAAAATGACCATAGATGTACTGTGCCTGGATAGAAAATTTTCTTGACCGTGTGAGCCATGGACAAATCTTGTGAATCAGGTGTGTCTCTGTGCCAATATGAGGGAGAGCTCTGTTTATTTTTATTTTTATTTTATTGTTTTGAAAAAACATACCTGAGCTGCTGTCCTGCTTCAGAGAGAAATAAATCCCTATGCAGAGGGCTGGCTAACAGTGCTGCTGTCAGTTTTATTCTGCTGCTTAAATGAGTGTAGATGAGATCTAAATGGTAAAGTGATTTGGGCTGTCTGTCTACAGATGTGAGTTTTACCTTCGGCAGCTTTGTTAACAGAGAGGTGGAAAGTGCTAGCAGAGCCATTTTCACATGAACTAAACTGGCGTTTATTCTTTATGTCCAGCCAAATAGATATTTGGGGATGTGGATATGGCTTCCAAGTGTATGGATTCAATACCAGAAGCTAATTGAATCTATGACCTTAAGAAGAGGAGCAATTACATCTCCCTGCTCTTTTAAAAATAACTGCATATCAGAATAGAAGTAACGATGTGTGCATCTGTTGTGAGAGGGATATGAAAAGCTAAATTTCAGAGAAAACAACTTTTAAAGTTAGAAGGAAATGATTAGTCTATTACTTGTTCTTTTCCCTTTTCTTGTTGCCAGGCAAGTATGGCTTGAAATGTTCTCTTGGTCTAAGCTGGCAGYAGTGGAATGGGGCATGTCACTTTAAAGGAAGGAACAATGTCTGAGCTGGACTGCAGTCAGACTTTTGCAGCTGTTCTAGAGGAGCAAATCTCTTGAAGCTCAAATCATCTGCTGAAAAGGTGCACTGTCACAGAGGAGAGTAACTCCTACTGGGAAGGAAGCCTGATACCATCTAAAACAGAAATCATAAGGTTGAAAGGGACAGTAAAAGGTCATCTAGGTCATCTCTCTTGCCCTTGGGTAGGAAGGCAGAATCCACTGTGTAGATATACTTTCTGAGGTCTCGCTAGGAGGACCAGGAAAAGACTGCAACTCTTCGTCCTCTGATGGATAACTGTCAGCAGTTCATGTTGTATGTGTCAAAGCCATTCACAGATGGCTGAAAGATTTTTCTGTGGAATGTTTGGATTAACTGTCTTTGAATGAGGAACATAAGTAGTTGGGCAACCATTCATTATGCATGTTGAGTCACAGTGAGGAGTAACAGCGAGAACAACTTTGAATATTTTTTTTATTAATAGTTTTTCAGATCCTGAAAGATCGATTGCTGCAATGTAAGTGAGTCCATGGTGGGACTGTTGTCTAATTCCACTTATTCTGAAATTTTGAACACTGGAATCTTTTGCACAAGGATAAGRGAAAGGTATGGTGAGACCAGATATTCATGGTCCAGAGGGACAGTCCTCCTCATTCTCCCAGGTTCACACACAGACATATAAACTAATGGGATTTCTTGCAGGATTCATGGTCTTATGGGACCCAGTAGGCACTGCTAGCTGTGATAATACACCAGAGAAAAACGGAAATCAAGGATGATTGACTTGAAGATGGCATCCCAGCAGAAACCGTGTAATTAGAGCTTTCATCAGACAGGCGCAAAATGTTCCAAGGCTGAAAGGTCATGGCTTGGATCTGCAGAGCAGCATCATGATGCATGAGTAAGGCTTGTCATATGTGTTTTGTGTGAAGGGGAGATGATGAGGATGAGGGAGAGTGGGACATGATGTTTCTCTAGACCTCAGTGTGCAAATTGTGCCCCTGCTAATGCATGGGCCATAAGCTTTTAGTCTGCACCAGCATTCAGTATACATGATTTTGTGTATTTGTATTTACACTATGGGTAGGGAGGAAGGGCTAGGAGGGAATGCAGTTCTGGTTCAGGTTCATTAAGAGTCCAGAATAATACTTTGCATTCAGATCTTCAAGAAAAGTAAAATCATGTTTTGAATGGTGTTTTTTGGTTTGGGTTCTCCCTGGCTCCCCGGGGAAGCGTTGTTATGAGAGTCATGCTTGATTTGCAGCAGAATTAAAGGTTTGGGGGCTTTGGGATCCAGTGAGGCATACAGCCAGCTGTTCAGAGTCCTCAGTCCTTCTGCTCCAAGTTCCCCCTGACAGTGTGCTCCACTTCCATGACTGGTCCCCTGGGACTCCTCTGCTCAACTGGCATGTGGCCAAGATCAGGAGGGAGTAGCGTGGTTTTCAGAGGTGTTACCCAGCATGTCTGTAAAATGCTGGACTTCATCAGATGTTGGACTTTAACTCACCAGTTCAGCCTATTCCAAAAATTTCCCTTGTCACAGGTATGCTGGAAGTAGAAAATGCAATCTGCAAAAGCAAAGTCAGAATGGATTTCCAAATGTCAGAGGTGAGAAAATAAGTGAGAAAATATTGCCACCAGCTTTGCCATAACAACATTTTCCTTCTCTACTGGCTGCTGGAAGTTGGAGTATTAGAGAGCTTTTCTTTTTCTTAGAAAGTATATTAACCATGGTACTGTCTTAACACTGGGGTTTCTCTTTTGCTCATTTTTCAGGTTAGTTGGAAGAGTAGTTGGAAACACCAATAAAAATTGTAATGCCCTTCACCATGATAAAGTACTTGTTCAAACAGCTAATTACCTTTTAAACCAGAACTTTGTCTTTAAAACAACAGAAGGTAAGTAGTTGGTTAAGCTTTTGTTCTGTGGGGTTCTTTTTTTTTTTTTTAACCGGCCCTGTGTTTCCCATTGACTTTTTCTTTTTACTTCAGTTAAAATGGACAATCAGTGAAGTCAGGGCATAATCCTGGCTTTGTCATGAACACACATTGGCACAAAGTAAAAGAAAGTGCAAAGCAAGGATGGGGTTCTGGATTGTATTGCTATTGCATGAATAAGCTAGAAGCAAGCGATACCATGGATGCACAACTTGCTTTCTCTTTCCCTCAGATGCTTTGAAGATCTGTCATTAACCTGGAGTCTGAGCACCTCACTAGCGTTGGTATATTCATCTCTAATTCCTAGGAACTCTGAGCTGACACATCAGCAGAGCTCAGCGTAGCCTCAAGCTGAGGTATTAGCTTCATTTTGAAAACAGAACAGATAGATTAGAGTCACCTGAGCCAATAGCCCTGCCTTTTATTAGGGTTTAGTTTCAGTGTCCTACCTAACTGCTGCCAGTCCAGTTAAGGCAGTAGACAGGGTTAGGTAGAGAATCTATATGAGCCGAAGAAATTTTGGAATTCCAGTTACTGGGCATTTTTCCTTTCCAGTTTCCACTAGTGAAGCACTCTGCAGTAAAAGACCATCTTGGAGCAGTGTGTTTTCTGTGAAGCCTTATTAGGGTCTGCCTAGTCCCCTAATATTTCATGCCCTGCGGATGATATTTTCTTCACCACAGGTAGCTGATAAGGGAAGTTATAGACCTCTTTCTAATTTTGTGCTTAGCAAAACTGGTCAAAACACTGACTGTGATGAATTTGGGAAATACTGTCCACTACGTGTTTTTAGAAGTCTGAGGCAAAATCCTGGAAGTATTCAGATCTTGCTTCATAGCACAATAGTTCTGTTAATTTAAGGGAATCATTCTGTTGCTGATGATCAGACCTTGTATTCTTTCACATTCTGGTGAAATAATACCAAGCTGTGCTCCTACTGATAACTCTTTGCAGAAATGGATCACCAACATCATCTCTAAAAGATCTGGATGAGCAAGCTGAGCTATAAACTCCAGTCAAACACTCAGGTCATGCATGATGCAACCAGTTACCATTTCTGTCTTCTACTCTTTTACCTAAAGGTGACAGTTTTTCTTGTAGAGGGAGGAGTTTTCTTGGTTATATTCTGCCCCAAAATGGGAAATGCATGGAGGAAATAACTGCAGTCATCTCACAAGTTCCCTCATTGAAGTGAGGCTATTGAAGATCTAGCCCAGATGAGTTGTTACAAACACTCATGTGCCTTCCTAAAMGAGAATTTTGAGGTCCAGGGTGTTACTGACATTCTGTAACATGCTGCAACCCTAAATCARTGTGTCACATTGTCACTACATTCCTGGGCTGTGCTGCTGTTGATTGTGTGGCAGCCTCTTCAAGGGCCCTGAAATATGCAGTGCTCGTGTCATTGATGCAAGCCATGTACCTCAAGGGCAGGATCGCTAGCCTAACAGCAAGTGTCATTCATTAACTGACATTCCTGATTTACTTAGCTTTTCTTTTGACTGGTCCTATTTAAAAGCACCATTGCCAGTAGCATATGACACTGGCCGCAGATGCTTCTTACTACAACAGCCCAACAAAGATCCCTGTCGCCTGTTGCCCCACTATCCCAGTTGCTTGCCTGTTAAACTTGCATAACAGATCTGCCCTGGATGCTCCTACTGTGAAGCAGTATTCACGGTTCCATGGTGTAATGCAAACCACTGAACCACCGAGGTGAAGCTGTGACACCCAGCTGCTTCAGTCTTCTCTTTGACATTCATTGCTCTCTCCCAGCAGCATCATATGCCTCCAGAGAGTTTGTAGCGCAGCCGTCTGGAGCAGAGAGTGGTAAAGAGAGATCCATTGACTTCTAGTAACTCAGCCTAGATTGCTGCCACAACATAAACTGTGGACTGTCAATAAAAGCCAGACAGCAGAGAAGAATCCCTGAGGCACAGGGAAGGCTCAGGTTTTATTCACAGTGTGTGAAAAGGATGTGATAAGCTGTTTTTTGCTATTCAAACTTCTACAGCTCCTGAGAGGTGCCCCCTTTCTTCCCTCTTTCCCTCAAGCACAGGAGCTTGTGCTGTTAATTCTCAGCTGTGCCAATTACACACCAGCTTTACTGAAGGCTTTTGATTGACTGAGGAGGTGTGTTCATATTAAATCTTCAATGACATTGTTAAAGCCAGTTGGACCCCACACAGGTGCAGAATTTGTCTGAGATGTGTCCTAGATGTGGTATCTGCCTTTCTCTTCTCCCTGTTTTCTCAGTTCCTGAAGCAGGGGATACCATGTGTAAATGGTGGATGTTAGTGGTGGCATCAGTTCTCTCCTCAGTTCACTTGTGAGCATGCTTGTTGCACAGAGAACTTTCCATTTGAGAAGAGCAGCGCCATTAGAAAAGGATGATGTGAAAGGGCAAGAGAGTGAATCACAGACTCAGGGCTCAACCTTCTTCAAGGAGAAGGTTCTCAAAGTCCCAGAGCTGCAGACACTTTAATTAGGCAATGAAGAATATGTTCACTTTAGATAATGTGGCTTCAAGAAGTAGAATTGAAGCAGAGGAAACACGAATTGATCTTTAAAATATCCTGTCAGATGCAGAAAAGTTTGAGTTGAATTCTGTTGTCTCTCAACTCATGTTATTAACATTCCTAATCTTTCTGTGAGCTCTTGCAGTTTCAGGAGCTCCTGCAGTTTCAAGAAATTCAATCTGCCAGAAAGAACATCTCTCTTGTTTGTCTGTTGGCAGCAGTGAAAGGGATAACCCAAAACACATATAGTCAAAAGTCTTCCCTTAAGTAGTCTGTCTTTTGCTCAAAAGTGTTAACCAGTGTTTTTTGTGTTTGTTTTTCAAGGCAGTTTAATAAACTGAAACAGGAAATCATGGCTGTGCTCTGATGATGATTTAGCAGATGTTTGAGGTTTTTAAAGGTATTGTTAATGGACTCTAACTGTATTTGTTAATGTGATGCCAAAAGCTAAAGCTGTATTTATGCTGAAGGAGATTAGTTTAAGCCTACTGGTGCCCTTTCTTAATAACAGTTTGACTTTCAGAACTGCATCATTAAGCACTTCAGCCCAGGGACAGAGCCTGGTGTTTGTCCACCAAATTCTGCTATCAGTTTAACACATTTCAGTCTCAGAATGCTTTAAGCATCATGCACAGTGGAAAAGAATCAGTCCTACCCCAAGAAAGTGAAGAATGACTGAAGCCATCCAAAGCAAAACAGTTTGATACAATTTGATGCCTGTCAAAAAACAAGTTCAGTTTACCTGGACCATTATTATAGAAACATGATACAGGATGCAGGGCATCACTGAGGATAAAGCCTTGTGCTTGCTTAAGGAGTTTTCCCAGAGGTATGCTTTGTTCTGGTATATAATAGCTATTTGATATTTTACTCATCTGAGCTCTAATATAAAGATGTGCAGCATAAAATAAGTTAGTGGGCATCAGTGTTTCCCTTTCGCAAGTGTTGCATAACTGAAAAGCCCAAATAGATCTTAGTGGTTCTTCAGTCTCTGGGGCACTGAAGAAATGCCATGTGGTCCCTCAGTGTAATTCTGACAGCATTTTTGAAGAACCCTGTTGTGTATAGTGCATTAAGAACTGACATGGACAGAAGGTGGTAAGGGAAACATGTCACTGCTGCTTCGTAATACAGTTCCAAAAAGCTGGTGAGCAGCCTTTCCTGCTAGAATTTCTGGAGAATAAGTATGTTGCCTTTGTATGAACTGAGGAAGCTGAACAGCGGATAAAAAACGGAAGGAAAAAGCTCAAGTTGTAATGCAAGGTGATTAGGCAAAAAAATYAACATGAACAGATTGTTTTCTTTTRTGAAGACAATCAGAACAGCTGACCAGCATGTGTATTGGCCCCACGCTGTTCTGGGAAGATCCTGCTGCTGAATCTTCGCTTTGAAAGTGCAGTTTTATCTTAAGGGGATCAGTTGTCTGAAAATTAAAGTATGCAGAATACTGTCTAACTAGTAGCCCCAGCTCTGTGCTGCAATCAGCAGGAGTTGGTTCAGTTCTGAGGTATTGTTCCTTTCAGGTCAGTGGGAATGCTTAAGTGTCTCTCTCTCTCTCTCTCTCTCTTTTTTTTTTTCTTCATTATCTCTTTGGAGGCATGAAAGAGACATTTGCACCAGGTTTAACAGAGCTGTGATTGAGCTGTGTAAATTCTGAAAGGAAGCTAATTAGTTTCCACTTCAGGCAGTAACAACCAGCAGTGTGGAAGTCCCCTTCCTCCATGGACTCTGGATTTCTCTGGCACGTAATAAGGTAAATGAGCACTTTGCAACACAGTTCATGTATATCCATAGAGGTTGGAAGAGAGATTCCTGACCCAGGGCTAGTGAGACAAGAAGTTCCAGGAGATGCAGCTGACATTCTGGACTCACTGATGGCAGCAGCAAAATTTCTTCTACATTAACTCTCCCACCACCCAAACTGTTTAGCACTTTCTTCTTTTTTGTTTAAAGCTCAGCCCCAGAATATGCGGGAAATACCCAGCCCCCAGTCCTGTTGGCTGTGGGAGGAGTTTGGACCTTACACCTCCCAGGAGTTGAAGCTGTTGGTTCTTGAGGATAAAGGTACTAATTGTATCTGTCAAATATAAACTTAAAAAAAMCCCTAAACCCTTTTCATTGTTTAACTTACCCATCCCTGCCTTTTATTCAAGCCAGTGTATCATATTGGCAGTGTTTCACATAATCTACTGAAGACAACAATGCTTTTGTGCACTGTCACACTTGAAACTGTTGTCCTTAGAGAAGGAGTCCCCTCTCAGAATTTTTTTAGCAAATGTCATCTCTCATGACTCTTAAGGGCCCTTCAGAGGAATAATATAGTTCCGCGGTTATGTTTTTTTTGTTTTTCAGTGTAGGGTTTGCAGTTTGTTTATTAACAGACAGTAGTTTTATCCTTAGCTGGAATAAATGAGTCCTCGATTTCATTTGGGTTAGACAAGTCAACTGACACCAGGAACAGATTGGCCTGTTCAGAAAAACCTGACTACCTGCTTGTGAAACAGTGCTGCTGGAAGAGAAGCCTGGGCAGGTAGCTCCTCCACATGGCTCTGTGGAATAGCAAAGGAAACGGGCTCCAGAAGCTGCCTTTTCTAGGTGTTTCAGAAGTGGGAACTATCAACTAGTCAGTCATGACCCCCCACGTGCAGAATTCACCTCTCAAGTGATGACTCTGGGTGCACATATCTGAACCAAGATGCCGTGTCATTGCTTGTTAGGCTGTGCGGGGTTAGCCCTGGAGAGACTAACGTAAGTCAAGAGTGACCCTTTGTGGCTAATTGCAGAATTGCTGTCTCTGAATGGAAACCTCACTCCTCTAGGACTGAATATGGGCAGCTTCAGGAGTCATCTGTGGTGAGCTGAAAGCACAGGGGAAACTAAATGAAGCAGATTGAAAAAATCAAAACACCAGTTTTAAGTTCGACTGGATGTATATATCCATATCTGTGCCTTTGAACAAGTGGCTACCCTTTAGAATTGCAAAGCATCCAAAATGCTTCCAATTCAGTAGAAGTTTGAGCGCTCCTGTGAAACTGGGCCGGCCCACTTTAACCATTAGAAGAATTGCAGTTTGCCAGCAGTGGGTATTAAAATCTGACATACAGAAGACATATGAGAAAGTTAAAGATCATCAGAGGGTTACTGCTGAGATATGACTGCTGAACATAGATTCACTCCTTTCAGGACCTAGATTTCCAGGAAGTACATACTATAAATAAGGCTAAACTCTATTTTAATAAGCTGTTGCTTAAAAAAAAAAAAAAGAGAGAGAGAGAGACTTTGGTACATGAAATGAAAAATGTGTGGTTGAATTGTTAAAATCATGAAGGAGTAAGAGAGAATAAAACATTTTTAAAATTCCATGGCAGCAATAAGGGGCCTTGATCTCTCTGACCTTTGTAGAGCCTATGAGGTTTGTTGTGTGCACACAGGCTGGGATGGGGGTGAAGGATTTCAGTATGCCAGTGAAATTGCAGAGGGCATTTGATTTATTGCTGGGCTCCATCAGAATACAGAGATCAGCTTTGCTGTTCTTGCATAAACATCTTGGGATCTGTAATGAACTATTACAATGAAGCTTTTGTTTTTTATTCCCTAACCCTTTCTGATATTACTGTTTATAGCTGCTTTACTGCCTGTACCCTCTAGTGAAGGAAAAGAATCTGCATGAAACAAAACGGGTAAATAATTCTCCAAAAATAAGGGTGAGAGCTCCTCTTGAAGAGATTTCTGGAGTTGATTTTCTGTGTATTTGCTGTCTCTTCTCCATTAGAAGGCACCAGAGATCTCCCATAAGGCAGCAGTGTTATCGCTTGTGTCTTACCGTACAGTGAAAATAAGTGAGAAGYTAGAAGTGTCTGTTCTAATTTCTGCATGACAGACAGTACCCTGCTTAGCCCCCCATCTCTTCCTTACGTTTCTGCTTGGCCTGTTTCAGTGTAGGCATGCCCCACAGCTGTGTGCTCTCTGCACTGAAGTCCCTGCGTCTGGAAGTTTTGCTTCTGCTTCCCAACTCTGAGTGAGACCAGGAATAGATCTTCATCTCTTGCCCAGAGATGTCCTTGCACAGTAGGATTCTGAGGAAGGGCAGGATCTCTATTGCTTCTGTAATTTTGAACTCTGATCTCCTTTCAGTCTTAGTCCTTTGGGRTCTACCATTTGCTTTGTTGCTGGGATTCAGTGTAAGAACCCTGAGGAAAATCCATGCAAGTGATTCTGATGTCAGCTTTTAATTGTATTTCAGACATTCAGCTTGTAAGTACACATAGGCTAGACAGTAGCTTTGTTTTCCTTTCAGATAGGTAGTTTCCTAGATTCAGGTCTCAATGCCATATGCTGCATGCATAGGAGCAAGCCTGTTTCCAGCRTGTTGCCTAAATAGTAAAGCTGGACAAATGGGCGTCAGGAGAAATAAAGGAAGAATGCAAGGATGACTATGGATAATGGAAAAGAGAACTGCAGTTCACTCCCTAGCCTATCTACGTACAATGCCCCTATTCTGTGCAGTAGTWTGGTAGCCTGTTACCCAGGCAAGTGGATTAGTTCAGTTAATGAGTGTCTGCTTTTGGAGCAGAAAGTCCTTTTTTCTATTCTCACTGAAAAAAATCCCTACTTGGCACATGCCTCATTTTTGGGTTGACCAAGTAGGAAAGTTCCATTTTTTTCTTATGAAAACAGGGGTAATTTTTAGTGAAATATTTTTGAGAAAGTATGCTCTCGTTTTTTATTATAGGTTAAGCAAAGCCCCAGTGAAGGGGATTTAGACACTTAGGCTCTTTGTTCACCTTGGAAAATTAATCCCACTTCAGCTTTGAATAGGTACTAAGCTGAGTAGTGTATAATCCACTTCCAAGTGGTGACTGGATAGCCAAAGCTAGGCTGGAACGTGAGCCACTCCTGGAATAGGCTGGGGGCCGAGGTTGTCTGTTCTCCAGCAGTTGTTTCAGGAGAGCTGCCTTTCTGGTGTTTCATTTGCTGGGGTTTTGGCCTGCTCTGGAACTCTGCTTTAATATTTTATTACTGTCAATGTACATAGATATTGAAACACTCTGGATGACCTCTGTACAGAAAACAACTCTGAATTAATATTTTTGTAACATTTTTACTTCTAACTCCACTCACTATTCTGTGGTTTGTGGGGTTTTTTGGTTTTTTTTTCTGGATCCTAGCTTTTGTTGAACATAAAATCTTAAGGATAAAAAAAAAAAAGATTCTAATGACTTAATAAAATTTGAAAATTTTTACCTTTAAGTCATTAATATAAAAGATGAAATAGAAAGCATCCTTAATGTGCAGCAATTTTACACTGTTCAGGAACAGCTGCTTTAAGTGTGCAAAGGACCTCAAATGGATCTTCTGAAAGATAATATCTGTTTGTTTTTTTTAAATCAGTGTTAGCCTCAAAATGGTGTAATCAGTTTTTATTCTTACTACTGGAGCTGGAGCTGTGCCTGTAAGAACAGCATTGCTTGTCCTCTGTGAACTCCCAGATCCAAGCTAACTGCATGAGAGYGCTGGGGAGCTCCTGGTTTTGTTTTGTTTCTGCTTGGAATAAGAAGTATACTATTTGCATTTGCAGAAAAAACTCTTCAGCAAGAAACACTATATCTGAGCAGCAATAGGAAAAACAACTGAAATGAACAAGTAAACTTGAAAGCTGCCATAGGGGAGCAGACTTTCCTCTCCTTTGATAGGCGAATGGCTATGGCGCTTGCCAAAGATGCAGGAGACTCACTCCACATTTTTTCCTCTGCTTGAGGGAATCTGGACATGCTGCTAAGAGCTCTCCTTCCTATGCTGATGCTGTATGGCAGGATTTGACAGCCTTTGATGTGTCAGTTTGCATTACACTTTAGCAAATTCAGAATCAATTAGGCTGATAGGAACTCATCAGGATCTGGGAGGCGCTGTGTCTGACGAGGCAGGTTCCTCCTGATCAGCCGCCTGGTGGTACTGTGCCATCCTGCAAGATCTGAGTTCATAATTTACCAGTTCAGAGCTCTTTGGAGCTCGGAGCTGCTTCTCCTGGTCCTGTGACTGGCAGTTACTAGCTCTGCCTCCTGCCATTGAACCCTGCTTGTTTACTGGCTTCGGTGTCCATGTTGTAGGTCACTGACCCTGAGCCTTGGGCAGGGAAGGGAATCTCAAGTCTCTCCTGTTGTTAAAGCTGTAGATAAATAATTAAACATTCCCTAAGGCAAGAACCTGTTATCCTAACCCACCAGAGACAGTTTTATTTTGCTCTCTCTCTGTTCCAGTCACTGAATTATTTTACTCAGCTGGAATAACTGCTTGCAAAATCCTCATCCTGTTTATAAGAGTGGTCAGGTAGTCTCCCAAGGACAGGGTGTTCAAGTCCTTCTGACAGAGAGAACTGAATTGTCTCCAGGGCCATGGTAAATATTCTTACCTCTAGACTGTGTAGTAAAGATGAGTGTCCTCTGCTTTACCTTTACAGTGTATCTAGCCTCTCTGTCCTTCTGCAGCCCTCATGTTTATTTTTCAGTAAACTTGAGTTGGTGAATTTGACCAAATTTCACAGATAGTTCTAGGGGGGTGAACTGCATTTTAGCTCATTTATTCTTCTCCAAGTAATAAATGAATCGGGGTAAACTTGGATAAATTGCTCCGAGTTCTAGCTGTCCTGGAGGAAGGACAGGAGCCGTAGAGTTTAAGCTCAGTCCCAACATCCATGAATGAGAGAAGACAGTGTTTCCTTCTGCAAGGAAGAACATGGACAACAAAATGAGAAACTTCATATCTGTTTTTTTTATAGGAGCCTTTCAAACAGGAATGTGTCCATCTGGACAGAGGAGACGCGTGCTCACTAGGATTCAGCCCTATAAAGAGTGGAGCGRCTTTGGCTGTGCTCCGATGGAGATCTTGCTTAACTTGAAGATGTGAGTTATCCTATTGAAGTCAGGGCGATTAGCCCAGTSTTTAAGGTTGAATAGAGAATTAAGAGCTGTGCTGGTCTGGAGCCAGAGTTCTCAGCACCTTGTAATGATGACCCTTTCAGAGGAGGGAAAGACTGAGGGTAATTCCTTGCTTTGATATATAGTACATCTGGGTAGATGGGAGAGAGTTACAGATCCTGACCCTTACTAATAGCAATAAAAATCTATGGCATCACATGAGTTAAAAACAAGCAAATAAAAACCAGACTAACYAGCAACAAAAGAAACATTTCATAAAAGCATCTCAAAACAGCAGAACATTTTCTGTTATGGTGGGATGATCAGAAAAGGTGGTCCTTCTCCCTGGTCACAGGAAATGTCTTGTAAATAGTAGCTAAAAAGTGCTGATCTGTAAAGTGGTTAAAAGACACAATGTACCTTTGATGCTTCTGCAGTTGAAGAATCGTTGCCAATTTGATCAGCATTAATTACAGTTGCAGGGCTTTGCCACATCCGAGAGCTGTTTTTTCCCTTTATCTAACAGCATTATTTGTTCAGTCCCCCCTTACATCTTCCCCTGTGTGTATATGTGTGTGGCAGTATATTTGCATGTTTCTCCCCTGCTTTCCTGTGTACTTCACCTCTTGTGACTGCTGCAAGCTCCTCCTGCAATCTGCAAAGGGAGATTTCCCTGCAATAGAGGCTTGGATCCCAGTCCCCTTGCCACAGAGCAGGACCCCGCACTTGCACACATTTATCTAAACTGCATAGCAGCTTGCTGCCACAACTGATATTTCATCTTATTTCCTCTCAGCTGCAGCTTCAGGTTGTTTCTGTCTACTACTATTTCAGTCTCATTTGCTGCTTCCTTCCCCTCCTGATAAGGTAGGTGATTTCTTTTGTTTGACTCTCTAAGATTCCTGATCGGGAACTGCATCATCCCTGTATTGATCTGCTTCCAGCATGATTTTCCTCTTTGGTTTGGGTGGGGTAGCTTACTTGCACCTGACTACAGCTTGGAATACTGTTTTTTTGCAGACAATAACTTAGTCACTTTCTGCAATAGGGTAAACATTTTCAAGCTGGGAAGTTACATGACCACGCTGCCAGAGGAACAGCTCCAACAGGATCAGAAACAAAGGTGACACAGAGTAATGCCTGTTCTCTGTTCCTTTCTAAACTTTATTGTAGTTACAGAAGGGCTCAGAATAATCTTTGGTTTCTCTGAGGCAGAAGTGTTGGGACAAAAGTAATAATATAGTCTCATATTGTTGTGTTCCTGGTGAGTTTCAGTTGTTCAGCAGAACAGCGGTAGTACCCCTTCCCCCCAAACAGTGCTCAGGCTATAAAGAGGTGATAAGAGAAATCATTTCAGAATCCATCTGAGTTAGTGGCTCTCCTCTGACTTGATTAGCTGTTCTTACTGTTTGTGTTAATCACACTAAGCTCTGTTCCCCATTGGAGCGTGTGTCCTGTTTGCAGTGTGAGTGTAAATCCCTAGAGATGACACACAAGTGGTTGTATGTCCTCTGCTTTACTTTGTTTTTTTGTTTAGCTATTGAGGATAAAATATGCCTGGAAATTGCAGGATGCACTGCACCAGCTCCAGAAGTGGGTGCATGGGCGTATCCAAACAGCTGTATCTCATGCCTGTAAAATTTATGTTGTGGCAGTAAGATTGACTGATGAGACCTGGGGACCACTGGTCACTGGGGCTTCTGCCACTCTGTTCATGGAACAATGAGTGGTCTGAACATAAGGTTAATACAGAAACATGAGTAGTTTTAGCCCTAGTGAAAGTAATGATTTTAATCGTTTTGTAAATTCTCAGTATGAAACAGCAGAATGTTTATCATTACTGTCCCCTGGGTGCATCTTATAAAGCTATTAATCTTAATAAATATTACCCAGACTGTCTCTGAAATTAGCTTCACTGCAAGGAAAACCTTCACTCTTTTCTCATAGCTTTTATGTATCAATGTATTTTCAAAAACAAATTAAGAAGCTATTGACTCCTATACAAGAAAGTTTCACTAAACAGCTGACCTTCTTGGCTGCTACCATAAGTTCACTATGGTGTAGAAGCATCAGTATGGGCACTTGATTTATGGCTATTASCTCCAAAGGTGTATTACATTGAAGAGTAAGTTTTGGGGCTTGAAAAGAGGTGCTTGTGTATTTTTGTTTCAGACTGATGGCCCAATCTGTTCCATTCAGAGGCCCCCAACAGTTTTCTGCTTTCTTTGTTTTATTGTTTGAGCTTGTTTTAGTCCTCCGAGATGAGAACTCCTCCAAGATGAGAACTTGTGATTTTTAGCTTTTTTAATAGTTTGCACTGGGGATTTTTGGCCTTTTGAAAAATGCACCCTTCCCTGCTCTTTGCTGGGGATAGTGAGTTCTAAGTGACTGGACCACGGCAGCAGTCTGGGTGGGTTGCAGTTTASTTTGTTTGTAAAAGGCTTTGGAGAGAAAGTACCTTGTGTATCTCTGATTTGTTCGGGTACCTTTTGGTAGTGCTGGAGACTTCTCAACTCCAGTTGACTTGGAGAGGATAGATACTATTGCAGATTCAGCCACTACGATGCTTTGTGCAGCTGCCGCAGTTTGATCTGCAGTTTGATTMCTAGGATTGTAATATTGGGGATGAATTTTACCATAGCCCAGTTCAGGAAGACACCTAGATATAGGGGTAGCTTTTTAACTTCAGACAAACTTTGGGACCTGCGTAGAGGAAATCTCCTGACCAAGAGCATGAGGTTAGAGTTGAGTGCTTGGCTAAGTGATAGAGGTGAAATTAAAGTTAGCTGGAGAGAAGCAGCTGAGCRTGATGGTGCAAGGAAGGGGGCAGGGGAGCAGGAGAGAGAATGGAAGAGTGAGAAGTGGCTGGCAGCTGCATCTGTTATCTTGCTCATCTGGCAAGCAGGCAGGACCTGGCTGAGCCTCAGCAGAGGAGGTCAGGTCTATCTGCAGCTGTCAGCAATCCCTAAAAGGCCATGTGAGAGAGCAGATTCACAGGTAGGAGACAAAACTCCAGTCAAGAGGTAGAGGCTATTTCTGGTGTCTTAGGGAGCAGATGATCTTTCCTGTTTCAAAAATCCATATTCTGGCAGCTGAAAAGCAAAATCCATTCAGACAAATGAAGAGCAAATCTTGGAAGAACCCCAGTCCCAACCTCCCCCCCTTTCCCTGTCCTGCTCTCTGCTGTGCTTCACCTTCCATGCTGATTCTTAGAAGGCTTTTGGCTCACCTCTCCAGGGTGCGTATCTGATCTCACTACTCTGTGTGCTTTTTATCAAGGGTCCCTGCCTGGGGAGGAGGGAAGGGACCAAACTCCTCTCCCCCCCCCCGAAAACACATATGTCAGTGTCTCACTTGAGCTCCTCCTGCATTTCTAATTCCACTCTAAGCTCTTTATACCCTCTGACCTCTAAATCTGTTGACTTCATGACCCCTGCTTCTCTTTCCTTGTCCCCATCCTTTACCCTCTTTTACTTTTTCTGCTTTAGGTTGAGCTCCTTCAACTCTGGATGGATGAAAACAGTTACAAAGTCTGTGTATATAGTTAATCATTAAGATTGAATTGGCAGTCCATACTCATGCGGCAGTCCCACTGGAGTTACCAGGCAGTGAGGACATCAGGACTGTCTCAAGAATTGTTTTTCTCCCACACTTTTTTTGTATAATCCCTCTTTTATGTGTTTCAATAACATGACTTTGTTGCTTTAAAGTGAAAAATTAAAGCCATTCAGTAGCTGTGTTTCCAGAGCGCAAATCTAAGAAAAATGAATTAGCCCAAATTGCACCTTTAAATGTTCAGTGAAAACATGAATGTCCTGGAAAACAGTCCTGGCTCGACAAAATCTACCAGTAGATTTTGCTGCCTTGTTACTCTCTTTTTATTCTTTTGTGTGCTTTATACTTGCAACAAGAAATAAATGCTGTGTATATCACGTGGATGTCAGTATCAAAATAAGTGCATATCAGTGCCTTGCATGTAAACACTTTAAAAATAAAACTGCCACTCTACCTATGTAAGAGTGTTTAAAACTATCTTGAGTATCACCACACTATACAGAATCATATCCTCCAGTGTAAATATATATGTTTGGGGAAGAATTGGAAAATTTAAAGCCTGTTTTCTGTCTGCTTCTGGACAGACCTGCTCTTCTGCCATGTAAGAAACAAACCAATCACTGTAACCAGCATTAAGCCATAAATCAGATTTTTTTTTTTTTTGTTCATATCCAAAAAATTTTTTGAAGAAACTGAATGGTAACAGCACCTTGATTTTCCTTGAAATCTTTTTATTAAAAAAAAATGACATGATTTTATCCCAAGACTTTTGTAACAGCTTGGGACCCTAGCTTAAATCGAAAGGTTGCCACTTTGAATTTCTTCTTATATAGCTTTTACACTTTCGGGTGACCTTAGTAGCCAGAAGTGCCTTTTTTATTTTATCTGTCAAAGTCACTGTGGTTGTTTTATTTTGGATATTGACCTTGCTACAACTAGTCATGCTTTATCATCTCTTAATTCATCATAACATCACTGAAGCTACAAAATATCATGTAGTGGATGATCCAGGAAACATGAGCCGGATCCTCTTATCATTTGGTCTGTTACTCTGTTTGTACTTAACTTAGTGGGCAACAGTCCTGGTCTAGGTTACAAGATTACTATGTTACTAGGTTTCACTCGTAAAATTGATCATAATATGCTTTTTTGATACTCAGTTTTGTCTCTAGAGCAGTCAATGTCCAGTGAGAAGTTTACAGTCTGCTAAATGCTTCTGAATCCTTAATGATGATAAATTTTTGCCTCCTGTCTTCTCTTGGACACAACCGCAGACTGTTGCACAGGTCTGCTGAGAGCGAGCCACGTGATAGCGCTGGCCTGGATGCGCTGAGTTCAAGGATGGTAACATYACTGTAAGAGAGACGTGAGAGAGAGCTTGGTTTGGGAAGAACACACCATGGGCGCTAACACCTCCAGCAAGTCACCACCCTTTGATGAAAGTGAAGAAGGTAAGAGCTTTTTTTAATTGTTTTCTGGGATTACAAAGTTCATGAATACAGTATCCTGAGGGCAGCACAAGCCTGAGGTTCACTGTCAGCTCCCATGCTGGGATCTCCAAATGCCCAGACATCTTGATTAAGCAAAGATATGTCAAGCCTTGTAGCAGAACCATGCCTTTGGATCTACCTCAGAGCTATGGTCAAATGTCAGGTAGTCCTTTTGCCTCCCAGCATCTGTGGTTGTGCACTGAGAGAATAACTCTCTAGCAGAGAATTGTTTTTGAGAAGTGTCTGGGACACTGCCAGATAGTTTGAGGGCAGGGAAGAAATGCTGCTGTTTGGGAGGCAGCAAGGTTTTGTTTCAAAGATCACAGCACGAGGAGGATTGGTTTTAAGTGTGGTGAGAAGACAGCTTGAGCAATGCATATGCCCATTCCTGATTTGGACTTGGTGGGAGAGCCACTTAGAAACAGTCAGCAGCAAAAGAGTTAGAGGTTCTTAGTGACTGCGCAGCTGGGCAGATGTACAAGTTGTCACTGTGAAACTAGCACTCAGGTGTGGTAGCCTGGAAAAGAAGAATATATTGCTGAGAGCAGTTTTGGAGGCCAGCATCACTATGCTGCCAAGATTAGAGATAGTCATTAAAAGATTGTTTCATAAATATATTTCCTGTAGCATGAGTCAGTTTACTAACTGCCATATGGAATTCCACATGGATACATTAATAAAATGCATATGTAAATAAATATAGTGAGGTATGTGAGAACCTAGATGACTCATGTAAACTGCTGGCTCAGCAATAAGATAACTCTAATCAAATATYAAACAATTTTGAATTGTTGAAATGCTCAGTTTATCCTAGGAGACTCCCATTCTCCCCAGGTAAGTTCTCAATTTGTTTCAGCACTCCGTGGAAAACACATGATGTTTATGAGGTCCAGCAAAACACTGAATGTTGCACATGTGTCAGGGGAGGGGTGGTTAGGGCAGATCTGATTGTGATTCTTTTACGCTGAAGTTTGCTGACAGCTTTTATAGAGGAACTAGGGCCAGGAATCTCCAGCACCTTCATATCCAACAACTTTGCCATGCTTCTGCAGGAAATTTATAAAGACAGTAACCTCAGAGTCCCTTCACCCATCTTCATYGCTTTCGCTATGAGGTCACCTTACCTTTCTGTGGCTTCCTGGCACACTGCGCTCAGCTGCAGTCTGAAGGAGTAATGCTTACAGGAGATGGCTGGGAGTCAGGAGGCTCAGGACTTAGTTTTGGTTTTCCTACTGGCTCAATTGACATCTCTGTAACTCAGTTAATTGTAGCTGTTTTCCCCTGTTCTCACTTGTTTCAGGGGCTGCGTAAGCAAAAAAGCTGCATCACTGTAGCTTTGTTAACATGATTAAGAAATGTAGGTTTGGATAAACTGTTATTCTCAAGCAGCAGTGGTTTCATGGGTGGTTCTAGACATACATGGAACGATTCAAAAAATCTGATGTTACAGTTTCACTTAGTTTGTAGTTAACAGTAGAAGAACTGCTGACAGAAATTTTATCACAAAAAAGGTGTGTTCACTTCTCCTAGGCACTTGATCATCAGTGAACAAGTCAGAAAGATGCAATGAGAAGTTGGTGCAGTGATGTGAGTAGGGGAGAACAGCCAGACAGCCTGAGATGTAGCATGCCACCTGGAAGCAATCGGGTTGGAGATGCAAGCTCTGGGAAGGAGGCAGGATGGAGGAGCTCTGGGATCCTATGGGTAGGGGAAGGGAAGTTCTGTTCTGATCGTTAGTGACAGAAATGGCATCGATAGACTTCTGCCACAGACTCCATTAAGCTGTCATTAATAGAGAAAGCCTTTAAAACTGTGGATGTAAAGGGGGAAGGGGGAGGGGACATTGGCCAAAACTTGGTCTTTCTCACTCAGTGCCTCAAGGACAAGGGTCTCAAGGAGCAACTCACTTTCATTCTGAAGAGCAACACTGGAAATGCAGTGATTATATTCAGAGTAGTGCATTAAGTGCCCATGATACCAAAGCCTTCTGCTCAAGGCTGTGGCCATCCCACCATTCAGTGTGGGGTGTGGTTTTCAGTGTATAGCTATTGATGCATGTGGCTGCTTTTGGAAGGGAAAAGTGATTCTGTGCGGCAGCATGTTCCCCTTGCTGTCCCGGATCACCCTGTTGTGGTTCCTGCCCTTCCCTGTGCTCCTCCATTTGTCATCCTGTAGAGGAGATTTCACACATGGCACTTCCTCAGAGGCTGCATTCATTGCTGTTGCCCTCCAAGCACAATGAGATCATGTGGAATCATTTCCATTCGTATGCTCTGCATTGCTGGGCCCATAATGAAAGCTGAATGTATGTGGCTATTTGGCTAAAGAGGCTGTTGCTCCCAAATTATTAATACAATTGTTTGGAATTTTTCTTTTCTTTTGCATTAAAGTAACTGAAAAGTAATCAGTGCTGCAAGACTTTTCTGGGGATTTTCCTCCTGGGGCATCCAAAATGCTCAATATTGGCATCTTTGATAAATAACTGCTTGTGCTAACTCAGGATGACTACTATTTTTCACTTTCCTGATCACCTTCCTTGGGATGATATGTCCTGGCTGTGAGATTGACTGTAACAAATTGAATTTTCATTGCGCTGGCTGGTTTCCCTCCCGAATCTTTCTCTGGGTTTGACATGCTTGTACAGTGTCAGCTCCTATGACTGAAAAAATAAATACATCCCTAAGCAATGCAGTGACCTGTGCAGAGTGACTGTCCTTGTGGCAGTATATCTTTTCAGACAGGTGCTTCCTTATGAAAGCTACTTCAGTGCTTGGAAGGGGATTGGTTTTAACAAACAAAAGCTAACAGCACATGAAGCCCCTATCAGTCACATGACAAAGGGCACGAGACTTTCCAAGTGTGATATGCTGTTACCCTATGCTCTGCTCTTTTTTTATAAATGAAGTGTGTTTATAGTGTTGGCAAGTTAAGGAAAAGGCCCAGTTCTGATCATCTTGAATGATTAGGTGTTGGTTTGGCAAACTTCAGTAGGCTGAGGGGCCACTGCTGTACCCAGACACGGTGTCCAAATAGCGCAGTTGTGTTTGCATGGCTCTGTCCTGATGTGACTGTAAAATCTACAAACTGTTAGCACACTTTTTCTCTGAGTAGTGATCTTTTAATATAATGGGAGGAGATAAACGCAGCTGAAATGGGAATATTGCCTATTAGCTTTTCTACTATCTTGGCAAATTTGTGACCAGACACTGTATTACCTTTGCAATCACAATTTGTCATAATCTTGTCCTTGTCTTAATTTCTTCCACTTAAGAGATGTTGGGTAGAACAGGAAGCAGCACAATTGCTTTTCTGCCATATGACRTGTAATATTAACTTTGGTGAACTGTGGTCATTTGAGAGTGGATTCTACCATTTTTTAGTGTACCTTAAATAGACTTGATTTGGGAGCTGTGTAAATATAAACAATGATAGCCTGAATTGTGAAAGTGCTCAGGTGCCAGGAAGGCTCATGATAAGTGAAGAAACCTGTCTCCTACCAGCCTGAATTCCACCTCTGGCTGTAAAGGGCTGCAGTTGCATCAGCAGTTCAAGTAGTTGTCTGCTCAGATACACCTAAGTGTAAATGTTGCTAGGACCCACTACACAGGAAGTCAGAACAAGCAGTTAAGAGATCCTGAATGTTGACTGCATGGAAAATTAGCCTTGTGAAGTAATTAGGTCCAGTAATTTTCCCRTAAATTTTGTTATCTGCTTATTTAGATTCTGCCATCCTTCGCTCTGTGAGTTGTTTGTTTGATTTCACTGAGGCTGTTCCTGAAGTAAAAAGTCATTTAATGAGAGAGAGAGAGAGAATTTGGTGATGTGTACAGCACCCACTCCCATTACAAATAAGTGGCCCTCCTAACGCTAAGGCTCATGCCCTTTCAGAGCATGGGTTAATGAAGATAGTATCTCGCTGACACTTTCCATCCCATTTCTCATCTCATGTCCTAGTTCGTTCTTGTTTGTCTTTCACCGTCCTTGTGATAATAATCAATTTTACAGACTGTTAAGGTGAAAATAGGGAAGCATTTAATAGAAAAGTTTGATTGTGGTGTAACAACCACGGACAAAGGAACACGATACTTCCTGTCCTCATAGATCACTATGCAGTGTTTCTGTCCCATTGCCAAAGAACCCCAGCTATAAATTAGTTAGCAGAGGCTATCTTGTCTAGGAAAACATGCTTTCCATCTGCTGTGGTCAGATCATGGGAAAAGAGAAGGGGCCAGATTTTTACAAAATGTATGCCCCCCTGAAATATGTTTGACTAGCTATTGCTGTAGCACCACTGACTGTGAAAGCAGATAGATATAACTAAATGGATGCATGGACGTGTTGGTGTGTTACTGCTTATGTGAGATTCTTAGCACATAGATTTTAGATCATAAATCTGTTGGTGGAATCATTTTTCATCAAATGCCTTTTTTCTGTATTGTCCCTTTTCTAAATCATCAACCAGCAGCAGAGGATGATTATCTGTAGTGCAGAGTTTGAAGGCTGCTTTTGACAGTTCTTCATGAGTTTGCTTTCTTCTGAAACACAGGTATTCTGTCTCTGTCATTTAGAGAGCTCATCCAAGCCTGAGAACTGTGAATGTAATGCTAACTGGGTAAGAGTGTTCATATCTCTGAAAGTGTCACTTTATTGGCACTGGGGATCGTGACTTCTAATAAAGAAAGGGCACGTAATTAGAGAGCTCTGAGACACACAGCCTGTCAAAAGTGGGTAGCATGGATGCTTTTTGGACCCTTGTGAACTAAACACCTGTTGTGCATATCCCTGTGGTTGCAGGGAGTTCAGGGATCTGCTGACTTCAGGTGTTTTCTTCTGGTCCTAAAAAATAGCTAGAAATCCTTAATGACAACTGTACTCAAGTTCTAATTCACAAAGATATTCTGATATTCTCCATATCAAGGCCCAAAAATGAACAGAAACTTTTGTCATCCTGTAGGTTCTACTCAACAGTATTTTGTGTTCCTTGTTTGCTGTTCCTGTGAATAAAGCGTGTTTGAGACTGAATTTAGGCGTGGAAGAAGGGCAAAGCAATGGCAAGGGGACTGTTTTATGCAAATAAGAAACAGATATTCCAACCCAAGCTGCTGGGGTTTGCAGCACATCCATCAAGTGGGGTACCAATGAAGCACAAATGCTGAGTGTGCTGTATCAGCTGATATAACTGAGATCCGAATCTAGCTCTGTACTTTCCCCCCTTTTCTGTACATTATCCAGCATACTCTCTCCAATCAGTTAGCAAGAGATAATACAATGTAATTGTTCCTAGATCTGCTGTACGATAATCCAGAATATCACTGTGACAAGCCACTATTACACTTGCCATTGATTCAAGCCTGAAGACCATGTTGTACTTTTGTTAATACACTGGATTACTTTTAACTGGGCCTACAAAACYATTGTTTTGGAAAGAGCATTTTATAAATGTGATTAGGATCTAAAGAAATGTCTGTGCCAATAATGCCTAATCAGTAGCAGAATTTCTTCAATGATATCTCTCTGCTTGAATTTTAATTCATAAAGATATTTCAGTATTCCCCATATGATATTTGCATTTTATTCAAATGATGTCACRTAACATATGAACTTGTTTCCTGTATTCAGGAAACATTTATAAAAGAGGTGTGTTCTGAGTCTAACTAGCACTTTGTCGGTGCACCAAAAATTGGGTCTGCTTGTCAGAGAACAGTATTGTAATGTTCAGTGATTTCATTCCTCTATATTATCTTTAAATTTGCTTAAAAATAATAAAGAAATACTTGAAGAATACTTAGGCAGTTAAATAGTGCAATAAAAGTTCAGGATTGCTAAGAGGATGCCTTGAGGGTGAAAAGATCTGGATGTATATTGTGTCATAGTTTTTCTATATAGCCTTGGGGAAATTACTTCATCTTCCTGTGCCTCCATTTTCCAGCTGAAGAATGGGAAGGAGCAGATTCCTGTTTCTTTCCCTCAGGTTTTCTGTTTAACTCTTTGATGTGTAGACCAACTTTCACTGTACAGAGGCAGAGCASGTAGCACAGGATAGAAGGGCTAACACCTCATTCAGGGTCCTAGACTTTCCTTGATACGCCCAAATAGTAATAACACCTTTTCCATAATTTTCCAAATTGATATTGCTATAATTTAACTATTTTCTGTGGCAATGTGATTCTTTTTTGAGACAGATTTCTCAAGGGGCTTCATTTGTCTTCGGCTGAAGTGGGATGACAGCATTATTTTTATCTCAGCATTTCCTCTGAGTAGGCACAGTTGTGGGTAATAAGCTAGTGGGATGAAAAGAAAATGTAATAACTAGGCATAAGGTTCAGTGCTGCAAGGGGAGCTCTTAATGTAGGCAGGATGAGGCCATGTTAAAAGCTGGATTTTAGTTTGCACTGCTTCTGAGCAGAAAGGTATGGAAAGCATCCCTGAGGATAACAGCTAGAGGCTCTCCTCAGTTGGCCAGATTTCTTGGAATATAAAGCAGAAATTGAGAGAGCAGGTGAGGACAATGACTGGGCGAGATGRGCATACATTATTCTGTAGTCCTCTGCATGTGTTTCTAATCTTTAGGCCCATGGTTTACTCTAGTTATATCATCAGCGGTTTTGTCTTTGAATTGTCCCAGGACTGGAAAGAGCATGAGAGATATCTTTGTTCCTTTGCCTGGATCTGTGCTGAATTCAGCTCCCTTGTACTGGGGGACCTGCCTTAGCATTCCTGATCCTGGGATGGTGCTTTTTTCTACGGTTGCAGAGCAGAGAAGGGAGGATGAGAGAGAATGTAATGAAAATGAGGGAAATTAGGGTGACAAAAGGAAGACAAGTCACAACAGACCTTACATTTGTACTCGCTGTACAGGGATGGGTGACAAGGATGGGAAGACTTGAGTCCTCTAAACCCTTGATTTCCACTTGGCAGATGTGATCTAGGGACTTTGACAGGATTGACTTGTTTATGATGAGGATGTTTTTCATTAGGTTACATAGAACCTGGTTAGGTTCTATTTTTTTAATCTGAATATTGCTTCTTGAACCTGGTTTCAGAAATACAACCCATGCCTTCAAAACGGAATTTCATGCTTATGCTTCAGTAGGTTCTTTATAGCAATTGTATTATACTCCTTGGCATCTCTTAAGCATAATTTGTTTGAGTGGACATCATCATGTGAATTTTCTCTCTGAAGGGTAAATGATTTGGCTCTTTCATTGTTTTAGATGCTATCAGGCAATGAAATGAAGATTTTCAATTCTGTAGATGTACATTCAGGATGAAAAACATGGGTTTGGGTCCAAATTTTGGACACCGCAAATTTCAGTACTGTTTCAAGGTGAGATTCTGGATTGGCTCACTGTGAAAATTTGGAATGGTAGGAAAGCTGAAAAAGAGAGAGGTTGAAATGTGATCATACCCCATTAACAATCTTAAATAAAAAATACGCAATTTAGTTTTGTTACAACCAGCTCAGTTATAATCCTGTGTCAACAATGTTAATGAAAACATTTAATATTAAAAGACAAGGAGGTAGAGGGTGTTAACATGTARAATCTGGCTGCTGGCTTAACTCATCTAGATTTGTCCTTCTTTCAGATGTTAATGTCTGGCTGGACCACTCAGTTTCCGTAGTCTGCTCCCCTCTCTCACAGAACTCAAGTGTGGTATTTCAGGGTCTGAGAAGTAAAATTCCACTSTCCTCAAAATCATGCACTGCAGTAACTAGTAACAACATTCCTTTCACGGCACATAGTTCCTGCAGCTAACCTCTCTCTTCGTAGTGAAGAGAGAGGCTTTCGTTTCCCTCTTTCATTTTTCCCTGCAGGTGATAACTGTTTTCACTCTCCTTTTGTATTCCATAGGTATCAACTGCCCTTATCTCAGATGAACATATCTAGATAACTCAATCGCTATCCATTTATATTTAGCTCTGATATTTGCAGCTGTTATTTAAATTTTGCAAAAGAACTTGTGTGCCTAAAAGCTGGTCTTTCTTCAAAGTGCTATAGCTGGAAACCATAAACTTTGCTTTGGTTAGATGATGGCATCCCATACAAAAAGGCAGGAGCAATGAAAAGGAGATTTTTTTTTTTTAATTTAGCATGCCAGTTTTAAAAGATAATTTTGAGCGCTGATTACCCAGTCAGTATTACACTACTGGCCAGGCATGCCAATGGCTGTTCTCAGCCTTTTTCTGGAGGAAATTTAGGCAGGCTGAGTGGACCATATGTCTGAGGCAGTTTGGTGATGTCCATGCATCATGTTTATGTTGAATGAAACTGCCTGGTTAATTTATTTGGAAAATGCATGCATTACATGAAAAAAATCCTTTAACAGAGTATGAGTTCAAGCTGAAATACCTGTCATGATGATGTCTACACGTCCTTACTGTTGTGAGGTAGCAAGGATCTAGTTTAATGCAAGTGTCTGTCCTGTTATCCTGTGAGGAGCCCTTGTCATAGCTTAGGGACAGGATGTATCCCAGGGAAAATGGGTTTATTTCTGACCGTTCTCCTGTGCAAATTTGTAACAGGGAAGATTTGTCTGTTGCTGTGGCAGGGTGATTTACAACAGCTTCCTCGCTGAAAATCTCAACTGATAAAAAGCTTTGCGGACAAATGCCTCTTGGTTTCCATGCAATTCAGTTCAGTTAGTGAACGAAGCAGCAGCTGGCAATTATGGGGGAGCTGCACTTTTCAAGACGACCTGTGATCCCAGATACCACAGAGAGGGACAGTTTTGTAACTTCTAGCACGAGGTGCTCACACATCAGTATTTCTGTGAAAACAAGACTTCAAACTGTCTGTGCCTATTCAGTCCCCAGATTAACAGGTACTAAATGCAGTCTAGTCTACTGCTTTTAGGATCAGACTCTCCTGCCGCCTGCATTGCAAGCTCTCTTGAGGGGCTGCCACAACCCAAGCTTAAAATTCTCTGGAAGGGCAAAGCCTGACACAGTTGGTTCCTTTGTACATCCAAGCTGTCTTTCATAAAAAGAGATTTGTCTAGACAGGAGTCATGTGTGCTGCAGTTCTCCAGCTCTGCCTTCTTAAGCACTCTGAGGCTGCTTTGAGGCTGAAGTAGTAATCCATGGTATGGCCTTGGGTCTTGGCACTCTTAGTCCTGTCTGCTCAGGGGTGATGTGAACATAAGTATTTCAAAATAGCCTTAGAAGGCAATACCAGTGGCACATAATTAAGCTATCAGGCAGGATTTTCTTACCAGATACCTGGTTATAACCTGTGTTGAAAGTGAGTGTGAAAGTAAGCTTTGTTAGCACGGCTGAGTCTGTTTTTTCAAAGCCTGAAGTAGCRGACTCACTGTTGGAAAGGCCATCTAATGGGTCCCTGAGGCTGCTGTCAGCAGACAGCTGTAGACATATCCACTTGTTCTTTGTAAAGCAAGTGCTTCCATTCTGATTTCATTTGAATCTGAAAACAAAAGTCAAGTGAAAATGTTCACTCTAAGGGAAAGAGGCCTTGTTTTTCTTTTGTTTAGCAAAGTGGTGTATTTGGTGTAAAGTCTAATCTGGTAGGGGTTCTGGCTTGCAGAACACCATGCTGCTTGTACTAATTTAGGRTAATAATAGTAATAGTAGCTCCAAGGTTGACTTCCTCAGGGGTTGGAGGTTACAAAGGACAGGTATTTCTGAGAGCCATACCTGCCTGTGTGACCTAGACAACTGTGCTGAGAACAGAAGGCCAGTTGCCTTCAAARAAAATTTTTAAAATCCATGGCATCCCAGCTGCTACTCCAGTCGCAGTCTCAGCAGAGAATGGAGGGATGCTACAGGGCATGGAAGGGAGAAAATGAAACCAACTTTCATGTAGCTTTTGTCCTCACCTTAGAGGGCAACACGGCTTAAAAGGGGCTGCTTGCCATCGTTTGGTCTCAGCACTGACCACCAACTGAATACCGCACAGAGGCTAACCTCTTCTGTCAGCCTCTAGCTACTGTTCAATGCCTCAGAGAGACAGTTGAAACCATCATGAAATAGCTGTCATCTCTACAACCCTGTATAGTGACCAGTGGAAGGGCATTGATAGCCAGGAGTGTCAAACTGACATCCCTCCATTGTGCAAAACTCACTTCAAGAATAAAATATGCTGGTCCCTGACTATTGGTGTAACAGGAAAAAGCTGGCATGAGTAGGTAATAAGGTGTTTCACTTTCTGTCACTTTTAATCCATCATGGATGTTCTTGCTGGACTGTATTGCTCTACTCGGGAGGGGCTTTCAGCAAAGCAGGTCAGATACGTGGGTGCCTTCCATCCACTCAGTAATTATTGGAAACAAGAGGGTGCACAAAGCAAATTAAGTCTGTGATTTCAAGCCCATCATGTCAGTGGTGCCTGTCAGTTCCAAGGGTCACACTAATTGAAGCTGATGAGTTATTAGAAATCTGTCAGAAGCTGATGCCTTGAATCAGCTGCTTAATGGGTTTTAAGTGCCTTTGAAGTAGTTTAGCCAGCAGTGGCTGGTCTAAGGAGTGGATTCCTGATTACRATCTTTTCTTAGCTAATGCCTGTTCAGGACAGTGCTGCTTCACCAGCATCTTGGAGAAGCATTAGCAGAATTCAGAGCATTCAGTTTAGTAATTACTGCCTTAGTGCCTTATCCTGAAAGATGCTGTTTGCTTTCCAGACAATTGGTGAGAGGGTTTGAACCCAGTACAGTTTATCCAGTTTTTTGATGTATGATGATATGATTTGCTGTTTCTCTGAATCTGTCTATTGCCCAAGTTGGAACACAGGCGAGCAGATGGGCTGATCGCAAACATTTGGTGTGTAGTGTCATTCCAGTTAGCACTTATGGAACGTGCTCCCTTGCTGTGCAGATGTGTAACTCCTAGATCCATCTCAAGCCAGAGGCCAAAAGGTGAAGTGAAATGAATGTTCATGTTCCTTCCTTTGTACTACAATACACAGTCTGTAAAGCTGCACACTCTTTTGTTTCCCTTCTAAGCAAGAGAGAGACATTCTGGATGTTTAGTGGCAGCGAAGTTTGCATTCGGAGTTGCTGTGTTTRCATTATACAGTTGTTGAACAGTTGTCTAGAATACCACAAGGATGCAGTGACCCAGCCACTTGTTTCAGTCCTGACATAGTATAAATGTTTGACGGACTGAACTTCTCAATGGATTTCAGCGGGAACAGGATGAGGCTTTCATGCTTAATGGGCAGGGCACTGAAAACATTCATTTGACAGTTCCTTGCCTAATCTGCCATTAAAAAAGGATGCCCCAGTGAACTTGTCTTTACAGATGAGCTGGAAAGAAAAAGTGTTAAACACCAAGTTTTAAACAGCCCCAAAACCTCCAAGAAAAACAAAAAATTGCTAGAGTAGCCTTCATTTTTTTTCCATCCCTCATCTAAGGGAGAAAAAGTAGAAATAACATAATGTCATCAAATTGTTGCCAGCCGTTTAATGTATGAACGTTTGCTCTTTCTTGCAGTCACCTTCGACCATTTCGAAATTTTGCGAGCCATTGGGAAGGGCAGCTTTGGAAAAGTAAGTATTCTGTGTACTAGTCAGCACTGGGACAGCTATAAATATAGCTGTCTGAGGAACAGGCAAATTAGAGAGGCTTATATGAGAGTAGAGACATAAAACACTGCATTGAATGAGATTTGACCTGAACTTAAACTCCTGGTAATCAAGAAAGAGTCTTAGCCTGATTCCTCATCCATTCCTTAGCCACAAATTATATTATAGGAGATTAAAATGAGATACTGATGAACCGATCAGCTGAATTTCATCATGTTTCTGGATAAGCATTTTCTAAGGCAGATTCCTCAGCAAAGCAACACTGAACATCATGATGTGTCTTTGAGAAAGAGCTACAATCTCTTTGAAAGGCTTGGCAAATTTTTAATGGGAATGTCTGTGAAACACAGTGTTTGTAATTAAACATCAGGTTACAGTCACATGTTGGTTTTATTTTTTTCTGTTAAAGACTCCCATGCTTGCATATGTAGATGGAATTTTAGAAGGTCGTTTGCCCCATGGTAGAAAGCCACACTGATGCCAGAAACAGAGGGTATATTTTGCATACAAAGTTAATCAAAAATATTACAACAAAGAGATTTATTTGGGGGGTGAAATAAAGAAGATTGACTGAAACTGAAAATTTATTCCAAATTCATCAACTGTTGTGGAAACAAATCTGAAAAATGTCTAAATGTTTTGTTTTGCACTCTTATAACCTTTGAGTTTTTCTTTGAAGAAACATTTCTTTCTAGATTTGTTGAAATATAACTTTAAAAAGGGCCAAAAGTCAAAACYCAGGATCTCTCAAACAAAGCCCAAGGTTCATTGTGAGCTGAATGAAACCTTGGGTTGCTCTGAAATGTTAAAATACTGGATTCATTGCCATTGCTGGGAAGTGCAGCCAATAAATAGAAAAAATGCACTTCTTTCCTCATATTTCCTTGTTATAAAGAAGAGGGAAATTCAGGTGCTGCTCCCCACTCTCTGTATTTCCATGGTGAAAGGGACTCTTCAAAACAGTAACTGATTTGGGAGGGGTGGACAGTTTGAAGGAAAATGGTCAAGATTACTTATTGCTATTAAATAAAATGTTGACTTATCTGTGATTCCTACAACCACCTTTGTGGTGATAAATTCTTTCCTCTTACTTTCCCCGAGCAGCGGGATGAGGTATTTATGGTGATGCCTAGACTTGCAGTGTAAGTGCACAGACCTGAGACTTAGCTACATTGCCTTTGTTAGAGTTAGCGACTGGATGCTCGTGTGACCATATTTTACCTGCATAAATTTGCTGACCAGTCATCTCTGATTTACCACTTGATTTGCTCACTTAGGTCTGTGTTGTACAAAAGAATGACACCAAGAAAATGTACGCCATGAAATACATGAATAAACAAAAGTGTTTGGAACGTAATGAAGTGAGAAATGTTTTCAAGGAGCTTCAGATTATGCAGGGCCTGGAACACCCGTTCTTAGTTAATTTATGGTAAGATATTTCTCCTTTACTTACTGACTAAGTCAATGTTGTTAGTTAGGGACATCTTTGAGACCAGACTTACCCACTTTTCTACTGCAAGCAAGTTTCGGGAGCAGAGATGCATTGCTGTCCTCAGCACAAAGGGCTTCATGCAGCCAGCCGTCTGGGCGCATTGGCCTCTTCATTGGCAGGGTGTCCATGGGCTGTTCCTGAGGTGCTGTCTGAATGGAGAGGCCATGATGAGAAGCATATCACTCTGAAGAATGCTCTTGCATTCACTACGGACAGTGCCCGAGGTTCTTCTTGACTTTACTTGGAGATGCGGCTTCTTGGCAATTCTACTGACCTGAGCTTTGGTTTCAAAGGAATCTTGTTTAATTAAACAAGAAGTTTACCACTCACAAGTTAGTTTGTCTTCCCCTTGTGGTTCTTTCCTAGCCAGGTATTACTCATTACCCATAACCCGGTTTTATTTAATGCTGTTCCTTTGCAAAAARCAATAGCTTCCAGGACCACACAGTAATAGCACTGTATTGATAGTCAAGTAGTGCYCTTTTAATAGGGTTTCTTTTTGGCTGTGCTTTGGACTGGAAAAACCTGCTGTCTTCAGAAAGTAAGGAACTGCTCCATCTCCTTTGTTATTTTCACAGTGGAGGATACTTTGCCTTGAACAGCAAAGCGTAGGCACAGTTGTCTGAAGGTTTTTGTGCCATGAAACTTTGGGAGGTATGAAATGGCTCAGCCAGTCTTCAGTGGAAAGCTGAATGTAGTCTTTTAGAAAACTGGTATAGKGCACTGCTTCTCTGGTGTTTCAGCTACACCAGTTCACAACACATGAAGACTGCTGCTATGAGCTGCAGGCACCTTGTCTCCAGAGTGAAGCTGAGGCCTTGGACTGTTAAACATGCACCAGCACAACCTTCAGAATGGAGAAAGCGCACTTGACTTTCCAAGGCTTCCATGATTGAATTCCTCTCAAACCAACTTTGTCTGGCCAGCAGGCGATGAGAAATCTAATATGGCAGGGGAGGGAGGGAGGGGAGAACAGATCAGGTCTGAAGTACCCATGAGATCGATCTAAAGTCAGCATTGGTCTCAGCTCTTCTCTTTGTTCTCACAACCTCTTGATTCTATGGTTTATTTTGTACTTTGGAAACCCTGCCTTAATACCTTATTGATATTTGACTGAATTAATGCTAATCAGCAAAGATAAAAGGGATTTTATCATTGAATTTACTGACATAAAAATAATACCATTCAAATTTTATTGCAGTAACCCATATATCTGTCTGGGAAATGTGTACATAAAAGAGACTCTTTCCTTTAAGAGTATGTGATAAATGCAGCCTGCATGCCCTGATTTTAGCCCTTTTTCAAACAACAGCAATGGGATTGATCAGTTCAGTGATAAAAGACACACTAATTCTTCCATCTTCATTTGATTCAGCATGTTTCCTTGCAGCGGTGAAGTAGAAAGGAGTTATAAATAACACTCCATTACTGTTAGAGGCTGCCAGATTAATTTTATTTGGACATCAGTAACATTTCAAATGGTGGGGTCTCATACCGCATGATTTTTTTTTTTTAAGGGGTTCAGTGGTAAATAACCTATAATTACAGGATCCCTCCAGACTGGTGAGTAATTACATTTATTGGATATAGGAGTAATTTTTAGAATGTGATGGAACTTTTCAATGTTAAACACAAAAATGGGAATAAAACCCACCAAGGATCGTAAGTCTTTGAATAACTTTGTGTTCCTTTTTGAAATTTCATATGTTGCTTCAGTGCTGTATTGTCATTCAGTGTTTTTCTAACTAGATACAGCTTTGAATAAGAACCGTGGATCTGGACCTCCCAAAGCTTTGGGTATATCTCCAGATTTTGCTTTCTCATTTGAACAAGCAGTTTCAGGCAAAACTCAGTAAGCAGCTGAGAACTGAACAGCAGATGCATGTGTATAGACCAGTAAGAGCAAATCATCTGAGTTTTCCTATTTCTTTTGTCATGTTATTACTGGCTCCTGGTATAGCCTTTAGCTTTTCTGCCCTCTAAATGATACATGGACCACAGGCTTCAAGCAGAGTAATACTTTGGTTATGGTCATCACCTCAAGAAGCTGGACTGCTGCTAAGTAAATTCCATGAGGAAGAAGCTGATCACAGCAGATTGATAGACTGTCTCAAAGGGTTGCTCAGGAAATTGTTAAATTAAATGATGCTGCGTAAAGTGGAACTGGAGATAACGGCTGCATCCCCTGTTCTGTTGAACAACGGAGTTTATTAACAGGCTGCTGTCATGAAAACCAGAAGATGGGTACGAGTTCTTTTTGTACAAAAAGCTACTCACTGTGATTCTAAGCACAGCTGCATGTGCTATCTTAGGTCTTCTGTCTGTACTTTCTTGCTTCTATGGGTCAGTTTTCTTGGATATCCAGAAAAGAGGAAACGTCCATCATGAAGAGCTGATCATGACCCCGAAGGGCTGCTCAGCCAAAGACACTGTTCAGCCATAGCTGCAGGTTAGATTGCCACTGTTGTATTGAGTTACTGACCGCTCAGCCAGCGGAGAATTCACAGCGTCCCTAACACCTCTGAGGTATCTTAGATACCTGAGTGTTTGGTGGGGCAGTGTAGGCTGTCTGTTACAGGTGGTTTTCTTAGAGTACCAGCAAAGTAATGACGCTGGTGAGTTCTGGAGCTGTGCCACTCCACCCTCAAAGTGGTAACTGTTTTAATTGTTCCCTGTGGCCAAGGTCTCCTGACTGTGTGCAAGTGAATAGCAACAGCATCATCTCCCATGTCACGTTTCCGAAGTAGAAATGTTTCATTAGCTGCTATCTTGCTGGCACCAGCAGTTACGGCTGAATAAAAGAAGCCAGTGTGTGCTGTACACTGCCCAGCACTTCAGGAAGGCCAGGAAACGAGCATTGGCATGGGGTCCTCTCTGAAGCCCCTCCTCCTGGGCTCTTTCTGCTCTGTGCTGGTCAGTCACTGCCATTCATATCCCATGATAAACACGCCTTAAATCTGSTCCCACATGTCAGACTTCTGTCCAGCTCTCTTTGCAACCCTTAGGGGGAGGAAATTAGCATCCAAACACCCTCCCGAGTGATACCCTCAAAGAAATGCTGAGTTGCCATTCTGTCTCCTAAATCCCAAACTACCCCGCCTGATAAGGTGTTAGGAGAGATACAGATGACTACACAACTGACACGAGACGCCAGAACCATTGGCACTTCCTTTTCGTTCCTTTTTCTTTTTATTTGTGGCAGTGCTGGACTGCAGCCTAGGCTGGGGAATGCCTTCTGGGGTGGTCCACGAATTGAGCCATGAACTGGTAACTTCATGTTCCTCTCTCTGGCATGGAAGATGTTAATAGCATTCATATCTACCTTCTCCCCCAGGGCAATAATGCTGTGCTCTGATATGCCCATTCGTGGCATCACAAAACTCACTGTACCACAGCAATGTCAGGAAAACACTTGATGGCAATCACAGCAGAGAGCAGCCTCTTTGTCCAGAAAGCGAGAGCTGTTCAGCAGAGTGACTTTTGAGCTGCTAGGGACAGAGATCTCTCYGTTGTTAGCTCAGCATAGGTCTTCCTTGTCCTTTATTACTTCTTGGAAAGGTTTTACCTGCATTGCATTCAGTGAAACCCCTTATTTAAAAAACAGAGATCAGACATATTGGGTCTATACTCAGAAATGATTCAGAGCTTTGGGGGATTCATCATTTTTTATGAACTTTGCCTTTTTAGTGGTGAGGAGAAGGTTGCATAACCCCATTCATAGGTTTGGTGCATTCTGCTGTGTTTTCAAAGAAACAGTAAACCTGACTCATCATTGTGTTTTCTTATTCTTCTCCTGTGTGGGACTSTCTTGGCACCGGAACTGGCCCTAATAATGTCTGTACTGGTGATCACTGGTGGTCACTGGATGCTCCAGGCATGGAGAATATTGAGCACTTGAATCCTCCTTTTACTGGTAGAACCACTGGCAGAGAGGCCGGCAAAGTCTCGAAGTCAAGTTTGTTGAGTCCTTCCCTTTGAAAGGCTTGGGTTTTGGTTTGCTGGACTAGAAGTTTCAGCTATTTTTAATTTTCTGTCTCAGAATGAATTTATTAGGAAAAAAAATGGGGAAAAACGATTCAGTCATCTTGAAGTTCAGATTTAGAGGAAGGTATTGGTTTGTAAAAATGAAGAAAACAATAATCTTGCGCTCTGTTCTGTACGGACTTTAGTCATCTACTGTAATATATGCTCAAATGTGGTCCRGGTTTGGGCACTTGATGCATCTTAATGCATCCATGCTCACTTAAAGCTTGGTGGTAAATTCTCTTAGGTAAATTCTCAGAAGAATCTGTGTTGAGGGTGCTCCAGCTGACAGGAATAGAGGATAGATGTGATGTTCAACATGAAATCAGTGATACTGGCTGATGCAAGCTGCATTAGAGTGATGTATGTGGAGATTTTTGGCTTTGGCTTTGTTTTTTAAGTAGCTGATAGTAACAGGTTCTACAGAAAATCATTGGGTTCCTGTTCTTCTAGTGGGCCTATTGGCAATTGTTTGCACAAGCTGTACTGACTTTGTTGTGGAACCCAAGCTAAACTGTTGTCAGATGAGGTACTTTGAGAATATTGTCAGTAAGAGTTTAGATGCAGGCAGGAAACTGAGCATGCAAAGATCAGGAAATTCTTTTTTACCAAATGAAAAAGTTTCAAGAAATTAAAGGCATTTCCAGAGGTATTTTCTGTCCCTTTTTAATCTGTTTTTTAATATTATCCTCCTTGAACCATGTTTATGCCATTTYAGGTATTCATTCCAAGATGAAGAAGATATGTTCATGGTTGTGGATCTGCTGCTTGGAGGGGACCTGCGTTATCATCTCCAGCAAAATGTGCGATTCCAAGAAGGCACTGTGAAACTCTTCATCTGTGAGCTGGTGTTAGCTCTCGACTATCTCCAGAGCAGGCACATCATCCACAGGTCAGTGAGAGTCTTCATAGGAGGACTGTTGTTCATAGGCTGCAGTAGGGGTTGACTAGGAATTGACACAATGCGCATACTTGAAACTGTAGATGTATTCAAAAGGACTCACTTGGCAATTGAACGCTTATGTCAGTGTTACTTAATTTTCTGGCAGAAAAATTTTTTGATCCATGGGATAAGGTGACTTTCAAGTCTGCCCCATGTGTCAACACCATAAAGAGTCACTGCTTTCCAGTTCCTCAGTCTTTGTGGTGGATGATATGTCAAGCATTCAGAACCCAGATAGGTTTGGTTGTGTTTTGATTCTAAAATTGATCCAAACAGATATCAGTGTCATTGGTAAGTAAATAAGAATATTCAGACAGCGATACCTAGTATTTGTGTGGTGCCTTCAACTGAAAATCCCAGACTGTTTTACAGAGTGGGAAAGTGAATGTCTGACTGGTTTTCCTTAGTTTTATTCCAGGCAGGAGACTAGTGATTTGGATTTACTGATTTCATGTTCTAACCACAACAGTATGTTGATATCCCCCATGTGACATGTAGTCTTGAAAAGTATTTTGACCTGTTCAGGCATTTTTTCTTTTTCGTTTAGATCTTTCCTAATAGGGAGGATAGGAAGCCATTTGCAGACAGTAGAGCTGCAGAGGTGGAACTGGAGACAGTAMAGTGTCGTTTACCTCACTCTACATGTGTCATGTGGTTTCTGGAGTGCTTCGTCTCATTTGACACCGACTGTTAAGATCGGTGAGGAGCAATGACAGATCGTTAATGAAGCTGAGTAAAAGAGGCTCGGGTTCTGTGATTAAGGACAGCTCTTTCCTAGAAGAGATTTTTCCTGGTTTTTAACTGATTTACCTTGTTTCTCTTTGATATGAAAGGACAAACAGAAGCTGAAGAGCGACACAAAATCTTCTCCCACATACATTTGCTTTTATCTAAAATGATACACTTCTCAGAGAAAAATATTTCTTATACTTTTACAACAGGGAGCATGTTCTTTCTCCACCTGTGGTGGTTATGGTATAACATATTTGATTTGTTTGCAGAAAGCTGTCTCTACTAGCTTTAATTGGCCACAGGTCATTAATGTCCAATTCAGTCACTGGAGGGTAGGCCTCAGGATTCAGAATTGTTTGGTTGTCACATTTGAAGGTGTTGCCCATTTGCTTACCTCTCTGTACCAAGCTGAAAGACAAAAAATGGGACCAAACACCCCTTTTTTCTGTATATGGCTAAATACCTTTCTAGAAGTGGTGAGAGTTTTTCTGATCACTGAGATTCTTCATGGCCAGTGAAAAAATATTTGAGCTCTTCCAGCACATTCGAAGACCTAAAGCTACCTCACATCTCTGCTGTTTCCTTTGACATAAAAGGGGACTTCCATGTTGTAGAAGAGAATGGCTGTCAAAGCTTTTGTACTCTGCTGCAGCATTTGATGCARAGGAACAGGAAGGGAACGGGAAAGAAAACAGATGATCCTGACAGGAGCCTTGAATTTCCAGATGTCCTCCTCTGGGTCATGTCTTTTGCTTTATTCTAGCATCACAGATGAAGGGGAATGTACAAAATTTGGAGGAAATGATTAGCTGTTTAAAAAAAAAACAAAAAAAAAACCTGTAAGAATAACAAAACTAATTGTAATCAGCCCTCTGGAATTGTTCTTACTTGACGTCCTACTGATTACAACCATCTCTCAGAAGAATAATTTCAAGAAAACTAATTATTAATGACAGAATATATATTTTTCCATTAAAGACTTTCTTAATTCTCAACTGAATTACTAATGCGACCTTAAAAGCTAGTTCACGCAGTGCAGAGCAGCAATAAGTCACCCTCCTTCCCAATGCCATTCTGATTGATTTATAACTTATTTTTCTCAATAAGACACCTGACACTACTGCCAGATGAAGAAATTATTTGTTGGATCCTTTTTAAAAAAAAAAAAAAAAAATGGAAGCAAAATGAAATTTAATTAGACGATTTATAAAAATACAGTAAAGCTAATGCCAGGGTGAAATCAGAAACCATGCCACTCTATATAAAACCATCTTGATCAAAGTAAGAGAATGATCTAGTGTGCTGCATTTACTGTGGGCTGTATTACCAGCTTGAATAAATGKGAAAAACTCAATTTAAGTGGATTCAGTTCAGCAAAGAATTGTGCTTGGCATTTCAGTTCTCCTTGTATTCCTTTATTTCCTGCGAGCCTGAATTCTCACAGATATCTTTGAAAACTGATACACAAATTGCATGCTGTGTTCAAGTCAGTCCAGGACTTGAAGTTGGTCTTCAGGGCAATGTTGCCAAGGACAAAAACTGTTTTACGGTGCATTACGGTTTTAGGTAGCAGTTTAGGCACTACAGAAAAATCATACAAAATTCTCTGTGTTTACTGAAGCAAAACAACAACCAGATAACGAATAAAATAAAGGTTTTCCCTTGTTTGGGAGGCAGGAATTGGCTCCAGATGGACAGCCATGTTCTTATTTCCTGTTCCTGATGCATTAGGCAACACAAGCATCAGATGTCCAAAGTTTTTGACTTAATATCTGCTAATAACAGATGTTGGGCYGTAAACAAGACGGGACAATCAGAAGTATTAAAAAAGGAGGGCAGAAGATTATCTTATTTATAAATATCATTCATAAAAACCATTCTTGTGAGGTATAAAAATAAATCATAGTACAAAATTTTAAATTATTCTAATCATTAGTAAAGGAAGGAACATTCTATTCAAGGGCTGATGAAGATTAACACTCATGTCAAGCAGCATTTGTCTGCTTTTTCTAAAATGTGAAAGCAAAAAGGCTGACTCTTAGTATTTCCATAACAGTGTTCCCTCCTCAGTTGCAGAGAACCCCAGAGTACCAAAGAGGTTTTGCTTTGCTTTGATTTGAGACAGACCTTCTTGTGGATAGCTTCACTTTCTCAGGAGTCTTATTTTTCATGCTTCTTGTTTTGTTTTCATACCTGCATAGATTTCTGCTCTGTGATGCATCTGATCTTGGCAACTAGGCCAGTTCAGCTGCCTCATTCAGACTTGCTTAACCACAGGCACTGCTGTAATCTGGGAAACAAAACTGGCATGTGGTAATGAGGGTATTGGGTTAGCATTCTCTGCCCTGCACCTGCTCACAGGCACCAAATAATGAATGAGCATGAATTAAACATTGTGAAACAGAGACTAAGCTGTCTTTGTCCTGGACAGTGAGGGGTAAATCTTTATACTGGTGGCTTGGCCTTGACAAACTGAGCAGGACACAAGCGTAAGAGGAGCACAAGGAAGAAATCCTTCTCTATTATTAATAGATTACTGTTAACAGTAACATTTGTGGGAGTAAGAGGCTAGAAGCTCTTTATAACTTGATGCTGTAACAAAAAATCAGTATGAGAGGTAGACTGTTCCACATAAGCATCAAAGACATGATGTCTAAGAAAGAGCACCAGGTAGCTGAGAGACTATCATCTGCGTTCTGAGCTGCATTTCTGCAGTCATGTGGACATAAGCATCACTGAGCAGTGTGCTGGCATCCTGCTATGGGTGTACTGTAAGGGGAGATACAAAGGAGAGAGCTGAGGTGCAAAATCTCTGGGATTTCCCAGAGGGCTCTTTGTAAATAAAGGTGGGATTATGCGAGAAGATTTTAAAAATTGCCTTGCTTTCAATCCTGGGAACTCAGTTCAGAGTCATGTCAGGCCATTTGTCATGCTGTGGTGCAGGGAACCACAAAATCAGAGTCTGCTCTTTTGCAGGGTTCACAGCAGTGGCCTCTGACTGTTTGGTCTTGCCCCTTCTTCTGTGGTTAGTTCACATCAATAGTTGATGCCTGAACCACGCACCTTATTTAGGCCATAGGAACATAGGAAACAGCTGAACCAGAGTGACCTCGTTTTTATCAGTCTAGGTTTTCTGGAGGCCATGGCTTATCAGGAGAGGGCTGAGCACTTCATGCAGGTAATGTGTTGTTAACGAGGAGATTGTAGCCTATTGTGAGTCACAGACTTGCTCCTTTCCAACAGACCCCCACCAAAAATGAGTTTCTCTGGCATAAAAAAACAAAAACTAAAAGCAGGTCTTTCTCTTTCCCCCCTTCACCTGCCATCTCTGAAAGAGCCTGSAGAAAGCAACCAGGACTGTTTTGCAAGTGAATCATGCTGCTAGTCCATGAGAACAGGCAAGAAAGTGCAAGTGAATGCCTGGCCTGCTTCCTTGTGGGCTGGACTGCAGTTGCTGTGTGGCTGCATGCAGTGTCCCACAAGGATGACTGCATTGAGTAGGCAGGGGCTGGCACCCAGCTCCGCCTCTGTCACATACCTGCTGGTTGGGAACGTTGCTTGGGACAACCAGAAAAGCAGGATCTTCCTTCTCTAGCTGCTGTTTGCCATCTGCAATGAGAAGGAAACGGGAAAGTCACTAGCACTATGAAGGGATCCCATGGTGGGTTCCTTCCCAGTATCGGTGGCTGGTACACTGGCCAAGAAAACTGACAGTTGGAAGGTCAAGAGCCAGCATAACTTGTCAAAAGGGACGGGAATCAGAACTCTCTGTCTCTTCCCACACACTGCTGCTGAACAGTGCAAAGATCTAATCTCTGATGTAGGAGGTGCAAAGAGGAGAAGCATTTGAGCAAAAGAGGCCATAACCAGTGTTGTGGAAACGTGCTAAGGTAACAGCCAATAGGTATTGACTGGATTGACTTGCTCAGGACCCCCCCCCCCACACACACACACACACAGATGTGGATTGTAAAACTGGGCCTGTGCGCGATCACAGATTACTGCAGGGACAGATCAACCTCGCAGTCAGAAAAGACTCTGATAACTTCAGACATGCTCTATTTAGATCAAAAGGTTTGTTGTAAGGTGGAGGGGGAAAGAAGGTGTGGACATGCAGCCATTTTGGGGACCCAGTTATAATCTTCCATGTAGTAGAACATGGGGTATTCCTCTGCAAAAGCAAGAGTGGAGCACATTCCCACCTATGCTTCCCTGCTTCAGCCAGCATAGAGGAATCTTTGAATATATCCAGTGTTAGTAGATGTTCTCTGCTGCATGGGTCCCAAAGTCAAGGGCAGTATGTAGCCTTAAAATGGAAAACCTCTTCCATTAACATTCCTTTTCTGTCTACCTTGTACAGTCATTCTGCTGAACTGGCAAGTTGCATCTAGCTCTTAGACTTTAGAACAAGAATGGAATATACAAGTGATTGCTGTCTTCCAAGAAAAGTTCCCAAGAAGCTAAAGTTTAAGCTGCAATATGTATTTCAAGCAGCAGCTATGTGCGTTTAAGATGAGTCCAGTAGAAAAAACCATCAATGGCAATCTGTAAAATTTGGAAGTTGTTTAATGAAYGCTGTAACCCAAGGGGACAGCATTAGACTGATAAAGCGACTCAGCTGAGAAGTACAACATCTGTRATTGCAAACATCAGGAGACATGCAAACAATTGTTTACTTTGTTTGAACAAAGCTGTGCAGAGACAATGAGAGCTTGAATTATTTCCTACCTACATGTAGAAAAATGGAAAATATTTGCTAATTTACTCAGACTAGGCAATATTATCCTCAATGTATAATAAAAAACAAACAGTATATAAATCATCAATAAATAAAATGATCCCTCTTCATCGTTTGCATGCAGGGACTGATGTCACTAGTGCTAGTGTAGTTCCATAGGCTGCATATCAGTGTGAAAGAGATAAGAAAAGGACCTAGTGGAAATAAATCACGAGGAGCTTTTTAAGAAGGGTTGAAAACTGGAGGAAAACTGAAAACCTGTCTTTATGGTTCATTTCAAAGCTTTGAATATATTCTTGTATCAAGGGATTAAAATCATGCATTTTTCCCTAACTATTTTTGGTGAGTCTTTTTTTAAATGTTTTTGCTTAAATCAGTCTTTTATCAAAAGTATCAAATGTAGCATCACCATTTTTCATAACCAAATACAGTACTTTTGACCATCCAGACAGGATCTAACCTGTGGTATAGTTTTGTTGTGCTCTGCTTACAGAAAAACACACAGTTACCTGAAGTTGCCCATTCTGGCTTGATGAAGACATCATTCCATATGTGTTACTTGTGTGTTGGGGGATTGCACAAGGAAGGTAATGGTATTTATAACCCTCTGGGAATAGTTTGGTTGAGAAGATGCCGGAGAACTTCAAGGTATTACRTGATGATAAGATACATTGTCATTTCTTGATCTCAGATGGCTAGGTGAATTCAAACTTTTATTTTAGTGGCTGCATTTTTAAAGGTAAAATTCTAAACCTGCTCATTTGTTCACTTTGAATCCCTGGGCCTGGTGGAGAGCGTCAGGAAGGTAAAGGGTTATCATGTGTGCTTAGTGGTTTTGACAGTTTCCTTATAGAGCATTAAATTGCAAGGTGTCTGGCTCAGTCTGATAGCAGGTGGAAGGCGAGTGATGTAATTAGCTCATTAAAAACAGGTAATGTCTTGTAAAGTCATTCAAGTGCATATAGTAGACATATCAGGTGTACATTTTCTCTGTTCAATGGAAAGCATTTCTTTATAGCATTGCTATAGGAATATTTTTTGTATTTAGGAGCAAAATTTGCAGGGAACCCATTTGTTTTTAAAACAAGGATGTTGAAGTGGCTCACATAAGAGATCAGTTCTGCTAGACATTTGCAGTTCCTTCTAAAGGAAGCAAATTAAAGAAAATTTGCTTGTTTCYACAGTCTGTCTACTTTTAAGTAATGGAAAAAACAAAGACCGTATTTTTTGCAGACTAAAAAGTACGTTTCTCCAAAATGTGTATATAGACAGATAGGTGGACTTCGGTCAAAATTATGCTTTCCATTAGTTCCTTTATAGTGATGTAGTTAATTTCATAACTTATTGTTAGATTCTTTATTAATTTTATTTTATGCATTTTTTTCCACTTCAGTATTCTTCTTGTTAAAAGCTTCGATGCACCTCATATTTTCTGCTGTTTGCCCAAGTGTGAGATACTTAGTAATGTGCTCAAGATTGGTAACTGATATACAGTAGATGCACAGATGTAAAGACTTTCCCTACTGTGTTAATTTTTTTTTTACTAATCTGGAGGGAAAAAAGGAGTTAAAGAGCTGTTGAGATTATATTTCTCTTTCTAAAGAAAATAAAAGCATTAATAAATAAAATTCTAAACAAAGATAATGCATTAGAACACCTGTTCTACTTTGTGCAGAGAATACTTATTAAAAGCTGAACACAAAAATTTGGCAAATATGCAAATGAGTGCAATTCTGGGTTTGGGGGGTGTTTGTKTGTTTGTTTTTATTCCTAAAACACAAAACTCCTTTCTATAATTAGAAAACACAAAAACCAGCAGGGAAAAGAATATGACACAGGTCACCCAAGGTCTTTTGAGAAATGAACCTTGTCAGGGTGCCTGTGCAGTGTTTCCTGTGAGACCTCTGATAGATTTGCATATGCCATAACTTGCCCCTCCAGTTGGCACCATGGCTGCTAGGTCAATGTCACTGAAGAAGTTGGCTCCAGTGATTTCCATCTTGGATAGTTCCTAAGGACAAGGGGATGAAGTGTGTTAATGAGAAAGCAGGGCCAAGCTTGACCATTTTCTCTGTAATCCAGCCTGTCCTCCTAATGGCTAGGCAGAAGGCACTTCGCAAGATCTTTCTGTGATTTTGGGGGTGTTTGTAGCAGTGAGAAAGCCACCCATGGATAACTGTCTTGTCCCCTTTTTTATGTTGTAACTTTAAGTGGATATTCCCTTCCTCCTCCCTCTCCTCCTCCCCTGCCCTTTTCTTTTCTAGTGCTGTAATGTTATTAGGCAGTGTTAAATAGTCCGGGGCATTCGCATATCATCAGTAAATAAAATGATCCCTCTTCATTGTTTGCATATAGGTTTCATATTTTACCAGAAATATCCTGAAGTCAAAGCACAATATAGTACATTATGGTTATTTTACTCTTTAGGGAATTTTGGTGGGGTGTTGTCTTTTGGCAGTCAGAGTACCGTTATTTCATATTTAGTAGAAATAAAGATACCATCATCATTTACAGAATTAATAGTATTACCAGCCACAACACCATCCTGAAGCTCATTCACGTCCTTTTTTGGGGGGTATAAATATTTGACCCCACCTGTATTTTTTTGCATAATAATCTTCAGACACATCTTACTGAAGAATAACACCAAATAAGAGGCAAATATTCTTTGTGGCTAAGAAACTGTTATGCTGTCTAGCTGGAAATTCCCTCTAGGCTATTCCACCAGATAAAAGCTTCTCCAGACCCATAGGGAAAATCATAATACAGCTAGAAAGTTCAGACTCTGAAACAGTAACAAAGGTTTTTTCCGATTAGAGAACTAAGTAGGGAAAGGCAGCTCAGTCCATGCAGAAACCTACAAGGCTGTGTAGACTGTTTGCATTGCAAGTTGCATTGCCTCTCAGATGCAGGAGTGCTTCCTCTGTTGTTCTCTCTCTGATCCATGAAAGGGTGGTGTCTGTTAACTACTTTACTGTATTATGGTGTCAGTAGTAATGCAACCTTAATGGCAAAGTACATTATTCTAATTCTAAGTAAAATTCACCTGCACATGTAGGGCTAACATTTTGGCAGGGGAGGATTTATGTGATACAAAGGCCTTGTGTGAGGCCTCTAAATAGGTGTGCAGTTTGCCTCTGGAAAGGAATGACCTTTCCTTCAGAACATAAGAACAGTCATGCTGGTTCAGACCAGTGTGTTCGTCTAGCACAGCCTTCTGTCTCTAGCAGCAGTCACAAGTAAATGCCTATGCAAAAGTAAAAACAGGCAAGCATTTTTAATACCTCTTCTTTTTTAAGTCATTATGATGTCTCTTGTTAGATTTGGCACTAAGCACTACATTCAGATTTATCAAGTTTGTTAGAAGTTCATTYATAAAGACAGCACAGTGAATGAGAATACTAATGCATTTTTGATCAATCTTCCTCCCCTGTATCACACTTTTTTTCAAAACTCAGTAATAATTTCCAGTTTTTATTATTTTATCACTTCAGGATTTTAAACAAATGCATGTGTTCCTAGATACTGTTATACTGCTTGTAACATATGTAATCAGGCTTCTTTAAGGCATCCTTTGCCTAACAAGGAGTAACTGAGTGTCTCACAGAGCTGTTTTTCCTCATAGCCTATCTGTATATACCTACCATCATGTGACCATCTGGTGTATTGTCTCGTATTGAGTCTACATCTCTGAATGGAGCCTCTCTAAGCATAAAGCCTGGTATGATCCAGACTGCTCACTGGACCTTGGAGGGCCACATTTGGGGAGTTGCAGAAAATGTGGTTCAGAGTTCTTGAGTCAGTGACTAGCTAAAATGCTACCACTCTCAAACCACAAATTATACAGGAAAGTGTGCAGAGCTGGCAAGTGTTTCTGGGCAACACTTCACAAAAAAGTAGGCAAATTTGTGTTCTTTCTTTTGTTTGTTTTATATGAAAATGAGCAGAAAGAGTTGAACTTAAAATGTAAAACTCTCTATTCACCATTTGCTCTGAATAGCTTCCTTTTGCTTGGAAAAAGAAGAGGCACTTTTTTGTCAAATGTCACTGTTCTGTGACATATGATTGTTTTCATAATGAAGTATGAAAAACATAAATTAATAGCTGGCTAAGAGGATTTTGCAGTAAGTATCAGTAAATCAATGTCCATGAGCTTCCAAAACATCTAATGAAATAGGTGAGGTATCTTCCTTGAAAAGCTGTTCTTTTGGTAGAAAATTAATTCCAGTTGCAAATGTGAAAAGCCTATGAAAATGAAACAGAAAGTCCAGCAGTTTTATTGCAGCTCTGTATGGGTTTGGGTTTGCTAACCCAAAGGTCAGCTTTATGCCAGTCAGTACATTTGTAAGTAAACAGTATATTTTTTGTTGAATGCCTTCCCGTGTTTGCACCTTTCATAATAGAAGCTTTCATCCATCAGTGTACAAACATCTCACCTAGACATAGAAACACTTTGCATGTTCTGTAGTGGTTCCCTTTACTTACAGCTGAAGGACTTCGATAATACAATAGGGACGATAGCTAAAACTGATGCAACTTGTTTACTTTGTTCCAACATATGATTTTTACTGGGAAATGGGGAACAAGTCTCAATATAGTATTGAAATTGACTGAGAAGAAAAAGGGGGGAAAAAAGATAAAAAGAAGCTCTAACATTGTAGGTGGACTAGCTAGATGCTGATAGACAAACCAGAGTCTTCACAGTCATATCTCTGTACCTCCATTTTTCCTTCTGTTGTTTGGTTAGACAATCTCTTATGCCTAAGTAAAACCTTGCAGAAACATTAGAGCAGAAGAACCCCATCAAAGAAGTCTTCTAAGACATGTCTCTAGAAGCTTTAGAGCTTCCCTTTAGAGCTTAGTCTTTCATTAGGTTTCTGCAGCCATGTTTCACATCACTGTTCTAGGCTAATGGCTGTTTCCCGTTTTCTGCATTTTTTTCTTAGGGATATCAAGCCTGACAACATTTTACTGGATGAGCATGGTAAGTACCAGTTACTTTTTAGTCATGCATATGCATAAAAGCAGAGTCAGCAGTAGTAGTACATCCATATTAGTGCATAGGTGCTTGCTCTGTTCCTCATTTTGTGTTGCACTCTCTCTTTTACTTCATAAGCAGTTTGAAACAGGAGCCTTTCCTTTTTTGTGCTTTGCTTGTTGCTTTTAAGCTTTACTTGTTGTCTTTTGGTTTTTGAGCAGCAGCATCCTGTATGTTTAGGGTGCTGTGCAATCCTGTGTTGCCGCATTATTTCTAGTGGTGCATCCGTGTTTATTAAACATCTCTGATTCAATGACTTCTATAGAAAACATTACCAGAGATGACACTTTTTCTGCTGCTGGTGGTCAGAGTTATTTGACACAGCTTATTGTAAGACTTTCTTTACAGGTGCTTAAAACTTACTCATAATGTAATCATTTGGATGGAAATGCTCGTGTAATTACAGGCTTTATGTAATGTACACTCACAAACAGAATGAATTAAGGTTGAATAGATAATCTCCACTCTGGCATTTTCTTTTTCTTTGAGCATTTGATATTGAGAGGGAGCTTGGAAGAGGGCTTGGGGCTGGATATGTTATAGATGTTGCTATGATTTTTTCCTTTAGTCTTTTCTTGGACAAAACTCCAACTATATTCTTGTGTTACTCTCTAGATTTTTTTTTCACCCTGGCAAAATTCTCCCAGTGAAGATTTGTCTGATATTTATTAGCTTTTAAGTCATCAGAAAAATACTTTGTCATTTAATATGTTCTGAAAATTCATGTAACCTGTTTTGAGAAATCTTTATTAGCAACTTCAGCAAGCTACTCGAAGAGAAAAAATCAGTACAGGAACATGGAGTATCTGAACTCATTTTAATTTCAGAGGTTTTAGTACAGACACTGAAATTCTTAAAGAATTGCCATAGCTCTCATGTGTAACTAGGTTTTCCTGGCAGCACCTGAGCCCAGACTCGACCAGTTTTGCATATGACCTCTAATTTCAAAGTGCTAGGTAATTATTTATTTAGGAGCTGTCAGCAAAGATGCTGCTGCCTTCATGTAGAATAGCCTGTCTCTCCTGTCTCAGTCAGTAGTTTTCCTTCTGTTGCCCCAGATGCAAATACAGTGGGACAGATTCTCTTCCCTCCTTTCCCCCCAGCTTCAGGTCCCCTAGCAGCTGCTCTCCCTCTGGCCAGCTGAGGATGGAGAGCTCCCAGCTGTAGCAGCAGCTGGCTCCAGCAACACCCTCCACTCTTACTCAGGGTGAGAGTGAGAAGGTGCCAGTTCACGGCTGTATACCATCAATTCCTAACTAGCTGACAGTCTCTGGTGATCTTTGGATTGGGTCTGATGCAGTCAAATTAAGGGAAGCTCTGAGCACTGAAATGTAGGTCAGCATTCTCCCAAAGAGGAAAAAACAAAGGGGAGGGGGGGAGCACTGCTTCTCTGCCATTGCATTCAGTTCAGTAGCAAATAACTTGCAAAATTTCATAACAACTCTGCAATTTGGGTTGATTTAGGGTCTAATCTAGCCTAATCTCTACTCCACTGTGACATTTTAACTGTTCRTTGCAGAGGTTTCAGAGTTTTGTTTTCTGCAAATGTACCCTTGACTTAAGTGTCCTTCTGACTCCTTGTTCTATTTCTTTACCTCTCCTTATGCATCTTCATCCATGGCAGCAAAGATGTGTCCTTGCATGCATACGGAAAGCTTTCTACACRCAATTCAATTTTTTCTTGTCCCCTGAGCAACTGTTTTTGTAGCATGTTTATCTGTATTTAGCCTGGTAGATTGCGCTTGTTTTTCTGTATCTCTTTGCGTAAGGAATGGAGCTGCAGATTTCCATTCCCTCTCCTCTTCTTTCACTAGGCTTACAAAGGTACTATCTGAAAAATGTTATTTGCTAACATTAATTTTTATGATATCCTTGACTGAGACCAGTCCCCACAGAGTGTTAAGCACCTGAAAACCTTCAGCAGACAGACTAGGTTCATTTCTTTAGATTCTTCTTGCTTCTGTCTAACTCTGCCCTTTGGCCAATCTTTTCATCTGTGAAGTACCTTTCAATGGTGTTTCTCATTCACCTTTTCATATTTACATATTTACAGAGGTTCATGTTTGTGTTACAAACTGCAGTACCCTTTTTGTTGGTGTTAATCACTGACTACGTTGAAGGAGCCCTTGTATACATCATTTGATCTTTGTGTATGAGGCTTTCTGTTTCAGGTTTTTGATAGTACAAATACCTCTCATGATGCCACACATTCAAACATGTCCTCCTGCTGCTGACTGTCATGAACTTACCACACGTTTGTGTGTGTTTCCAGACAAATGCTTCCATCTGCYGTTCTAGTTGGTGACATTCGGTATTACCTTACCAGTTTCACCTAAGGGGTTAAGTGAGTCGTAAATAAAATGGAATATAAGGCGAACTTCTTTCTGCACAATAAATAAAGCAGTTGCTGGACATCAGAGATTGGGATCGCATATCATAATGCAAAAAAAAAATCCTTGGCCACCTTCAACAATCATTCCAAGCGCAAAATGAGTTCCTTTTTTAATGATAAGTCTATTGATTGGGCTCAGTGACAACAGGGCTCACCTGAAAATAAAAGAATGTAACAGATGGGAGTTTCCAGGAATTGTGATTAATTCTTCAGGAGGTTTTGGGCAGATCATTTGTCTAATAAAATTGAAAAAAACTTCATTTTTATCCATAGTAAAACTGAAGAGGTTTTGGAAGAACCTTGTAATGTCTTTGCTCAGTATTATTTCTTGTACCACAACCCAAAGGTTCTGCTCTTTCTCTATGATGGTGCTAAAATGGATGAGTTCGTGCCAATGTGGGCACTACACATATAGCCCAGATGAGAACCATTCCTGTTTACTCCAGGATTTACTTGCAGATACTCAGAGTGAACTGAGGCGGCAAGCACTGAAACCTTGTTCATTCTTACAGCCCTTTGGCCTTCATTATAAACAGTTGAGTAGCAGTAGCTTCAAATGGAGATGGCTTGAAGCTAATAGCAGACCACAGCCAAGTGTGCATATCTTTTAGTCAGTGATTACCATTAAATATCTATATAACAGGGAAGCGATGGGAGCTTATGGTTGAAAAGGGAGTATAAGAGCCAGGTCTTATAGGTTTAATTTGCAGCATTTATTCTCTAATCTCAGATAAGTAAATTAGGATACAATCTGTCCAAGAGATTCAGCACTTTACAGCTCCTACATCTCTAGCTTCATATACTTTAAAATGTTTTCTCTGTTGAATTTACAGAAACCTTGTGTTGTCTGCACAAAAGATGCTCTAGAGAGGTGAAGGAATTATGTAATAATAGAGGTGCTGAATTTAATAAGAACATTCTTTGCCTTAATGCACAGCACAGTGTGAACTGCTTCTCCCTGTTCTACCCATAGGACTCATACACGTGACCTGCATTTTCAGGAGAACCAAAGGCTTGATCTTAAAGTGCTAATTTCAAGCACATGGGGTGAGATTTCAGGAAGGACACAGTACCCAGAATGCAGCCCTCTTCTCTGGCTGTGCTCTGTTCAGAATCTGGCAACAGCTGGAGATTTTGAACAATTACAAAAACACTGGCCTCAGGATTTGACCCTAAAGCTCAGTAGCAACATCTGGTGTTTTCCTTTTGTCTCCCAGTAGCTGATGTCCCCGTTCATCCAGTCTGTTCTTTGTTCTGTAACACTGCGGTCACTGTGGAACCTTACCACACCATGCTGAGCCTTCTTCCTGCAGCCTAATTGGCATGATTTGGTAAGTTCCCAAGTGGGCTAGTTGATAGAAAACTTATGATTTATTTGAAGTGAATCATTTAAATGAGATCCAAAGAAGGGCATATTTGTGCTTGGAATATCAAATTTTTATTAATAGCCTTTATAATTCATACTTATTAAAACAGTTTCCTACAAAGTGGAGTGAGAGACCAAGCTGAAAAGAAAAAGGATGCAGGGACATAAAGGGCATGTAACTGCCCTGTCTGGATATGTCATTCTTCTCTTTCAAGTACTCCCCAACGATTTGATGTCAGTTCTTTTGCAGGTAAAGGAAAAAAGGACTTGGCTGATTTTGTAAGCAGTAAGAGACATGCGCTCTTGACAAATCAATCAGGCAGCATCTGAGAGATGTGCTCTGACATCTCAGTCATATTCTTCCAGCAGTACAGATGGCTAACCAGAGGGACCTCAATTTTTTCTTTCTTCCTTCAAACTCAAGCCTGACTGAAGCATCACAGATTTGATAAGGAAATCTATGCCTCAGTGGGACTATGGTCCCACAGAGCACACAGGTGCAGAGAATGGTATAGCCTAAATAGTGCTGTTAGCAGAGAAGTTATCCTAGTGAGCAGTATACAGAATGCCTTTTTCCCAGCCTGAGGCAGGGAATAATGAAATTGCTAATTGATAATAGAATATGAAATGGCTGAAAAGCTAGATGATAACTTTATGAAGAGGGGGTGAAGCATTTATTCATCTTTGCCAGCTCCTGATATGGAGATGAAAGTTAAATGGTTGAGACATGATCCAAAGACATTCTGCTCGGACACTCTTCAGAACAGCAGTCATCTCTCTGCCTAGTTTGTGTGGGTGGCAACAGTGTCTGGAGGTGTATTGACCATGGCTCAGTGCTAATGAGTCCAGTGCCTAACAGAGATGATCCTTGTCCCCCAAAATTTACACCCCAAACACTGAATATGCCCAGATTTGTATAAAGTATGACAGGCCAAATTCTACTGGTTCTGACTGAATTCTGATCCTCCTCCTGGTATGTCTCTAGAGGAACTGTAAATATGCCTACCTCCATCCTTCTCAGCCATAGGACATAGTGGTTTGGATGCATAGGGGATATGCAGGTACAGGGCTCCTTCCTTTGACTTTGCTCATGATCCAGGCTGTATTTTGCACACTGACAATGGGCTAATGCAGGAAGAGGGGGTGGGGAAAAGAGAGGGGGCTTCTGTCCTTTACATACTGTGTACACACTTATCTTTGAAGAGATGCAGGCAGGAACATGGACATGATAATCATTTTGGGGAAAATCAGAAGCTCTATTTTTGTTCCCTGGATTTGCCTAGCATAGATATTTTCAGCAGGCAAACTTAAATCACTCTTCTCACACCATAAATACTTGGGCAGGATTTTAGAGTTCTGCTTAAATCTTTCATAGCATCCAAACAAGACAACAGGAGTTCATTAACAAAGCATCCTCTCTTAGCCATATATAAAGGTGATCTTAGTCTGCTTTAATCATGAAATACAGCAGCAGTGAATTTCTAGCTGTTGAAGCTAATGACTCAGGGAAGCATTCTCATAGTATCTCCTTTGGTAGAGACCAGTTTGATTTGATCTCTGCAGTTAGAGGAAATGATAGCAATTCAGCTGCCCTCTGTTATTGCAGAGGAGGGTGATGAGTCTGCAGAACACAACATACCAAACATCTGATGGTTTTGATAAGTCCAACGCTGTCAAGGATGAGTGAATTCAGTGCCTTAAGAGAAAGTGCATGAGCTCAGGGAGAAACAATGACTTGCTAGCATTTAATCAGAAAAATAAGGCTGAACTAATCCAAAAGGTTCAAAAAGAGAAAATCACTTCAGTGAAGTCAGCTTTGTGTTGATTACCTGTACATGATTGGTCAGCTCACTGATTTGAGTGAATAAGCAGAAATAAATTAAGCACTTGTGGGAGGAAAAAAAAAAAAGAGGGAGAAAGAGACAAAGACAGGAGATAGGACAAGAGCTGGGTGGAAGCATTTGCTTTCTCATCCCTGAAAAGTCACATCCACTCCTTTTACTTCCTTCCCAGTTTGCAGGCAGCAGTTGTTCATGCTGTAGCAGTGAGAGCAGAAACCATCCTTACCCCACAAGAGCATTTTCATGTTTGAATTTCTTGTGCTACTCTTTTGCTTGCTACTAAGCAAAGATTTTGTTCCATTCTAAAGACATCCTCTGAGGAGAAAATGGAGAGAAGTGTTTAGCGCATGAGATTACCAAATGGCAAGCAGGTAGAAAGCCAGTGCTAAGCATACTTGGTAAGACTGAAAAATCCTCTTGAAAACAAACACCATTGGAATAAGTTCACTTGTGACTGGAGCCACCATTAGACAGGTGRAAAATGGCATCACTGCAACAGCAGCCTTGCATTAAGTATTCTCTTGCAGGATGCCTTATTTGACTTTTCAAGAGGGTGATGCTAGGTCAGCTAGGTCCTGCAGAATAGGTGATGTTCAGCTAGTATCTTTATAATTCATCTTTAGAAAAGCTAAAGTCTTCCAAAGCTGTGCTTTAGAAAGGCGCTAGTAAATCCACAGTAAAACATGCTTCCGATTGGAAATGTGAGGAACAGGCTACCATGTTCTGCAGTAGCTTCAGATTTAGAGCAGCCTTGAAGAAGAAAACACAGAATATATTGTAGCAGTCTTATGTGATAGTGCTGCTACTAATGTGATCCATTTCACATTTGCAGTTCCTCCCATTTCTGAGCAACAAGTTTGAGCACCTGCTGTTCACCAAGTTTCCAGGGTCTCAGAATCGTTACCGAGCCATTTCTAACATGCAGATTCTCTCCTTGTATGAACAGTAGTCTCTTGTGTGGGATGTTCTCAAGAAGGTCTCTGATTCAGTCTAGTGGGATGACTGGGCTTTTTAAACAACATAAKCTGATTCTTAAAGGCTCTTTTTCTAAGGCGATGTCTATGTTATAGACAGTTACTAAAACATCAACATTAGTGAATTTACATTGACAAACTATAATTAAATGAGAACACTCATTTTCCTATAGTTCTGTAATATTTCCTTCTGCTTCTTTTCTCCAGCCACTGTTTCTCTTCTGGAGTTACATCCAGACTGCATATCTCTACCCCTTTATGCCAGTCATCCTCTTATGTGTACAGCAGATTAACACCTGGTTAAAAGTTCTCTTTACCAACAGRTGGGTACTGTGTACTTTTGTGCAGTACACAGCATAGAAATGCTATCAGCCAGAAACCCAAAGTTTCTGTTTCTCACCTCGGCATTTCCACATTATGCTGTAATCCCCTTTCCCAACAAAGGAGTAAATAGATGATGTTTAAGATATTTTTTCATAGTTAGCATTGTTAGCTACTGTGCTAGTACTTCCATGTCCTTTCACAGACCAAAGTAGTATTATGCTAAGTGTTGTGCAAAACCATAATCTAAGTTTGTCTGAAAGAAGCCTTATTTTCCRGACTGCCGCAATCAGCTATTTCTATTAGTCAGTCATCAAAAGTCAGAAGCGTGAGTCTTACTTTTATGAGCAGAAAAGGATTTTGATTCTTAAACTCCGAACTGATCACTGAAAGGAGGTTATGAATGTGCTATATACTGTCTATAAAACTGCCCTTCCCCTTCTCATCTTCAAACCACTTACAATGCTAAAACAAGTTATGGTCTGAGCTTAGGAAGGTCTCTCAGCAGCACTGAAATGAAACTCAAGATAGAAATAAATGAGGCTGGTTGGGAATTCCCCATCAGAATGGCTTTCATCAAAAATAGACCATTTCGTGGTATATCCTTTTAGACYGACATCAAAAGTATTGAATTCATGAGAGCGTAAGAGACCAAGATATTAAGWAGACTAAGAGTTCAAATACTTATTGCTTAAAAATATTAGGGAATATTTTTAAATATTAAATATAGTGGATTTTTTTTCAAAGGAAAAAAAATTCAGTTATCTTCCTCTCCCCCCATTCAAAATTTGGAAACAGTCAGAGTGATGTTCATTAAGTACTACTTGGAGAAGATACATCTGTAAGCAGCCTACAAGGTAAACTATTACCCATCAGTTCTCCCAGAAATTTTTTTCCTGGAAAATCTTTCCATAGAATATTTTAAGTTTCTGATTCAAGGCTATTTCTAGTATGAAATTAAAGCAAATTCAGTTACTCATTAACCTCTCTCTTTCAGGACACGTGCACATCACTGATTTCAATATTGCCACAATGCTGACTAAAGAAATACAAGTCACCACAATTGCTGGCACAAAGCCATATATGGGTAAGAACTGATAAAGATTACAGATATTTGAATTGCTGTTTTATGGGCTTGATTTGAGGGCTGTGCAGGGATAGAGAGAGTAACAGAGATAGAGATTTGATGAGAGTTTGAGCTCTCTTGTTCCTGCATGTAACAAAATGCATACATTTGTTTAAAATGAGAAAGGGAAGGGAAGCGAGGGAAAGGAAGATTCTGGAGAGGAATCCCCCTCTAGTAATACTCTAATGCAGTTGAAAAATTTGTGTCCATGTACTGATTTCACACAGTAGAACAAAGGAAGCCTACTTCAAACACTTTTAGTGACATTATGCCATACTGTACAGCTTGCTTTGGATTATAAAATAAGATAGTTACACCCTTCAGATCTCAGAGCATTTCACGAGCAGCAGTAAAGCCATGTAACAGTGATGTAAGCAGTGCTCTTACTACCTTATGTTGAGAAGGAATCAGAGCACAGATGCTTGTATTTGGTCCTCTACTAAACTAGCACAAGTCTTAGTGTTGCATCACTAGCTCAGAGTTTGTATTTTTATATAAACTGGCTGCTTTAAAAACTAGTATTACTCTATTTAGGCCAAGTGAGTGGACTTAAAACTTGGTATTTTCATGAGCTGCAGAAACCACTTAGCATGGTAGAGAAGAGCTCAGATTCTGATGTCATGCTAACACAGTCAAGAACAGCTCTGCCAGCCAGTGTCACATTGATACACAAGATCCACATAAGCAAGAGCCACCTTAGACTTTAGCTCTGATCTCTAGCACTGAGTACAACATCCTGTCTTCCAAATAGCAGGACAAGAAGAGCAAGGGCAGCTGTGGGGCTGCAGAATGCAATGATGTTGAGTGCACGTTTCCAATACAAAGGGTACACAGTTGGTGCAGAAGTTACCACCACAACTGGAAGATAAATTCTGAGCCTATTTTTCAGTCTTTTTGAAATTCCCTCTTATTGTATCTATGTTGTTGATATTAATAGATTTGGCTATTTCTACCAACAAGTGAAAACAAGCCATATGTAGCCCTAGAAACTCAGATGCACAGAAGAAAAAAGCGCACACAGGCTCTGGAGTGCTGGGCACAATCACTTCCCCAGTACTCAACACATTTGCACAGTGACCTTCTGCACTGCTGTGCATGGAGCACAATGTTCTTTCTATGAAAATGTGGTACAAGCTTCCAGGTTTCTACTGTGCTAAGTAGCAGGGCTGGTTGCTATGGTTACATACTGTCCCTTTCCCCTTCTTTGATTCACAAGAAATGCAGTTGTTAGGAAGTCTTTTTTTTCCTTCCAGGCAATGTCATGGGGCAGGTCCCAGGCAGCAAAACATGCCAGGCAACAGTAGGAGTGCACATGGGTTATGTTCTCCTAGGGCAAAGTGACTCAGGAGTAGGTGGATCAGCCCTACTGCAGCCTTGAGTCAGGTGGAAGCACAGAGTTTTCAAGTATGATGGACCAAGTTTGCTGTCCTGATTCCCTAGAGGAGTGTAGAAGGGATTTGTAATGATAACTCTACTTGGTACTCTACAGAGGAAGCATAGGCTGAAATCTATTTATTCAATTGAGTCAGATTCAATTTTTCAAGCCCCTGGAGGTTAGGAGAAGTTTTCTGTCGTGCTGTTACTAAGCTGTCTCTATACCACAGTAGAGTTTCTTGCTTGTTCTTAAGGCGACTTTCTAGAGTGAGATTTTTATTGCAATACCCCATGTCATACCAGCAAAATACAGAAATCTTTAGTGCCCTCTCTGCAAAAAGTGTGTTCCCAATTTTTATTAATGAGACTGCTTTTGTTACTCCCAAGTGTTCTGTACCCTGTACACACAAGCAAGTCAGCATACACACGAGGAAGGAAGACACACAGGGCTTGCTCCCCATGAAGACATTGTTTCCCTACTACTCAAAATTTTTAGCTTTTTATTTCCCCCCCCCCTTTAGAAGAACAGTGCAGAAAATTTACTTATGCCCATTTACTGGCTAGGTCAATGAAGTAGTCAGGCAGGTAGAGACCTGCCTGATACCTATCTTTCAAGCACAGTCAATAAACATACATCAGAATAACATTAACATACCTGGAAGAAATCCAGCCTGGAACATGCAGGAAATGRATCAGAAAGAAACATCTTGAGCTAATACTAAAAGAACCATTATGCAAACACTACACAGAGAGTCTTTGTATTAGATAAGCCATAAATTTGACTTTCTTAAATGAAGCAAAAACACTCAATAGCATTTCTGTACAGCTAACACAAAACAACCCACCCTACTTTCATAAGACCTTAAAAAAAAAAAATCTCCACACAGCTGTAGCTTATCCCAATCCTCTTGCAAATAACCCTTCTCCTATTAGGAGTCTCCTTTTTATCAGAATAACAAAATTGACCTTTCACCTTTGCATCACCTGGCACAATCCTTTTAAAAAGGAAAATACACACAAAACAAAAGCATTGCTTCCTGTTTTGTGAGTTTTTTTAGAACAATTCTTGCTTTCCATATCACAAAATAATCCTACAGTAATTTTCTTCTTTAATCTCAAAGGAGAAATTTATTGGCGAAGAAGGAGAAAGAGCATTTCAGTCTATGCCTCTACCCACTTCCTGCTAGTCTGGTAATTTCCTCCTTAAAAAGCTGTGATTTTCAGGCTTGGTTCAGTTAAAACTTGCTTTTTCTTGCCAAGGGTGTAGTTGGCACTATGTCCATGTTTACACTGCATATTAATGTTTCTAAAGAGCTGCTTTCATTCATTGTGTGAGGCTGTACTTAGTTTCTGCCAGATTGAAAGACTTTAAATATGAGCAAAGAGATATGAGTGGGAAGGGAACAGCTTTCAAAGAAGAAAATCTATTGAGCTCTAGTTGAAGAGTAGAGAAGCTTTCTGAGGGAAATGAGAAGATATTCAGGCCAAGTTTAGGTCTAGATTTAGTGAATTAGGGTGTTATTCTGAAGCACATTTACTATGARATAACAGGCAAGTCCTGTGTCAGCAAAAGGTAGTATTCTTTTCTTGCTTGGGGGGAGAGAAATATTGAGAAGAAATACATGTTAGGAATTGTGAGGCTCTCAGATAACCCAGGAATGGGAGTACAGCAATGTAGAAATAATTCTGCACCAGAACAGATGGAGTTCTTAGTTCTTTATACAACACAAAAATTAATGGGGTCCAGTGAACCTCTTAGTGGTTATATAGTTATTATATAAACCATTTTGTAATCCAAATGAATTGGATTGTATTGATAGGACATTCAGCATTTAAGTTACAATGGTGATAGCACACCTGTTACTCAAGGCCATCCCATCATTTACACACATTAAGTCTTGCAACAGTCCATTAGGGTTAGAAATTATTGTCAGTCCCATTTCAGAGGTGCGGAAAGCAAAGTGCAGAGGAGCTGAAATGCTTGTTTGGATTTTAACACAATAGAAGATGCTTCATACCATAGTAATTGTATGTTTAGTTAGTCAGCAGGGTCAGATATCAAAGTGTGGTTGTTTCCAGTGCAGGCAAATATCTGGGTTAAACTGGCATGCTGTGAACTGTGTCAGATGCTGGCTCCACACCGGAATATAGCATTTAGCAGGACGTGACATCAACAGGTGTTCCTATTTAGCTGCAGGGAGTAGCAATAATACATTGCACAGCATTTGTTCTGTTGTGGCATCAGGGTGTTTTATATGCATTAACATTTAGCCTTCCACTGCCACTCTGAGGTACCTCAGTATTGAATTATTCTGCATTACAAGATTGAGACAACAGTTAAAGAACTTGACAAAGATCAAAAAATGAATTGTTGCAAGGAAACCCATGAGTTCCAATTCTTGTCCGCCTCAGTGGTATTTTGGTATAAGACCAATCTACCAACCATATACCATTGTTTTGAGGAAGAAAAAGAAATGATCAATTTGTGTCTTTGGCAGAATGATTAKGGATGCTTTCTGCATCACTGGAGCAAACATTCTGTGTTGCTGATTTCCTCTTGAGATTGCAGTAAGGCAAACTACTTTTTTTTCTGTATTTCACAGCACCTGAAATGTTTAACTCCACAAAACCTATTGGCTATTCCTTTGCTGTTGACTGGTGGTCATTAGGAATCACTGCCTACGAGCTGCTTAGAACCCGGGTATGTACCATGCAGCAGTTGTCATTGCCTATCTGTCTGTCTGTCTGTCTCTCTCTCTTTAAACACTGTACTGGAAAGATTAACACCTTACAACAGGGATGAAAGGCCTGAGCCAAATTCAAGGCTTTAAGGTTTATTACAACATAGGCAGTAGAAACCAAATCTTCATCAGAGTCCTTATGGATCACATCTAAGAGCTCCAAAAGAAACCACTGCAATATAGAGCAACTCATCAGGACAATTCCTCACTGTGTCCAAGGGCCTGTCAGTTGACATAAGCTGGGCAATGGAAACTGAGCCATCTACTTAATGAATGAGAATTCATGGAGTCTGGACTGTAATGTAATTTACTCTGAGCTCCCATCCTGCAAGAAAAAAGAGAACTTGCAAATAAAATCATATTACCATTGCAGTAAGATCGAGCAGGTTGAGCAAAAGTAAACCACAACGTGTGAATTATTAATACAGCACAATTCATGTCCTGTCATGTTGATGTTCTGCTTCTAACTCAGTTAAAGTTGGGGGCCTTGTGGATTGGTGATTAGATGTTTTGGAAGTGTTTCGTAAAAGACATAGATAAAATTATTTAAATTATATTCTTCTAAGCAAAAGAGTGTTTTAACACCTTGTGAGGCTAGAAAACCTCCTCTTTCAGTAAGAGTGTGCAAAACATATTTGTAAGGAACTCTATAATCAGTCCTTGCAGAATGCCTAAAAAAATCATTTTGATAAATATATTTTAAGGAACAGTGAACAGTATCTCAAATTGTGAGTGATCAAGTTCAGACAAGTTAAGAGGGCATGGCTGTCTTAAGTGTTGGGTGACTGAAGCCATGTGTCCATCATAAAAATATTAATATAATATTTGAATATTCTGTTCTGAAAGTTCAATGAATTGCAGGACTGTTCATCGCATTGACTTTTGACTTGATGGTGTTATTTTCAAATGTGAGGGTAGAATGCTGTTATATATTCAAGCATCATGGCACAGCCATGATAAGATGGTAGCATTAGTGGTGGTCACCTTATGGGGGAAGTGAAAGGAAACCTTGAGTTCCATCTAGTGTCTGTACATATTAAACACAATGCATCTGACTTCATATCACAGTTTGTAACTATTATTTTGTAAAAGTATAAAACCCCATAAATACTGTAAAAATCTGGGAATCAAAAATCTTTCAAAATGGAAACACTATCCATTGCAAATTCTCTTAAGTAAAGCTGTGATATTGCTCTATTTAGAAGTTAAAAGCAGAGGTGACTGTTTACCTACATAGTAACAAATTGGTGTACTTTCCTTGTCTAGGCACATAATTTTAGATTTATTACCCTAAATAAACCTGAACTTATGCCAGGGATGGCCTGACTCCATTTCACCTGGAATATGTAACCAGATAGTCTTCAGACACAGTTCAGATTTGTTTGCCATGAAACTRGATCTCTGGACAGAAATGAAGGGTCACTCTGCAGCTCAATGTTATACTTGGGAATTCTGTTCATTCACCTTTCTTGGGGCATTATTTTTCATATGATTTGATTTTTTTATTTTTTTTTCCCTGTAGTGGTCACCTTTCCAAAGGAAAGAAGGGAGAAATCCTGCTCCTTTCTACTTGTGACATCTCCAACATGAATAAAGAACTGAAAACATCCACACTTTTTACAGGGAATATTGGGAATGTTCTGACCACAACACTATATATAAAATCCTTTTTGATATCCCTTTAAGATACAAATATTGGCTAGGCCAAGAAAACACATGCTGCTTAATAACTCTAACCTTTGTTTTTGCCTCCTATATATCATGCTGTTTAAATGTCTGGTTATTTCTGTTGTTCTTGCTGACGTTATTATATTCTTTTGTAGTATTCTGTTTATTTCAACTGATTTAAGATCCCACAGTGACAGACTTTCAATGGTTYGATCTAGAACAGCAGTGGGAGGTTTGAGGAATGTACAAAGAGACTTTGTTTGGAGATGTCTTGCCTAAAAAGATTTCCTAAGGTGTTTAAAAAAAAAAAACAAACAGATATTAAAATGCTTTCCATGTTGTATTTTTCACAGAGGCCATACCATATTCGCTCCAACACTTCGACAAATGAAATTGCTCATGTGTTCAGGACAGCTACAGTAATGTACCCTGCTGCTTGGTCCAAAGAAATGGTGTCACTGATCAAAAAGGTGAGGGCAGCTGTGGAACTGGATAGCTTAGGAAAAGGGATATATTATATCTGGGAGCCTGCTGAAACCAGTTGAGTCTTTCCATTGTGCTTTATGACCTTTGTAGTAAGTTATGGGAATTCATTGCAAATTGTGTCCAGATCTAGTGTTAGCAACCTTCAGATGCTAGATAAATATCTAGCTTTTTATGTTATACCTGGACTAATATAATCAACTAATGGTACTGCTTCTTGGACTAATAGTGGTGAAGTTTGCATTGTCAAACAAGGTTGCTGCTAATGCATCTCTGCTAAGGGTATATGCAGTGTTTGTTTCCAGAGCTTCTCCTGTAACTTTGTCTCTCTGAAATGATACAGCTTGGAACTGAATATTGATATATATCTAAATGAATCTGGGGGAAAAAAATACATAAAAATTTTGATTTGAGAGAAGAAAAACTGTTCTTCCCCCTAATTAAATGTTTTGCAAAAAAATGCTGATACTATTGAAATTCTTTGTTGCCAAGAATATTTTGCACCACTGTAATTAGTTTTTTAAAAAAACTGTTGTTGTCAAAATTGCTTCAAAATCATTATTGGAATCATTTTGATACTAAAACCATGTTCATAGTGAAGTCATATCTTCAATAAAAAAACTATTGCTTGACAATGTCAAACACTGTATACACCCAATGGCAACAAAGTTGGAATATTGTCCCCTGCTTAACAGCACCTGATTTTGCAAATTTTGGAAATTATTTAAATAGTTTTCAAATTTTCAAAGAAATATAAGTAAAAAATAGTGCTTAATATTTCTTTCATATGTTTTTGTTCTGAGTAGTACATATAATTATTTCTATCCATACTAATAAAATACTCTCAAATTTTCTAATGAAAATGTCACATCAATTCTTTGCTGAAACAGAAACACAGTGTATTTTCCAAGCAGAAAATTGAAGACTATCCCTATTTACTTAAAATTAAATGGAGCTGGAATTTCATTAAGCCTAACAGTAATATAGGGATTTTTACCACAGATGCTGTCTCTGTTGTTGTTTATTTTTTTGTTTGTTGAAAGCTTTTTCCTGAACCACAACATGCTGCAAGCCATACAGGCTGCCTTGTGAATTAATAATGCAGTGTCACAATTATTTAAATTTCCAAGTGCCCCTTTTCATCTGGTTTAACAGCCATATGTATTATATATGAGGCAAACTGGGGTTTTGTCCTGGCTCAAATACATCCTGTGAATTTTCCTATTTATTAAGGTTTAAAGCAAATGATGATTCATAGCAGACCCACATCACTCATGTTAGGACTTAAAACACAGAGATCARTCAGGAGAAAAAACAAATTGAGTGATGTTATCATTCAGTCACTCCATCTCAAGCACCCTGATGGYGCAGTTTTTGCTTCTTAGTATGTACTGCTGCTGTTCACATCCYAGCTACAAGCACTAAAACTAAACAGGGTTGAAGTGGTCACCTTATTGACTGTATTCAGGAAGGTGGGGATTGTCTGTTTCTCCTGCTAGAATTTTGGAGAGCATACTCTTAGGAGTTTATGCAGTGTTGAATCCTAGAACTTTAGCAACAAAACTCAGTCATTTCCTTCCACATGAGCTATTCCTGCAGCATTAATAAAAAATGCTGAAAATAAGCAGTATGATTTTCATTATTTCACACTGGAGTTATGGATATGAATATTCCATTACTGGAGTTAGAAAACCAGGATGGTTTACTGATACACATTAAATTGGGAATTCAAAGGCAAGAGTTTAATTCCTCATTCTCTAACAAATGCCTTTTCTAACCTTGGGCAAATTGTTTAATATCACTGTGCCTCATCTTCTGTTCCTAAAATGGGAATAAAAGCTATTCATAAAAATAAGAATAAATAGATGTAAAGATTGTGAGTCACTTATGTACCCTGGTGAAGGGAATCTTAGCTAGAGCAATAGAAGAGACATAGCCTTTCAAAATGCCCTGTATTAACGTAGGATTGTTAAGTATGCTTTATTTCCTGGAGCTGTGTTCTGTGGAGCTTCCACCATTGTTTTTGGTAGACAAGTAGCATTTGAATAGCTTTCAGAATAATTAGAGTGGCTTTTTTTTGTTGTTCATGGCATTTATTGTTTACCAGCTTTTAACAGCCTGTTTCCCTCTCAGAGGTAACTTACATTTCACCACAGATAAAAAGTCATTTAGTTGCTGGTGCTAATCTCTTGGTTGTACTGGAGACAGGATAAGTACAATACTTTAAAAAAAGAAGAGCCAAGCACATATATATCCCTTGGTAATACAACGGTACGGAGGGTAAAATTGCTCCAGATATCAAAGACAATAAATCTATTCCTGCTAGGATGTTATTTAAACTGGGTAAGTGAGAAAGTACACAGGACAAATTAAACAGACTCTGCAAAGTCCCCTTGGAAAAAGAAAAGGACTTGTTAAAACGGAGCACTTGGATGATTGCTCACACTCTGGGCTGGCTGATGTCATCCTTCTTAGCACTGTGCTTACCTTACTAATAAGAAAGAACTCGCTGGATTGTTGTCTTCTCTGGTTGTGGCCAAGTAAGCATCCCAGTGGAAGAAGCCGTTAGCTGCGAGAGTACCTTGGCTCTTACACTGCAGTGTGTGTGCCAAACACTGGACTCTGTGATAAGCAGGATGAAACTGCGCTGAGGTCTCTGCTCTGAGCTTTGGGCCAGCGCCAGCTAAACTGCTCCGGCTCTGACAGCAGAAGAGAATTCCAAAGGCAAGTGCACTGAACAAATAAGGCCACTTTCCTGAATGCAACCTGGTGGGACAGAGTTGGGTATTTCTCCCAGTTAAGGAGAACTTTTCCCTTTGCTACAGGCCAGTGCTCTCTTGGGTCTGTAGCGATATTGCTTCAACTCTCTGAACTGTCAGGGAGGGTAAGGGTAGGACTGCCTGTCCAGGCACATGAACCAGTGAAGAGCACCCAGGGTGGAAACTGGACTGAAAGATAATGAAGGAAGATTGAGAAGAGTTAGGGCAGCAACGTAAGGAAGCGCTAGAGCATTTCATCTTTGGCAAAAAGGTGCAACACAGACTTTGCACCGAACCAAGAAGCACTGTGATCAGAGAGGTGTTTCTGAGATGTCTCCCCTTTCCCTTCCTGCTCTGAAAACAARGAGTTGTTTGCCACCAGCCTACGCTAGAGACAAATGGCAATGGTCCCCACCAACTGCTGATAGGTTAGAGCAGGAAAAGTCATGGCCCTGTTTCTTCCTCCGTTTACTCTTCTCACATGTGTGGTGCRTAGCCAAACTTAGTCTAGCCCAAATTCTAGAAACTGAAAACTACACAGGCCTCAGACTTACCCCCAATAATAAATGATACACAAAGCTGTCCTTGAGAACTTTCTCCCTTGCCTTTGTAACTACATAATATTACCATAGTATTTAAAGCATTCCCTGGGTACCTGCTGAATAAGGACAGTAGGAAACAGTATCTAGCTATCAAAGGCAAAATTGGTGCATTTTACAAAGCAACTGCTGACAGATATATATTCAAAAATCTGATTGTTATTTCTATGTCCTAGCTTTTATCTGGTGGAACTTTACAGCTGACATGTCTGTATGTACCTAATCTCATTTTATCTTTCGGGTCTCATTTCCTAACCTCTTTCATTTAACTCTCATTGCAGTTGCTTGAGCCAAATCCTGAGAAGCGTTTTTCTCAGCTGAAAGATATCCAGGACTTTCCATATCTGTCGGATGTAAACTGGAATGCTGTTCTTCAGAAAAGTATAATGCCAGAATTCATTCCCACAGTAAGGCAATTTTATTTTAAAAAAGTTTTAGTGGGTCATAGTGTCTCTGTTTACATAGTGCAGCCTTCCCTTGTGCCTTGCACCAAATCAGAATGGGAACACATTTTTTGCAAAAGCATCAGATGAAATAAGTTGCAGGAGAAAGAGAAGCAAGGGCAAAATTTTCAACTTCCTCTGTGCTGTAATAAAGACTAATAAGGGGTGACCACAAAGTATGGCTGCCCCAAACTTGATGTACTCTGTAATATTCTCAGAACTTCTCGATACAGAATTGATCTTACATGCTCTTGACCATCCTGCCATGATAAATGAAATATGTGATCACAGTGCTTGTGAGCCATCCTGCACTGAACCACCTTTCTGACCAGCCATGTTTAGGACTAGGTCTCCAAATGAAAAAAAAAGAACAATGAACAGACATAGGCTCATTAGCAGCCTGGAGGTCACCACCCATTCTGTGATAACTGTTTATCCCTGGCGTGACTCTCCCTAACAAGCCCATGCATAGACACAATGCAGAAAGTCATAGGGAAAGAACAAACACAGTAAATCAGTGTATCTGATCCTTTTTTAATTGGAGTAAACCAGCACAGAAGTAACATAACCCTTTTGGAAAAAAATCCAAGGACCGTCCTGTGCAGCCTTACTCTAATTGCTTTTCACTTACAGCCAAACAAAAGGTGGGCTAAACTATGAACATTTGTTGATTGTATGTATTTTCCTCTCTGTTGGTTTTCTCTGTGGTCAGTGTACATGTGTATTGCTTTAAAACAGTTTTGCAGGTTACTGTACTACCTCCTAACATTTTGCAGCCCACTGGAAGCCCACAGCCCACCAGTCAAGAAACGTTGTTCTAGCTTTCACTTTGAAGCAGCCAGTGGGTTGAGTATAAGCAATAACCCCCCAAAGAGCAGGTAATTTTTAAAATGATGCAAACACACCTTGACAGTGTCCTCCTGGCTGGGGGAACTGATAAAAGTGATAAAATATGTAAGCAACAGGTGTTCTGGCTATGTGTGTGGTTGTAATTAGCTTATATTTTTTACAAAATTCAGTTCTCAGACACTGTCCAATTTGTGAGAGCCTCTTCAAGACAGGGATTGATCAGTTAAGACAACCTTTCTCTTTCCTCTAGAAAGGCAGACTGAACTGTGACCCAACCTTTGAACTTGAAGAAATGATCCTAGAATCCAAACCTCTTCATAAGAAAAAAAAGCGCCTGGCTAAAAGGGAGAAAGATACCAGCAAAAGCAGTTCCTCACAGGTGACAGAATTTCTTTATTAAAGTTATTTAAAGGTCAGCTGCATTTCTGAACATCTTAAATATTTTATCACAACCTCAGTAATAGCTCTTTCAAATACAAAATTGAATCTTTATTTGTTACCACTGGACACAAACACCCATAAAAGCAACATGTCCTTTGCTGCTGCAGGTGGCAGCTGACCAGAATGTTGTCAGAGGCCTGAGTTCCATCTCTGTGCAGTGGACAGACCTCAAAGAGTGGGTTTGGTTTTATGAAGCCAATATGACTTGTGAATAATTATTCAAAAAAGAAAAGAGAAGATGGGTTGGAAATGTCTTTATTTTCAAAGGAGGCTTGTTGGTCAAATCACCTCACATCAAAGATTGATTGGCCTCTCAGGGTTTGACCCTGGATGGTGGTTTGGCCCTTGTATTCATCCACTCCATACCCTAGCACAAGCACACCATCTTCTCTCTTGGCACCAGAGCCTTCCTGTCTTCTCCCATGTCTTTTGCCTTTCCTCACGCAATGGAAAAACCTCTTTCTTTGCTTCAGCCCTGCTCCCTTTCACCTCCTTCTCCTCCAGAGTACATATCCCTAAACTTAACTTTAAGTGCTAAAAGGCCAGTTTTGTAGCCCAGTAGAAGTTAGGGGAATGCAGAATCTGTGTAAATATTTTCTCAGTTCTCATTCCTGTCAGATGGGAAGATTCCCTGAGGTTTGTAAAGCATGTCTTGTCTGCCAGTTCTCACAAACTCAGAAGCAGCCTTGAATCACAGTTGGTGATTGACTCCCATACATCAGCACAAAGAAAAACTTGCCTGGTTTTCCTGCTGTATTTTTGCATGCAGGACAGACAGTAAGATTTTTTTCAACATTCTTTCTAACCAGTAACAGAATATATCAAGGTGCAACATCTCAAGTGTACTATTTACTGCCACAGGTGTGTTTGAAAATAGTGGCTCAAAGGAGATGAGCTGTGTAAGACAGCAACAAATGATAGGAGTCCCTAGATGGAATTAAATGTGACGGGGGACTGTAACTCCTTAGGCGGCGGTCTACAAGGCTGGCATCTGCGAGGGTGTGAGCTGTGAGTCACGGTCGGTGAAGTGTGTGCGGTGGCAGGTGAACCGTGCAGGACCCATGCGTCTTTGAGGTCGCCCTTTAGCGTAGGCTCAAATGAAGGTTTCAGAGGTGGCATGTGTTGCTGGGCCCAAGCGTTGGGTGTACTCACAGTGGCTCGTGGTGCTGCAGAGTGTTAGCTCTCAGGCAAAGAAGCCCAGTGCCAGCATGATCGCAACCATTCTTTCCACCAGGAGTTAGGCCTCATAATTGTTTTATTTGCCCCGGGCTGTTTTTCCCCACTGTCTGCACACAGTGTGCCCGTGGCTGCTGATGGGCCGTGCCTGAGGCGAACGCACATGACGCTGATCCTGGCCTCCTGCTTGCTTCCCCCTGGCCTCAGAGCTCCTTGAGCTCAGGAAATGAGACAGGCTCTTCCCAGGGCTCTGCGACCTGACAGCTAATAATAGTCGTGTCCACAGTACTGCATCCTAAACTCCCAAAGCACCATTCAGCACTAACAGAGACTCCCTTTGTTTTCCCCATTGGACAAGGAGGAAGCCCAAGCTGGGGCTAGAACATTTTTGCAGGCATGCAGAGATGTAGCTAAGAAACTTCATGAGTCTCTTTCCGAAGCTCCCATTTCCTCCCCTGCTGTCTGTAGTTTTCAGTTGTTGCGCAGTGTCATATTCTGTGCTGTAAGCGCCATGGGGAAGAGAGTGTCCATTGGTATGTTCTGCAGGGCGCATAGCACGCGATGGTTGAACAGTAACAACCGGAGCCCCTATCTATCTCCTACTTCCCAGTCCTGTGTTACGCAAAATTCTCTTTTGTCTCTTTATCCAATACAGACAAAAAGAGGATGCAAAAACACACGAGCTTTGTGTGCATTTCCAGATTGCTCCTACTTTTCCTGAAAAGTACCTGTAAATAAATTCTTTCTCTGAGAGAAAGATGTAAGACTGAACACTCAGTTGCAGTTTGGGGGACTATGGAGAAATCTAATAACCTTGGGGAAATTCAGCTGATTATTTAGCACTTTGCCAACTTAAATTTCTCCCATAATGTAGACTATAGGAATTCRTGTTCTCCAGATTCTGCCTAAACTGCCGTGGGCGTTTCTGCTTGTTGTGATTGATCATGTGGTTGTTTCCCTTCCAATGGTAACAGGATGGAGAAATTGCGATGTTGAGACAAGATCCCCCTGTACATGCTGTGAGTCTGTTTGGGAGTACAGCTCACTGCACAGTTAACAGAGCAACCTGTGCTCGAATTGTTTCTTTCATATTGGCTTTCTACAAGCGAGAGCATGAAATAACTCTTGAGCTGCTGCTGCTGTGGCCTCCATCAGTTTGCACTGTATTGTCTTGTACACTGTGCAAAGACATCTAGGGGTACATCCTGAGGCCTGGAAGGCTTCACTGTGGTGAACTGTTTTATGCATTTGCAGAGTTCTTAGGGTTTCTGCAATAGCAAAATTCCTGTAGGAACAAGACATATAATTTGGAGCAGGTATACATCCCAGTTTTAAATGAGAGGAGGGGGAGTCCTAATACCTTTCTCCCAACTTGCAGCGCTAAAGATATTTTGTATCTAAAGATATCTCTATCTCCTTGAAGTTGTCCTTGAAATATCRTTTTTGTGTTAACTGTGAATCTATTCCATTTCTTTTCCCATCTTTTTATATTTTCCATTCCAATGTGGAAGGCCTGCCATCTTCAAAAGCACCTAGAGATACTCCAAAGGGACTTCATTGTTTTCAACAGAGAAAAGTAAGTACTGATATAAAAGTACTGACTGACTCTGGCACATTGACAAGGCAGATCTGATAACCTTCCCAATTCCATGCAGTAGCCACAAGGTAGTATGATGAGACCAGATCTACAGCTCCCCAGCAAATACCTGCCAATGTAAATCGTTCTTGTCCTTCTCTGGGCCCTTAGCTCTCTCAGGCCTGGGTCAGGGGGTGGCAGCCCTCTGAAATAAGGCGCAAACTCATGCCTCTGGATCTGTAGCAAAGCATATTTCTTCCCTTACTGCCACTTCASTATTCCAGGATAAAGTGCTGGTCTTCAGTGTCTCCCAGTCTTATGATCCGCTACAGGCCCTGTGCCAAGACTGAGAGACCTAGGGAAGAACAGAAACTCTGTTTCTGCAGTCGCGTAGACAGTGTTGCAGAGCTGGGCCCCAGGTTTGTAATGATCCTGCTGAAATAAGGTCTTCTCTTTGTGAGCCTCTTCCGGTAACCATTCCCTAGAGACAGCCTGCTGAGTTCCTGCAGAAAGAGCTCTGAGAAGGGGCAGCTCCAAAGCAGCAGGGAGAAAGTGGTGATGAGGGGGGCTCAGAGCAGATCCCGTGTAAGAGATGCTGTAGCACACGTGCCGGGAAACAGAAGGCTCACACACAGCCTGAGAACAGTGTGCGTTTGCATTGTGTGCGTTTTCCCTTACAGCTTGAATGTTCCTTTCTTTCCTTAAGGGTGAGACACCACCACAATGAAATCCAGGAGAACATAACCATGGCAAAAAGCAGAGCTGCACATAAGGAAGATAGCCAGAACAATAACCTCTGAGACCAGCATAACCCCTGCCAGAGCCTTCCTTGTGGGTCTAGTGCACACCTTCCTACACACATTGGTGGAGCTTGGCAAACAGAATCATCCGCTGCTAGCAGGCCACTGCAGAGAGCCCAGCACATGGCTTCTGGGGCAGGAGCTCAGGCGCTCTTTCATTCTTCCTTCCACCCTGCAGCAGGTGGATCCTGCGGGTGGGGGAGACACCCTGGGTGTTGCCCCAATAATTTGCACAGTCAGTCAGAATCAGATCCTATTTTTTTTTGCCTTTCTTGGTGACAGGAATGTGACCATGTGAAAATGGATGAGACTGTAAGAATAGCATTCATCCTTTCAGGTGTGGCTAGCCTGTATCCTAGTCTTTGGTGCTGAGGGTCAGGTGACTGCCAGTGGTGGTAACAGAAGGGTTGACAGAGCATCGTTAGTAGAGCTGTCTTTGCTAGTATCAATCTCGGTGATGGGTCTGCAGCAGCACATTGGGTCCAGGCTCTTTGGAGGTCAGGGCTCTTGCATGGACGTGTGACTGCTTGTTCCCGATGGAAGCAGCTGCTCTCAACTGTGGGCTTGTGGCCCATGCACGGTGACAAAGGTGTCCTTTGCTTGCAAAGGACTCTTGCTAACATTTCTCGAGTCTGGGCATGGAGGTGGTGATGAGCAATGATTTGATTCACTAACTGGAAAGAGGCAGCAAAGGTTTCCTGGTCATTTGGCTGCTCCCTCTCTACATGATGTTTCTTGTACTCCATTTCTCATAGAGCAGGACTGGCTTGGTGGGTGGTCAGAGCCTATGGACAGATGAGAAACTGAAGAGATAACAACCACGTACTGGGGGATAATGCAGCAATCCAGAAGCTTTTCCAGGTCACATTGAAAACCCCATCACATTAAACTACTGCAACTCATTGAATTTGATGGGGTTGCAGCTTCCAACATCAGAGGTAAATTTGGTTGTGTATCTTTAAAATAATCTGTCATTGACTGTAGGCCTGATTTAAGCAGCTACTGTTTGCAGCAAGAGCTGTGCTCCTGGTAGGGTCTTGCCCAAGACTGAGATTGGCCAAAGAATCTCTCTTTTATGGTAATGTGGGGAATGATGTTATTTAAATGCTTTGGCAGACCTTATTTTTCACCTCCTTATTCAACGTCTTTCCTATTCTCAGGAATATGATATGTGTGTGTGTGATGAACTGTTTGTCTCCCATTTGCCCAGAGCTGTTCTTTATATCCCCCTATGCCTTCCTGTCACTCTCTCTGGCTAAATCTGATGAACTCAAAAATCTGAATAAAAACAACAGCAAAGGCAGTGCTCTGTCCCAGATCAACAGCCAGTGTTATTTCTGAGGTCACTTGCATTGCAAGCCAGAGTGTGTGTTTCCACTGCCTAGAGCCAACTAGGGCTTTACTGGCTTCTTAGTTTAAATGTGCTTTTTTTTCCTGCCAGAAGCTAAACTTTCAGACTCCCTCAGGAGCTACATCTTGATGGATTTGGGCCTTTTCTGACAGAACCAAAAAAAAAAAAGTCAGCTGATTGATAGTCTGCAGTAGACAGGGTGTCTTCCCAGGTGCTTGGGACAGGTTGATATGTTAATACGCCATCTTGCACTTATCTGCTGTCAATGGCTGTCCGGTTTGCCCTGGGAAGTGTGTGGTTGCCTCGTGTGCCCAAGCAAGCGCCACCCTGCGAATGCCACTTGAGCCGGCCCGAAGCCGAGTCAGGCTATCGCCCATTGCAGCAACTGGACAGAAAGTCCTGTTAGCGCGTTTCATTGCTGCTCTGGCACAGAGCGAGCAATCTGGTGCAGAGCAGCTGAGTCATAGTTCACTTCTAAAAGTTCACTTCTTTAGTTAGCTGTCTGTCACTTTCAGGTCTCTCCCATTATGGTGGGGAGGGGGATCGCTGGAGTCAGGGTAGTGGGACCGCTGAAGGCCAGACGGGGAAGAGCAGCGGCACATTTGGGCAGTTGCTCTGGGGTGGGCGCTGCTGGGCAGTCCAAGTCCAGAGCTTAACAAGCAGAGGCCAGACCCAGTGTTTTGGGGAGAGGATAAACACTGACGTGAGGTCTGACGACTGGGCCTGTTTCAGTGGCCCATTAGAAAGGGGAACTTCATCGGCGTGCCTTGTTCTCATAGCTGAGTGCTCTCTAGCTCACCGATTACCTCACTGTGCAAACCGCTTTCCTGCCAGGCTGCTGCAGCTGCCCCCTCCCCGGCTCGGCCGCATCACGCGCTGTCCGCGGCCTGCGCTTTGCAGGGGCYGTGCTGCCCCTCCGGCCGCCTCACCGGGAGGGGGCTGCGCTCCCTACAGCGCGGACAGGCCGCGCCGGGGAAGTCCAGCACTTCCACTGGGGGGGGGGGTCGGTCCGTGTCCTTCCCCACGGGCTGGCAGTAGCATGCCAGGCTCCTGCGCGCTGCTTCTCTACGCTCCCGCACGTGCCCTGCCCGCGGCGGCTGCGCCCCGCCTCGTGCCTGCAGCGGTGGCTGTGTCTGCACCACCTGTAACTCAGGTGGGAGCTGAGGTCCAGCCGCGGTGCAGGGCAGGTGTCCGCAGCGCAGCGCAGCACCGAGCGCCCGGCTCGGGGCGGCGGCAGCGGCTCCGGGTGTCCGCGCTTCTCGCTACCAGCCCCGGTCACGGGCGGCAGCCGGAAGTGGCGGCTGGGGTCAGGGGGAGGTCACGCGGAAGCCGGAAGTGGCGGACGAAGTCAAGGGGAGGTCATGCGGTGGCCGGAAGCGGCGGCTGGGGTCAGAGGGAGGTCATACGGTGGCGGCCGAGGTCAGGGGGAGGTCACGCGGCAGCCAGAAGTGGCAGCTGGGGTCAGGGGGAGGTCACGCAGCAGCCGGAAGTGGCGGCTGAGGTCAGGGGTCACACGGGCGCCCCCGGCGGTGGCAGGGCGGCCCCGGCTGCAGCCGGGCAGACTCGTCCTGCTGCGGCAACGGAGACACAAAAAAACCCCCACCCCACCCACCACCCCCCCGCACCCTTGCAGTACTATCGGGGGCTGCTCCTGCCCGCCGCCGCGGGAGCTGCGCGAGGCAGAGGCGCTCGCCGCCCTAGCGCACCGCACCCCTGAGTGCCTGCCCTGCCCCGCAGCGGCTTGAGCCCTGCCTGGTGCCCCTGCCCCAGGTGCGGCACCGCCGGGACCCCTCTGCCGCCCAGGACCAGAGAGAGCAACAGCCCTGGGAAGAAACACAAACAACCAGCACCAGGAGTTGTTTGGAAGGAACAATTGCTTTCTTTTCTTTTTTTTAATAAAATGTACAAAGTAATAAAATTTCTTACATGAGGCGCTGTGACAGTTGTTACAGATGTTACAGAGATGATTCGGGCTTCCCGAGGGGCCTCACGGTGAAAGGCTGAGGAGCACTGAGTGGAAACAGAGAACATGAACACGACACACAGACCCACCTGCCCCGCGGCACCCCCGCTACCCGCCCCCCGCCCCGCGCTGTGCTGGTGGCCAGCTGTGCTGCCTCCGCTCCTGCCTGGCCACCTGCTCACATCGCGCTCTCTCGCACTGCAGCATCCCACGAGCACTCAACACGTACAGTACAGACTCCAAACTGAGGACCTGTCTGAGTAGCATGCATGCAAAAAAGGGAAAGGGAAAACCCAACCCAACCAACAACAACAACAGAGGTTTAAGGCTATGCATAAAACAAAATGAAGCAGTATCTTTAAAGCTAGGTAGCAAGTAGCATTTGTGAAACATAAGGCTTGGGGCTTATTGATTCTTCAGAACAGGTTTATTTGCTTTTCCTTCTTGAACACCGATGCACCAATTTTCTTCCTTTGCTTGAATGGGGATTCTCTTTCCTTCCTGGCTTGGACATTTAACTCAGAGAAGTTATATTGGAGCGGCCTCCCGGGGGTGCGACAATGCGCTTGCTTGCTGAGCGAACACCTTCATCGATCTGGGTACCTGGAAGAGGACAAGAAAGCACAAAGGGAAGGAGGAAAGCGAAGTTAGAGCATTTTCTTCACAGGACTGAGCAGACAGGAAGCCTGAGGTCTCCCAGSGGGTCCCGCCATGTCCTTCATCATGGCTGTCTATGGTGACCTGCTCCACCTCTGCCTCCTGTAACAACCATGAGGAGAGCTGTGGCTTGAATTTCTCTCTAGAGGCCTCTCCTTGAATGGAGCCATAGGGCAAGGGATGGCTCTGATGCTGTTCTGGCACCTCCAGGCAAGCTGCAGCCAGAACCCTGTTACTGCAAGCTGCAAGCAGGGTGGAGGGTGGCTCCCACCACGGCCCCCAAGGGACACACGAGGCCTCACCCCGCCACACTCTGCTCTGGGGCTCAGCTTGCCCCACGCCATTCCCCAGCCACCCGCACCCCAACCCAGGCCCYGGGACGCAGGGCTGGGACGATGCGGCCGGTGGCTACGTGCTCCTCCAGCCCAGCCCAGCCCCTGCTCACGTTCACCTGACAGGCTGAATCCGGACTGGTGGAGGTTCCTGACGGGGGGYGTCTGCCGCGTGGGGGACCCCCGGGTTGACCCTGCGGGGGTGCCCCCTTTGGGGGTGGTGGTCAGGTCAAACACGGGTCCGTCATACATGCCCCGCGGCACAGCGTGCATCTCAGCCATCTGTTACCAGAGAAAACACAGGACGGTGACACTTCTCCTCCCGCAGCAAGCGTCCCCACCGCCACGAGCTGGATCAGGAGCTGACAGCACCGCGCTCCAGYGACCCGCTGCAGAGGTAACTAACCCTCTGCCGCCCTGTGCCCCTCTGTCCTGCACACCAGAGGCCTCTGTGCAGCATGGATGCCTCCATCACCCCACAGCTCATTTTGTGTGACAGCCTCCCTCCATCCCCATCTGCAAAGTGTGCACAGGCCCTGTGCAACAGACAGCCCCTCAGCAGGAATGTATGCTGCATGGATGGGGAAGGGAGAAGGCCATTTCTTGTCAATCTCCAAGTTTTTAAATTAAGCTCCTCCCTTCAGACTCCTGCAGCAGCAGAACAAGGGAGCTACTGGACAGGCATCATCCACTGTTTACCCAGTCAAGCTTCCTGCCTCTGATGGTGGCACACAATCAACACTGAGGGCAAAGTTTCAGATATAAGTCAACTATAAGTCTGAAATGCACAGACTTGCAGCACTGATTCCAGGGTCCAGTGAGAAAAGCAGAGAGAAAAGCAATCAGCTACCAGGGAAAAGGGCAGTTCAGGCAAGCAGTGTCCAGCTCCCCCATTCTGCTGCCACCGGCCATCTCCTCACCTTCCTCCTGGCCTTGATCCGCTTGTAGACATAGTCAGGGAAAGGACTGCTGGGCAGGAAGCGTCCAGTCCCCTGGGTCACATGCAGGTTGCCATCCTCCAACACAATCTTCCCCTGGCATATGACAACCAGCGGGGCCCCACGCAGCTCCATCCCTTCAAAGATGTTGTATTCAGCCACCTGCAGCAACCAGGTGATGGTGATCAGGAGAGACATGAGCACTGCGGCTCTGAACTAGAAGGCCTGTCCCTCAAGGCTGCTTCGTCCCCATACCCCTTTGCTGGAGTCACCAGTGCATGGAGAGGAAACCAGTAATAGCCTTGCCTGCTCRAGAGGCCTCTAGTTCACTACTCCATCACACTAAGGACCCACCACAGCCTCTGACATGAACGAAGACCTGCTGCCTCAGAGCTCAGTGTCAGCAAGGACTCGAACAACAAAGGAGGGCTTACCTAGGCTTGACGTAAGACATGAATAAAGTATGCTGGCAAAGCCAGGAGATGTTTGATTTGGAAGAGGAACCCAGATAAGGAGAAATGTGTGTCATTACATCTGCATGAGCAAAGTTCAGAAGAGCAACACAGTTGGGTGAGAAACACCCCGTGCACAGACCCCAGGGCTCAAAGACATCCTTCCTTGCATTCACAACTCACATYACCCAAAGCTTGTACTCAGTCCCTCCTTCTCAGAGCCAGGCCTGCGCTGCTGGCAGTGCTCAGCTGCTAATGACAAGGGCAACCTTTATACAAAGCTCCTCAGCAACCCCTCCCTCCAGCACTCCCATAGATAAGCAGAGGACTTACAGATTGATGGTTTTTTGCTGTGACAATCTTCACTGCATCAGGATCCCATATAACTAGATCACTGTCTGAGCCCACTGCTATTCTCCCTTTCCGTGGGTACAGGTTGAAGATTTTTGCAGCGTTAGTGCTTGTCACAGCCACAAACTGGTTTTCATCCATCTTTCCTGTGGCCTGCTCAGACACAAAGAGAATGAAGCAGTCTTTGGGGAAGGGGAAAAGAACCAGCCCGGGAAGCACTATGCTCACAGTCAAACACAAGATATCAACTAGCTTGGCCCAGACCCAGTATGTCTGTTCTTATTATTACCTTCAGATAGACAGACAGAAAAACTGAGGTATAAAAGGGAAGTGACTTGCTGAACCAACTTGGCAGGCTAGGGACTGCCTCAAACCAGGGATCTCAGCCCCCCACCTCCCACAAGAATCCTGCAGCACATGTATACTTCACAGGTCCTGGTTGTTCACCCTGAACCTGCTACACCTCCCTCTCTTGGTCTTGCTTGTTTTGCCTTACAAAGCCAGAAAGGAGATGTGCTGCTGAGTGTCCAGCTCTGCTAGAGACAAGAAAACAGGACATCCAAGGTGTCTGCCCATCCTGTCCAAACACTCTCCTTTCTCCCTGCTGTGCCTCTTACCACTGCCTTGTCCCAGATGACAGACATCCGTTCCTCTATGCCATTGGTCCCTTCTGGGATTGCTGTAAAGTTGTCTTTTCCAATTGCTTTCTGTGCAGTGCTGAACGTACAGTGGGCACTTCCCGAAACCTGGAGGTCACCACTGAAGGGTGAGGGCAACAAAAGCATCATCAGTCATTTTTTTGGTAAAACAAAAGCAGAGACACGAAGGACAAGGATTTCCTCTGTGCATGGACAGCCCCTAGTTCAATTCTCTATTTTACTCTACATCCCTGTTTCTACACTCCTCCTGCCTGGAGACTTCTGCACAACTCGGCCTCTGTGGTGGATGTGTTACCTGAGAGCCTGACACAGCACAGGGGCAGGAAAGCTCAGCCAGCACTGCACCATCCGCACGGGGCACAGACAGCATGCTGCACATGGAAATAAACAGCTGAGCTCTTGGGGAAAATGCCCTGAGGAACTGTATGAATACAGGAGAACAAGGTGGCCTTTGTGTCAAGCCACAAAATATCCTTCCATACCAGACTCAGTCATTTGCACTAATTCAAAGGGGAAAAATACCCAGAGTGGGTCAGAAAAACTATTTCTGGCAGCTTGTTGGGTTTTYTTGGGAGGGCAGCCTTCCTGTCACATGCAGAAGGGTTTTTTTTTTTTTCGATCTGAGGACTGTCCTCTAAAGCCAGCCCTTTCATGATGTATTGCCAACTCCTGCATCCCCAAGGGGCAGGCTTAACCTTCCCCTCCTCCAAGGGAAGCCTGTTGCTTACTGCAAACTGGAACTGGGGCCCTGAACAGCTCAGCAGCTACAGAGCTGGCAGGCTCTTCGCTCTGATGATACGCCAAGAGCAGGCCAGTGCTCCAGGCAGGTGAGAAGGCATGGCTACAGGTGCAGGTTTAGGTGGGGCTGAGCCTGCGCTGCACCGTTCATGCTGTTAGTCGTCCTGAGCGCAGAGGCCACCCCTGCCCTGGCTCCAGCGCTCTGGGAGGGAGACMCAGCACAGCTGAGCTGTTCTGTCCAGCTGGAGTTCACTGACGGCTCCTCTTAAACACAGCATGGACACTCGAAGCATGAGCTGCAGTAGGACAAACAGCTGGCAGCACAGACCAAAAAGATGTGCTTAAAAGTGTAGGCTGGCTCAAGTCTCAGCCTCTGGCCCAAGCCACAGCATCTCTCCCACATCACAGCCACAAAAGCAAACGTCCCCCCACAGCCAGACATAAATCTGCCAGTGAGATTACCCAAGTCAGGAGTCCCCCAAAAGCAGTTCTCTCCAGGGTGCTCGGAAAAGCTTCACTACTACACTTCACAGCAGCTGCCTGTTTAATGCTGTTTATAAAGAATCCCTTCTGCCCCGAAAAGGCCGCCAGTAAACTGAGATGCTTTAATCTGTCCTATTCCCCATGATGACAGCAGAGGGCAGAAACGGGCAGTGCGGGAACCTGATGGCCAGCAGAGCAGGGTGAGGAGTTGAACAGAGCTCTCTGGAAACCACCTGGCTGCTGCCGTTACTCGGAGAGCCAGGAGGACACATGGCAACTGGAAAGTCATCCTTGCTGGGTAAAAGGCAACCAAACCAGCCCAGGCCAGCTCCTAAAGCCACCTGCGAGAAGGAAATGACTGTGAGCGTTGGGCTCCCGGACTGGCTGCGCTGGAATACAGAACAACACATACACAAAGACCCTGTGCTCTGGGCTGTGAATCAGTCCTAATCCACTGGCAATCTCTATCTTCCCTTAATAATTTCTATCATATGTCTGACTGACTGTGAAGCCAGAGACCCCGGTCTATGACAAAACATCTTCCTAATCTCCACCAGATTTGTCCTCATGCAAGAAAAGCAGCCAGCCAGCCCAGCTGGAGCCTCTCCACATGCTGAAGCCTCACAGAAAATGACCTGGGAAAGGTGTCAGGACAGAGCATGGGACAGACATGTGTGGGCTGCAAGGACTCAGAAGTACTTGCCTCTCCTTTGGGGACTGGGGTAAATATGATACTGAAGTGGAAGTGAAGGACTAATAAAYCAGTTCAGGAGCTGGGCTCACTTTTCCCTCTCCCAGTCCTTAAGATTTGCACCTATTTCATTCTTCCAGACTGAGTGGAGGCCCATGTAGCTCATTCACCACAGCAAAATCCAGGGTGAACTGCATATTCAGACCCCAAATCCACTGGCACCTCTCTTATGCCAGCCATGACATCTCAGTACATATCCAGCAATGCCTCTCCATCCTGGCACAACCCAGGTTTATCCTAAATCACCGTTCTGCCAATACTCCTTTTACTGACTCACCATCCCTTGTTCATCTAGTCAGAGATTTTTCTAGCATTAGCTCAAAGGTTATTTCCATTTAAAACTGCCTCAGTGTCAGATGTCCACTGGCTAACACGGACCAGCTGCCACATACACAATTCAGCAAGCAAACACTGAGTGAAAGGAGTTTGTGATTCACGCACGGCATGTGGATACAGACAGCAATGGACTCTGCTCCTTGCTGCTGAGCTTTCCTCGCCAGTGAGAAGATGGAGTGTAACTCTTTGAGAGAAAGGTCAAGTCAAAGTGCTGAGGTGATTTTATTACTTGCTCTGTATTTTCAACAGATCCCTTCCCCACACCCTGCCCTAAGGGTGAAAAAAGCTCTACCATCCCCGTCAGATGTGCATGGGCTGTCCTTAAAGGCCTTGTGCACTTTGTATGTGGTACAACTGCTTACCCATATGGGTGAGAGAAAAATCTGCCTTTTATTCAACACAGTGGATTCATGCTAGTTAATGGATACCCTGTAACTCCAGATCTTTTTCTGCACAGTTGCAACCCAGGCGGTCATTCCCAATCCTATTTTTGAAGAGGGGCTACTCCAGCTTACAAGCAAGCACAGGGTTTTATTGGGAGGGCAGCCTTCCTTTGCACTTGCTTCTATTTAGTAGCATAGACCTAATTTGTCAAGATCAGAGTGAATGCCCTGTTACTGACAAATCTATATTAGCTGGTTCTCATTTCTTTGCCTTCTTCTGGGCACTTAAATGGTTCATGAATACTTGTCCCAGTAATTTTCTTGTTACTGATGTTTAACTTATGGTGCCTCCCCCTGACATCTCATCAGGCAGCTCATTAAATAATCTACAGTGAAGTGATGCAGGCTGGACTAATGTCTAAGTTACCCAAATACTCTATAACCTCTTCCTTCCTTATTCAAGGCAAAGGCCTGCTCCTTTCTTACTAGCAGTATCAGCCGTTACAGCCATCTGCACAGGGGAAATTTTCTGTGCCTGCCAGTCACCTACCTGGCCAGGAGGGAGTTGATGTAGTCGGGGGTTGTTGGGTCTGGGCTCAGAGGTGGGGAGGTCACAAACGCCGCAGCCTTGGCCCAGTTCTTGCTCCAGTAGTGTGTCCCATCAATCCCAAGACTAGCTGTGATTGGCTCGCCAAACACTACGTTGCCTGGAAAAGGGGACAAAATGGATCTTGTTTTGGCAGAGTCTTGAGACTTTCTCCCTTGCAGGGTTATGAACAGCTCGGCACATGCCCAGAGGACCCCCTAAGCCCCTACCAGCCTGTCCTGCGTTATCTGCTTTGWTTTCAGGAACTGGAGCAGACAGAAGGGACTCCACAAGGCCCACAGTGGTATCAAGAGGAAGCCCTGACTACCACCACTGTATGCACAGGAACCAGGAACCGTCCCAGTTCAGCTATTCAAGGGTGCAGAGTYTCTGCTGGCACTGGAAGCCTGGAGGGAGCACAGAGCGGGAAGACACAGCCTCAGAGAGCTGTATTCTCCAGCAGATACCACACACACATGAATGATGCCAGCAGCTTGGCCTCCTGCTACTGCAGGTTGTTGCTTCGAGACTTGAGCTGCCTTTGCAAYGTGCCTCAGCAGAGAAGCCTCCTGGTGCCCTCTGATCCGTTCTGCAAGGCTGGCTGCTCCAGCATCACAGCTCTGCTTGCTAGAGGCACTTCACCCTGGTGACTTTCAGCCCAGCAGTGACACAGCCACATTTCAGAGCTGACACACAGCACAGAAATACCTGGCAGGAGCCAGGTAATTCTAGTAAGAAGCAACAGCTCACAATGGGGGAGGCAGACCCACAATGCTGTCTGACACCTAATCCACACTAAGCCGATGGTCAAAGCTCTCACAATGTCTTCCGTTGTCCTCTCCTTCAATTTCTCCTTCCTTATCCCTTGTAAATATTTAGCAAGTGCCATCAGAGTGCTGGCTGACTCTGCTCTCCCTGATCCTGTTTCTCACTTGCATACTGGTTCTTTTCAGACATATCCTGGAGTCTGACTCCAGGGACAGAGCAGGTGAGAGTGCAGCAGCTGGTGACCRAGGGCTTTCTGCAGGCCAGGGCTCGTCACACTGATAAACTAGGGTGGGGACTGCAAAATTGTGCTCTTCTTTCCAAACAGTCTCTGCAGTCTGGCTGCAATGCTTCTGGCATACATTTATCATTGTTTAGTCTCATAGTTACCAGTCCCACCCAGATCCTCTCTACAAATACATTTTCTACATTTTCTTTGTCCTTTTGTAGAGGTCATAGATCCTCAGAGTCTCACTACCATTCAGGAACTCCAGAGTAGATAGTGCAGGAGGGTGCGGAGCTCCTTCACTCCTCATCAGCTGGAACCCCAGTCTTGAAGAAGCCCACACTGGCAGAATGCTCCAGGTGGCTAAGCCAGAACTGGTGCAGCTTCCCATAAGCTCACCTAGCACAATCCATGGCTTTTGTGGACCAGCACCATCCTACAGTCCTGCTCATAAGTGTGTCTCACTCTGCACATGTGTCTGCATGCATGTGTTTCCTTTCTGCCAGTGGCAGGAGTGAGGGWTGTGAGCAGGGCTGTTGCCACTCCTCACACCCAAGGTCTTGTGCAGAGAGAACAGTTTCTGTCAGCCTCCTTGTTCACCACCTCTTGGGGAGGAGAGGCAAGCTGAATGTAGGTGCGTATGTGCCTGCATGTGTGGGAAGGGACTCCTTGTGCTCCAGTGCCAGATGGAGCTCCCATCCATCCAAAAAGGCCCCCAGGCACCTCCTCAAGGGCCGCCACATCAAGCAGAGGTTGGGGCTATATACAGCAGCTCAGATCACGTGCACATGGATGGGATGAGTCTCCTCGCTTAGAGAACCCTTCACAGCCGCAGATAAACTTTGGTATTTAGAGCACCATCCTCACCCACAGCCCACACATTTGTGTTACCTGATGTGACAATAGAAGGTGGCTCCAAGCRGCTGGTGCCGTGTCCCTTTGCCCCTTCACAAGAGTTAGGTAAATCCCTGAACTACCTGCAACCCCATTAGACTGCTTTCAAGGCACAAGTCTCCTTCTTGGCAAAAAACAGGAGGACGGGGGACTGCTGAACTCAGCTGTTCAGGATCCCGGGGTGACAGCAAGGCTGTATGCAGCAGCAGCTGCTCACCTTTTTTCCTGGCTTGCGAGATGAGGTCAGCAGCACTTTTACTCATCACTTTAGTCACATACAGAGGGCAGTTGGTCTGGCTGGCAATAGTGATGGCCCGGAAGACAGCTTCTGCTTCCAGCTGGAAGAGAGAATGGCACATGACTTGCAGAGAAGCACCAGACTGACAGGGAGGAGCCCCTGCTCATCTCAGCATACCATGGATCACTGGTGACACCCTGTGCCCTCACTCTTATCCTTGCCACAGGACTGTCCTTCTCTCAAAGTGTTAAAACCCTCTGGTATGACTCCAGGCTCATAAGGATACTGTCGGGCTGATCAATATAGTCTTGGCTGCTTCCTTAGGATCCCCTCAATGTCCTCACCTGTTGCCCCTTGCACAACACAAGTGTTATACAGAAAAGACCCTTCACTCCAAAGATAAAACAGCTCTCAGTCACACTGCAGGACAGTTCACATGAAGTTCACCAGTTCAAGCTGCAATCTCAGCCAAGGAGCTCAATCTCAGTGCTACTTCATCAGCTAATCAACATTCAGCCTGAATTTGAACCCTGTAAAGATCTTTCACAGTGGTCTATCCAAATGATAACCCATTCAGTTCCTGCTTCCACTCAGGCAGCTTTTTAACAGCATTTTAGCACTTGTTATAGCAAGGAATTCCCTAAGGGCAAGTTAATCAGAGAGGTTTGAGGGGAAAACTTCAGTCTTCCTAGGGCCTGGCTCAAACCACAGGCTAGGGGCACACGATCCTCTGCAGGAGAGGGCCTGCTGGGTTTGTGCTCTAGCTGTGGCCAGCACAGGGAGCTGGATCCACTATGTTTTCCACTGCCAGGTTCCAGCTCTCTTCCCTGCTGACCAGAGGGGCCAGGGGGACTATTACCCATGTGTGACAGCAAGGCTCGGAGACATCTACCAGGCCTCTGAAGGGCCTGATGAAGGTTGGTCTGCTCCACTGGACCATTCCAGTGCCACTGGCTCTCCTGGTGCTCTGCTTGTTGTAACTGAACCTCATCCTGTCCATGGCTGGGGAGCAACAGCTACAYCCTGGCAGGCTGTTCGTGTCGGGTCTATCTGTCCCACTATCTGGCTGCTGGTTCCACAGCCTGTTGCAACAGCCGCTCTGTGTTTCACTGTCTCGCTTGCTGTTAGAGCAGGGTGGATTTGCAGCACACAGGATATCTTTGGACTCTTACATCAGCCCTCGTTCAGCCTGAGCTCAACCCCGGAGGTTCTCCAAGYGTTTGCTCTACAGCTTGGCGTAAAGCTTTGGCATGAGAAAGTTCAAAACAGAAGCCTTAAAAAGACAATGTACCAATCAGCTAATTCCCTGGGGACACAGGGACTGCCAGCTGCAGGGAATGCAGTAAGCGCCTGTGGGCCAGGCAGCTGGTTATGCAAACCTGAGCTCTCCCAGAAGCTGGAGAAACAGACCACTTCACCCAGCTACACACACTAATCATACACCCTGCTTCGAAACTTTTAGGGGCTTATTTGAGACAAAGTTCATCAGCCTGGTTAAAAAGAGTTTTTCAACTTCTGTTCAAGACTGTTAAACAGAAATGCAAACAGTAAAATACTTTTACCAGTGCACTTACAAGCTTGTGCAGCCGATGAGCTTTAACACGTGGACAGGAGCAAACATGGCCATCACAACCACAATGAATCCACATTCTGGAGTGGCACTATCCTGCACTACCAAATCATCACCATGACCTGATACAAGAGTACGTCTTTAACCCCACCCCGTGAAGCTCACTTTGGGACAGAGCACACTCACTGAGCTCTGCAGCCACCCTTTGAATATTTTGCCACCACACAGTTGATTCAACCTACAGGCTTTGTGGAGGGCGGCAGTGTCATCTAACATTTTCCTAGGTAGAGGGTGTTCTGGAATAGAGAAGGGACACTGTTTATTTTCAAAGGTAATAAGATCTGGATTTGGCTGGACAGGCTATATCGAGAGCTTTCTTGTACTGTTCTCAGTTGCTTTATGCTTTAATGGCATTTCAAGATCAAACACTCAACAATCCTTTATCGGCTTTGGACAAGAACCGCAGGGCCTGTCTTACAATAATAGGACAGTTCTCAAATTCTGGCACAACCACAGTATCCCATAATTGTGCATTAGCTTGCCAGCTAGTGGCAAAAGGTCTAGAGCCATAAAAATCAACATCATTTTACACACAGAGGGAATCTAGTCAACTATATTTTACATTAAGTCTTTTCTCTGTACAGGAAAATACTTTACTGTCTCATACTTTGAAGACAATAAGCTCTGTATTATACTAGACTACATACATTGTTACCAGCCATAATACAATCATCTTCTCCTACTGTTAATTTAAGCCAACTGATTCTATTTCCAGGAGACCATAGAGTACAAATCTGTCCCTGTGCTCCCCTACTCAGAGCTTTGCTATTGTACCAATTTTCTATTGTTTCCTTCTTTCATGTGCTGTGGTAAGTTAAAAACAGTTCTGAGCAGGGAGCTATCTCAAGCTGACATTWAAAAAAAAAAAAAAGCCTAAAATTAGACTCAACTCACATTAATGAGCCAAATAGAATAGAAAAATACCCAGCGAGCTAAAATTAGAAATAATCTAATTAGTGTCTTGACAATAATTTGTATCCAGGAAATTCCCTCTCTCCTTCCCTCCCACTCCTTCCACCAATGACTTTGTCTGTCTGATTTTAACACACTTTAGACCTTAAGCAAAGGTTAGACAGAGAGAGGCTGCAATCTCTGTTTGCACTCTGAAAGACATGAATGGTGAATTTTTAGAGGGACTAACACTCATCATTTGATTCTTCTCAGGCCTTTTACACCAGTGGAATCATCTATAACAAATGAATGCCCAATAACTAGCCCTAAATGCTGCTACACCCATACAGATATTTTTTACTGATTATTTAATCTCCTGAAGACTCGGAAGCCCTTGTCTCTGCTAGGAGACTCAAGCAAGAACRAAAAATGTTCATCACCAAAGTGCAGCTCTCTCTTTCCTGAGCTGGTGATGAACAAGACAGTATTGCCTTGTATATACTGATAAATGGATATATATGCATACATACATACATACACATATATATATACATACACACATACATGCACATGCACACACAGAGGCCTGTTTGGCCCCATTAAACTAAGCCCTACTACAACATGTGGGGAAAGCGCTTCGGTGCAACAGGGCTGGAACAGACATCTGTATCTTACCTCCTCAGGTCTGCTCAGCACGTGGCCCTCAGGACCAGTTATTCCCATCTCCAACATCCTGGTTTGTTCCTGGAACATTGAAAGGACAGAGGGTTGTTATGAGACTCCGAATCTAGTCACCACACAGAAAAGCAGATCCACCAGCACTGAACACTGCCTCTAGGACCGCCCTCACCTACAACCTGAGGACCCAGCATGCATGGTGAGTAATCTAGGCTTTCTGAGAGGTCACAGGGTTCAAGGGAAACAGTGAGGATGGGGAAACAGGAGTGCTTGGAGGGATCCTGGACACTGACTAKAAGGTCCTCTACGAAATAAGCAGARAATGGAGGAAAAAGGGTTCAAAACTCCCCAGCTCCATGAACAGTGCTTGATACATTTACTGCCCCTTTCCCAGGCCCTCCCTGGCTCCTCTTCCAAAATGCAAGTAGAAACTACTAAGAAGAAAAAAAAAGTCAAAGCTAATAAAACTCAAAAATTCTCCTCCCAAGGACACTTCTGTGTCCCCCACTACTATTATTTAATCACTCAGGTGTCAGCAAGTGCTAAATCCTACCCTGTATCAGACTATGTAGATGTTGGGGGTGTGGGATGTTGGTTTCTGTATTAACAATAACCCAAATATTTTGATGTTATAAATAAGGACCATGGATAATTTTTCTGTGTGTTTGTGTAATTACTTGCATACCTCCCTTCTGTACCCTAGAGGCATTCTTCTCTCAGACACCCTCATTTCAAAGAGCTCTCTTAGACAGAGGTCAATAGAAATGTGCAGGGGGACATCATGGCATACCTGGACCTAAGCACTCAGGGATCTTGCTAGCCCTCACACCCATATCCAAGTGCTGTCACTGGCCTGCGGCAATGTATGTGTTTGCTCTCCACCTGCTACCTGACCCTTGATCTGCAGAAACTATGGACAGTTGCACAACAGGCCAAGAACTCTTCAAGCATTGCCGTGAGGTGTAAAGCAGATGCACAGCAACAGTAACAGTAAGCCTGCAAGCAAGATTTTTTAAATGTGCGTTTTCTTCTTCTTGTGTCCTGTACAGTACGGAGCATGTTATTGGCACTAAATAATGCCATCAGTCTGTGCCAGGACTGTGTAACTCTAGCAATGATAACAAGTACATGTACAGCTTTTAAAGAGTGTACTAAAGGATGAGATTGCACAGGGTGCAACTGGTGTGTGTTGCCTCCTCTGACGCTTTCTCTGCTGCAATGCAAATGCTGGGCAAAGGCTTGACGATATTCTTTTCAAGTCTTGCCCTTCACCTACCACAAAGCACTCTCCCACCATCCACAGCATGCCAGAGTGTCAGGTCTGGAGTCCTGTTTGTGCCCTATTTCTGTTCAGGCCATGCATCACCTCTCTTTCTCTACAACTTCCTTTCCTATGTTGATCGAGCTCTGGAGAAACACACTGACTGCAGCACCACTGAAAGTCAAAGGGACTGAAACTGGGAACAGAGAAGACAAATCCTCAACCCCTCCTCCTGGGAACAGCCACCAAGTTGATGACTAGAAGCTTCATGTCTGCAGTCTAATCTAATAGCACTCTGAACCCCTCACAGGCTTGTAATGTTCTGTTTCAATCAATGCTGACAGAAGGAAGCAGCTTCCAGGGCTGTGAAGTGTCAGTAAATCTAATAGCTTTGGGGTGTCTTGTGGGTAGATTGCTGAAATAGAGATAACCTCTAGTGAGGACCATGCCTTTGATCACTCTTTGTTTTTATGTGAAACAGCCATCAGATTGGGCAGTGGAGCCCTAAAAAGTCCAAAGAAAAAMCGATTCTTGTCGTCTGAGAGGATGTTGAAAGACTGACCTCTTAATTCACACTCCTTCACCTCCCAAGAATAGGAAAAGAGACAGGAAGAGACAAGTAGTTATAGAGCATAACTGAGCAATGTCTTCCCCAGTCTTAACAAACATCGATGCATTTGGACTTTATCTCATCCAGTACCAATTACAACACAGTAGACCAACACAACCTACCCATTTGACCCCTAAACAGCATCTCTTCATAACAATTCCCTTGCAAATCCAGCTCCTTTAGCTGACTGCCTGCTTACAGCAGGGAGAAAATTCTTCTCTTGCTGTAACACTTTTCAAATACATTTTAACTCTCTGAACTGATTGTGTGCAATGCAAAGGCCTTTGTCTCTCTCTACTGAAAAAGAGCTGCGATTAGAGTGAACGTACCATACTCAATGGCCTATTCTGTTCCACTAGGGTAATAGCTAATGCACTGTTTCAGCTTTTCTTACACTGAACTGAGCTGTCTACCAGATTCTGCATTTAGCAAAGGAACATAAATGAGCTTTGTTTTTATCCAAAAGTAAGTAAAATGTCTCTCGTTTATTGCTCAAAAGCTGCAACACAGTTCCTTTGAGCCTCACAGAAGCTAATATGAAAATATGAGAAGCTCATCCAGATGGAAAATATTAATCTTTTCCTGATAGGGGTTAGAGTAGCTATTGCTGGCGACAACATGTCTGGCACAAAAACAAATGGCCTCCACACAACGCTGGCACCGAGGAGTCTGTGGATGGAAAAGCCGTTCCCATGCAGGACAAGCCCAGATCGGGTCTCCTTCAGGGCAGGGCTGCTCCTGAGGACTTGCTCTTGAACCGGCTCGCGCCCTGAAGGCAGCTGGCACTTTGCAGCTCAGTTCTCTCCTTGCGCCCCTGTCTTTCCTCTTCAGGAATAGTGTTCAAAGGCTTCCTGAGAAATCATCTCAGCCCTTCCGAAGAGAAAAGGCCATATACAGCCAAAGGCATCAAATTACAGAGAGCAACTGAATCACTTCTCAGCAAAATTAGCACGATGTTGCTGAAAACCGACACCGTGGAGCAGCAATCTAGTATCGCCACCCTGCACGAGGGGCTGGTGCCCAGCACTAGCACAACTCCGCTGCTGTTTGGGGACAGCAGGAAAAAAGCTAAAGCAGTTTTTAAAGGGCAACCAGTCAAAAGTGAGCAATTCCAAGGAAACAGTAGCGACTGGCTGCTGCTGTGCAAACCCACTGTAACCCGATGGGAAGCAGTGTGCAATCCCTGCATCTATCCCAGCTCTCACATATTGCTTTGAGACAAGGTAAAGCTCTAGCAGGGAGAAGATGCCTCTTTTCCAGGACACAGAGGTTTCAAATCTCTTTTCTCACTCATTTCATTCACAAAACAGCAAAAGCTTTATAAAAAACAAATTCCCAAATTATCTTGTGCTTCTTTTAAACCCAGCTATTTTATATTTCCTGTATTCTGGCAGAAAAGTTCTGCCTGTTCCAACACGATGCTGCTTAATGAATTAATTTCCTAAAACTTTTTTTAAAAAAGTGGCAACTTGGACTGATTCAGCCAAAGCTGAATCAAAAAAATAACTTTTATTGTGAGAAGAAAATTCTACAAAGTTGGTAAAAACAAAGAAATGAAAATTAAGGCTAAATTAAGCTTTTATTTTCTGATGATGGGCAAGGAGCAACTTGGATAATTTGAAAAAAATTGTGAGAAACCTATTTCACTTTTGGAGTTTCACTGGGGGGGGGGGGATAGTGGCTGTTCTGAGCTCATCTGTAAAAGCCTGTCTTTCTAACACCATAAGAAACTGCCTACTTAAGGAAAAAACTATTGCCAATGTTTTTTTTTTCCTTTTAAATGTCATAAAAATATTTTCCTTGATCTTCAGTTTCATTGTACTTTTTTTTAAACAAGTTGAAATGTTTGGCTGTATCTGATATCCCCTTAAATAATTTGAATTTTTACTATCTTTAGAAAAGAAAATCACGTTTGTGATAACAGAAGAATCATATGCTCCAAAACACGTGTCCTTTTGATTTCTTTAGGTTGTGTGTTGTGTTCATATGAAATGGGCTCTGATCCTATTGTTCCACAGAAACAAAACATTGAAACACCATGAGCCAGTTTCTCTATGCTGACATGCAGATCAATGCCCTGAAGAACTGAGCTTAAATGTCTTGCAACCTCCTTACTGCAATTCCCACCAGATACTTCACAGCAGAAAACCTTTGTAAATCTAGTATCACTGTCAAGCAGCATCAAAGAGATCATCTTTAAAAAGATGCCCAGGCAGCTTTAGCGTCCTTTGCTAATATATTGCCTCAAATCTGTCTGCTTAGGCTAGATTTTCAGTCCCTGCATAACAAGAATAGTAATTACCTGTGCAATTATATCTCCATTTTCAGCATGAACTTGAGCTATGGCACCCAGCTCTCCCAGGCAGCTGAATATCTCATACAACTAAAACAGAGACAAGAAAAAAATGGTTACTACTCCGACACATTCCCCTGGCTTGTGCATGACCTTAAAGATCCCCACAATGCATCTTTCAACAGAAAACTTTGGCAGCCTGCAGGGAGGGGGCAGTGTGGAGAGGAAGGATTCAGTGTCAGCCACTCAAAGACCACGCTCTGTGGTCATGTCGGGTGGTGCTTTCGGAAAGCCACCTGCACCCACTGATGCTCTTCATAATCTCAAATCCAACTCCCTGCTTGCCATCTTCACAGTGGAAGTTCAGTCACACTGCTGCATGTGGCTGATAAACTGGACTCACTGCTGTGCAGGAGAGTCCAAGGACCACAAGTCTGAATGAAGAGAGCAAGGATAAAAGGAGCAGTGGCTGCAAGCCTTCTACAAAAACTATGTGGACTGCATCTCACCCCAGACCTCTCTATGTTACAATTACTCAGTATTACAACTGTTTTTCCAGCTACTGCTCTACTAAAACACAACCAAAGTGGTAATGGAGCTCTTACCTCTGTGTTTGACATCTGGTACAAATCCTTGTAGGCCATATAAACCATGAAGGAGTTAATTCCTAGGGGACAAGCAGAGAGGGGRAAAAAAAAAGTAGTGAGCTGAAGAAGTGAGTGCTCTCTCTCTCCCCGCAAATACATCCAAGGCATGTGAGAATTACTCAGACCTAATGGAATGGGAGCCTTTGGCAAGAGCAGGAGGTCAAGCAGAAGGTTGTCTGTTTTGGTTTGCTTTCCCTGTTAGTTTTTCTTCAGGRCACTCACTCTCCATGCAGGATCCCAGCAGACATTCACAAACAAGAGGATGAAAGAAAGCAAAACCACTACCTGCTACTGGGCTGCAGCATTCGGCCCTGCACCCCGTAAGGACAGAGAAGAGAGCCCACAGTGGGTTCCTGTGAGGAACGGACCACCGATGCGGAAGGTTATGAGCAGAAGACACTTGGGACCAGTGGGCTTTTCCCTGGATGAGCACGGTCCCAGATATTTATACTTTCTTTACTTACAGCACCTTTGTGCTGAGGCTCTGAGCAAGACTTGTGCTCACTAGTAATCTGAGCTCTGATATTTTCCAAAGCACTCGCACATCCAATTTTTGTGAAATTCTTTCTTAAAATGCCAAGAATTCTGATGTTTTGTAACAATATTTTGACTTTTTTCCCAGGAGTGCACAGTACTTCACAAATACCATGAAATAACCCTCCTCCTACACCCACTCAGGACCATCCTTGCACTTAACAGGTGACAAGGAAGATGCAGCTCTGCTTAAGCTGACAGCGAGATGCCAGCAGGCGGGGACACGGCCCTGCCTCGCGCGCCATCCACAGCGCTGCACAGACCCTGCCACGCTGCCGTGGGGCCAGCRAGCCCAGGGGCAGGGGCAGACAACAGTGACAAGCGATGGGGGAGACGGCACGCAGCGAACCTTTTTCCTTGACCATCGTCTGCACTTCCTGCTTGACGCTGTCGTTCCAGTGGGTGATGTCCACGTGCAGGGAGTAGTCGCAGCAGGCCTTGCCGTCAGCCCACTCCCGCCACTTCTCGTAGGCATCTGCCAGGCTGGACTCGGGCTCCGGGAACACGTGGTCCACTGGAGAGGGCACAGCAGAGGTGTCAGGGAGGGTGCTCCTGGCCCTGGCAACCACCAGCTCCGCCAGTTAGCCTGCCCTCATTGCAGACCCCACTGCCTCCCCGCAAGTCACGGGGCACCTCCAAGGTCCCAGAGTTGTTTTCTGAGCTGCCACACACTATGGGCAAAATAAAACATCGAGGCAACTCTGAAGAGGTCCCCTGCCACCTCCATGATTTGCTTGGAGTCTTTCAAGTGCATTATCGGAAAGTAAAGGCTCTGTGCATTTCCTTAACAGCCTTTGGCACAGCACCAGGGGCTTTTACAGGCTACTGCTGAGAAATCAGCTGAAAGCTGAAGGGCCTTGTCCTTCTTCACCCCTACTTCCACCCTATTAAAACGTAGTGTTCTCCCACACTGCCACACTAATGCACCTTTTATTGCCCATGATGTAATTCTCACACCCTGTCGCAGTCCATTTTACATAACTTTCTTTTTTTTGGCCCACAGGGTAAAGAGAAACAGTGAGGGGAGGGCAAGAAACCCAATTCTTTACTGAAAAGATCAACAATTGCTCTTGCACCCCAAGAAACTCTGAAAAGTGCAGACAGCGGTGACCACTGCACAGGGAGTAAAACCTGGACTATAAACCACTGCACATCTGTGGCATTCTCCAGGGAAGAACCTAGAATTCCCTTTCCTTTTCAGTTAGCACTGTTTATTTCTCTGAGTGGTGCAGGATACTGGGGCATTGCTCTGTTCCTCTGCTCAGAGTCATCTGAGCACGCTGCCCTATTTTTATACAACAGAAAAAAATATATATTATGTCATTGTTCCTCTCAGGGGCATCAGTGCTGCAAACACTGCAACACTGCAGAACGCGGGATCTGAAGCTGGGCAAAGAGCCCCATGCAAATCTCCTTCCCCAGCACTTCAGTATCACTGAAGAGTCCCAAAGACTCATCCTGCTCCTCATTCTCTAGTCTGCAGAGCGCTGAATTTCAAAACCTTGTAAATGGAGGCAAACTGTACTTGCTGCTACACTGAACTCATACATCAGTCCCTGTTTGTACTCAGCAAAGACAGAGATCACTGAAAAGATGAGCACACTCTTGTGGATCTTTAAAATAAACAACACCAAGAAAAACAAACAGAAAAAGGAACAACTGGGCAACATTTCAAGAGTGCAACAAGAACAACAAAAACCCTTAAGACCGAGGAGTTCTATTTGGATTGGGGTTTTATTGCAAATACCTTCCACAGCTCAAAATAGGAGCATGTCCAAAATGCAGTGCAAAAAGCAGTCAGATGAGGGCTAACAAAAGCAATATCTAGCACTGGCACAGCTGGCCCACATTTGCACTGTTATTCTAATGCACACCCTGCCTCCCTCCCCAGGCATCACTCTGGTAAGAGAGCAAAATTTGGACCTTCCTTCCTCAGCCTCTCCAAGAGAGCTTTCAAGGTGTCCTATATCGCACCCGGTGGTTTACTGTTACCCAGTAATCAAGCAGAAGAGAATGCACTGAGAATTTTCATGTTTCAGTACCCAGAGGCATGTTTCATCCATTGGTCAAGAAAATTTACCTTCAGGGCCCTCCCTCTTTACTTCAGATGGATGAAAAGACACCAGCGTTCTGCTCCAGCCAGACCTGCCCTGTCACAACTTGCTGGTAGCAAAAGCAAGGGCTGCACACTTGGCTACATTTTTTCTTACAAACCCTTTTCCATCAGAGATGCCAAGGCAGGGAGAAATGTGGGATGGCCTGGCAAGGAGAGCAAGYACCCTCGACTGGGTCTCTGCATGAGATGCCTCTCAGATCTCAGCCACTTGCTTGCAAGTTTCTGAGCTTCCAGAGGGGCTCCCCTTCTCAACCCATCTCCCACATTTTTCCCAAATCTCAGATACATTCCTGTTCCCAAYTGCTTGTGACATGTGCCTCCTCCACGGTCAGAACCACAGCCAGCTGTCGAGCATCCTTCTCCTTCCTCCAAACTTTCCCCTCTTTCTTGTCAGTTGTCATCTCTGTCCATTCCCACTGCCCCAGGTAGGAAGTCCAACACACCCCTCTTGGACTGTATTCTCTCTCTTCAATTTCTTACAATAATTGAAAAAAACCTCTGCACAAAACACAGAAGCCAATATCAAACAGATCCCATGCAAATTTAGGGTACTGAATGCAGCAGCGCTTTAACTGCCCTCAAAAGCACATCAGCCTGCTGGAGGCTGTCACAAAGAACCTGCCTGCTGCACTCACTGATCATAGTAGTTCCACCAGCCAGGGCTGCTTTTGTCCCTTGGAAGAAATCATCCACAGCTGTCATCCCCTTGTACGGCATCTGCAGGTGAGTGTGGACATCAATTCCTCCAGGGATCACCATCTTCCCATTGGCTTCTATGGTTTTGACCCCTCCAGGGACAATCAGATTGTCTCCAATTTGCCTGATGAGATCACATCAAGATGGTAAGCCACATGCAAAGGAAAACCAGCCACAATATGATCAAGCAATAGTTCAGCTAGGGAGCAGCCAAGACCAACTCCCCCTACCCAGCAGAAATGCCCCACTCCTTCCCATTCCCATACCTGGACTTGCAGGTACCAACAGAGTGAAGCCACTGTGCAGCAAAATGCAGGATCCTCTTGCCTGCTTGAAACTACAATTTGCATAGTCTGGGGCAGGCTGCCATCTGTCAAACTACTTTAGTGGTGTCTGTGATGGCACCTGCTGTCTGGGACTGGCATTGGGTTGGGGTAGCTGGGGTGTGTGATCTGATGGGAACGCAGATTTCTGGAGCATATTATAAGAAACTTCCTAGGACACTTCATGCCCCACTGACTCAAGAGTCAGAAATCCCCAGAAGTTTTACTGGTGTAACATTTCTACCTGTTTGCCCAGGATGGATGTTCATGAAATCCCTCACATCAGCCCTGCTTCCAGTAAACTGCACCCCTAATCTCTCCTCTCCCCCTAGCCTTCTGCCCACCTTAAGTAAGGCTCAAGTCTGAGACTTACCTACAGAGAAACGTGATTTCCCAGCATAATGCCACAGCTGCTAGGCCAGCCCAGGGCCTGTCAGGGTTTTGTAATTCCATCCACAGAACTAAGTCCCAAGGGCAAAGGAAAGCCTCGCTCTGGGGAGCTGACAAGAAGTTCACAAAGTGCATGGACACGGCTGGCTGCCACATTTAGGGGCTCACTGCACAACCTGGAAGCACCGTGCTCACTCTCTTCCAGAAGAGCACAGAAAGAGGCCTTCCTGCTCCAGGACCTTCCCTTTCACTATCGGTCCTTCATGCACCTGAAGGACCTCTTTGCTATCAGCAGGGCCATGCTGTAGTGAAGGCAGTTAAAATCCTAAGTACCTAAAAGTATCTTCTGAGAACAACAAACCTGGATTGTTTCAGTATATATGTATTCGTAACTTAAAATACCCTTATTTATAGTCCTCTAGAGTTTGTGATGTTCTACCACATGACATTCTCCTCCCTGGACATACCCAGTTCTCCTGCTGGCCAGGTCACCTGAATCTCAGGACTCCCCTCACTCAAACCACCCCCCTACACACCTCAATCCCTTTTTCTGCCCATACGTAGTGCTCAGCCTTCAAATCTCTTCTTTCAGAAATCCTATTTTCATCAAGCTTTCCTCAGTGTTCCTTGATAAATCAAGATAAAAGACAAATTGGTTTTAGGGGGAATTTCTGATTTCCTTGGCATACTAGGGAGGTGAATAAGGAGCATACTACATTTCCACATTTCATTCAACCTTAGCCAATCTACATTTTTTTCCTTAGAATACCAAACGTTCAGTAGACAGAACTGCTTGCTGTAATGTCTTCATGGCAATAAACCAGCAGCTCTTTGCACCTTTTTTATTAAGATGATTCCACCACCAAAGGATTCAAACTGCTCACTGTATCCTTACAAGGATTCACAAGTGAGTGTACTTCACCTCCAAGGCAATGAAATTCTGTGACCTCCAGGTTGAAGATGAGGCTAAGTCATTTGCACAAGGTTTCAAAAAAAGAGCTGTGCCACAGCAAGACCTGAAGCTGGGCTCTGATCCTTGCTCAGGTACTATTGCTAGTCTATCAAGATTGCTCTTGCCCATGAGCTTAAAGCAGCCTCATAAAAATACAATCCCTCTTCTTGAAAAGTATTTCTCTACTGCTGAACTTTTTAAAAATTCTATCTTGGAGAAGCAGAATATTTTCCTTTTACCATAGAGCAGGTAATGCTTTTTCAAGTTCCCCTGCTATACACTATCATGGTTCTTTGAATTCACCCAGCTTGGAGCTGGTCCCAGTGTAATGTATTTGCCACATCTGAACTGCAGCCTTTAAACAACGGAGTTATTACTGCACCTCTGTAACACACACAGAAGCCTGGGAGGCTCAGAGGTTTGCCTGTAATTCCCAAAAAATCTCAAAGATGTAGATGACCTGAAGCACAGCACTGTCCTTGTTAGTGCTAATAAATGGAATCTTGTGTACTATCATTCATGCTGATACTGTTAACCTGGGGCAAAACAGTAGCCAAAGATAAATTTTGTTCCTGGTGCAATTAGATACTACTTTGTTGTACAATGGATGCTGTGTCATGAAATCACCAGCCTGACTGCAATTCAGTCACTAGAATTACTATATAAACACGTCACACAATCATATATGTGCCCACACACACTGCAGAGAGCTGAGCCTCTAACCAGAGTGGGCTGGGTAAAACTATGAAGTTTTACCTGTTGGCAAGCTGGGTACAGACTACATCCACAAAAAATTCAATAACCATTCAGTCTGAAGCTGAGTTAATGGGAGATGGGGACAATACACTATGTAAATCCCATACTTACTTTATGAGACCATCTTCCATGTAAATATCAGCATAGAATGACTGGTCATCGTTGACTATTCTCCCTCCTTTAATAAGGAGACGATCACTCTGTGAAGGGAGAAAAATAAAGCAGTCATCCATACTAGGCAATATATGCATTTCATGTGTTTCTTACCTGCTAGTACAGCACCTTTCCTGGGAGCTACCCAATTGCATTAGACAGCTCACCCCAACAGTGGATACTGCAAAGTTCACATCTGTATGGATGCTTAAAACAACAGGAAGGGCAAGGACTGAAAAATGTATATTCACAGGGCTGTTTCTGTATGAACCAGGTATTGCCAGAAACACCATGGAGATGGAATTAATATAAAGGAGAAGCTCTGGGGACTCAGCAAATATGTTTCTATAAGATACACAGACAGAAATCAAAAGCTTCCTAGACCAGGTCATTATGCACATAATTCTGCAGACAACACAAACCACATACCAGTATTTAGAGCAAGTTCGTTATCAAGGGCAGTCCTATATCCTTAAATCTTATCCAAATACCATACAAAATAAGTTCCATTAAAAAAGACAATTTATCTCATCTGTTAACACCTTGCAAAGACCACCAACAGAACAGACACTTACTGGCAGCCCTGAAGATGATGCATCTGTTGTTGGAATCTGTCCCTCCCATACAATACTCAGAGTGGTCCTTCCTGGATAATGCTGTTTTACAGCTTCATAGACCCACATGAGGAGGTATCAAGCTGTGTTCCTGTCTCATCACTTACCACTTTCTCTGTTCTCCTAACAATGTAAATGACCAGCAGCTTCCTCCAAAGCAGCACAGCCTGGCTGCCCACCGACAAGACAAAGGAGGGGCATCCAAACTAGAATTGTTCTTACCTCTCTTCCTGTGTTCATGCTTTTGGATCTGGGCAACCCAGCATATACTGACAGGATAAAAACAGCTACTGCCTTAAGTAGCAAAATTAAGGCAAAACCAGTAAGAGCTGAGACTTCATTTGGAAATACCAAACCTTTTCAGCAATTTGAACCCCTGAGAACTAACGAGTTACTAAATGCATGTTTGGGGCAGGGGTTTCATAGGCTTTGCACAGTTCTGGCAAACATGTTCAAAGGTCTTTTTAAAACAGGACTTCTAATATTGCATAGGCTTAAAACTCAGTTCCCTTTGGACTAATTTACTATGCTACTGCAGACAGCAGAGAGACAGTAAAGGTACAACATACAAAGCTGAGGGAACTCTGCAGCAAAGATCAGCTAAGATGGAATTGACTCCTGTGCAGCATATGAAACGACTGAGAGAAAACTTCTGTGTTCGCTAGGGAGGTGGGATGTGACCCAGAAATTAGCTACCCCAAAGGAGAAGAACCTCCTGACTACAGACCACTCAACTCAGTAAGTGACATCAGCTGGCAACTCTCCAGCTTTCAAGCTTCCTTTACTTTCCTCTCAGCTCCCTTGGGTGCCTGCAGCCTAGGTTTTGGCATCTGCAGGTGGTGCAAGTCCCCTTCCACAGCCAGACCCTGGCCCTAAGCGACTTCAGTGGGGCTCACCTGTCAGGCTCACTCTGTGAATGCTCTTGCACAATTAATTCCTCTGCAGGGAACTGGGTTTGTTCTTTATCGACTGCCCCTGGGGTGAACTATGAAAATATCACCATAGCAATGGTAATTTGCAACCTACATCCTGGTAATAGTAGGATATGAGAGAATCCCCTCATATCGCTGCAGCTTATAACCACCAAAGCCCTGAAACCTATGTGTGTTTTCATGACGCTCTCATTCACGTATTGTTGAGACAAAGAAAATGGGTGGGGAAAGGACTGTAACAAGCGGAGCTCTTAACCTGAACTGCATCTTAGTCCTGGTCAAGAGGAACGAGTGCTCAGGAATTAGTCACGGTCTCTCCTCATCTAGCATGCAGGGGCTTTTCCACCCTTATGCTGGTTACCAGCGATTTTAGTCCCAACAATTGAGACTTGCCTTCCCCACTCAGCACAGCTTAGCACAGAGCAGAAACTTAACCTCCTACCAGGAAAAACAAACAGCTAAAGCCGTTATCCTCTTCCTGTCCCAGCTTGGTCTTCCCCACACAAACAGACCCAGAGCTCAGCTGACGAGAGCCCAAGCATCAGATGCAGGGCTGCGGCAGAGCAGTTCGTGTCATGGGATGGCTCTGGAAGCAGGGACATGCTGCTGGCTGCAGACCTCCTTGCACATCTCCAAACGGCTGACTTCTGACAGATCACAACCCCTGAGAAGAGATACTAGCCCCAACTAGACACTTACAAAATCATTAGCGCCTTTCATTTGCCTATGTTGTCCTGATTTATAGTAAAGATAGGAGCACAGTTGGGCACAGGCTAGCCCCAGTGTCCTGGGTTTTAGGGCTCGCTCTCACAGTCAGCACTGTGCATCTCTCAGATGTGCACACGTGCGGAGCCAAGGGCACTCAGCTTTGGGGCCTGAGGACCCTGAACTGTCCCTGAATGGAAATGGATGCTGTTGACGAGCCACTTTTTCTCCTCCTCCCTGGCACAAGTTACTTAGCAGCTTCTTTGTTTTGCGTCTATCCAAATGTTGTCTCACTAATAACAATGTTATTTTAAGTTCAAAAAACCCTAGAAGTATGAAGTGTAACTGCAGCCAGTTGCTTATAGACTGTAAATCACAGGAGGAAGGTAACTGAGCCACGGCTCCTATGGATGCAAGTGAACAGCATTTAAGCAACACTGCAAGAAATGTAGATAGAAATTACCATGCAACAGTAYCAGGAATAATCCCTCTCCAGAAGCCTTCTGGTGATAACCATGGATGAATCCTGTTCATAAAAATCCATGGTTCATGTAACAGTTTAAGCATGTGATTGCTCTTCTCTCGCCCATGCTCACACACATCTGGCACCTGACGGAGGCACTGTTCTCCCAAGTTCTCCAGCAGACAGCAGAACCTTGACACACACCACAAACTTCCACAGCAAGACCCAGGTTTGTATTAAGTCATTCGCCAGAAATAAACAGTATAAGCAGCGTTTTGGGCTGAACCATCTGAATTCCCAGTGCCAATGCTCAATCTGTCCGTAGAACCTAAGAGAGGAGGACAGTCTCAGATTCACTGATAAGTGTAATAAGCCTCACAGCTATCGCTTGTTAGTAAGGAGCAATAGGAAAGGGCAGTCAGTCCCGCATCAACAGTTCCCTATAACATACTTGTAGCTTCCAGGGCTCACTGAAACTACTGGCAAAGCCCTGCGGGACGGACATCGCTAGGACACAGAAGTAGTATCTGCTCCCTGCTCTGCACAGGGGGGTTGCTGCTGCTGTGTGGATCCACAAGCTGACGACAGCTTGCTAGACACAAACRTCCCAGCTACAGGTTGCACATGGGCAAGGAGCAGAAGGAATTTAGAGTTTTCTAAATAAAAGAATCATGCAGGTAATGGGAGAAAAAGTAGTGTGTTTACTGCTCAGCTCCTAAGAGCATTTTGCAAAAGAGAGAGAACAAAAATAGGCACTTAAAAAAAACAACCACAAACACCAGATCCTTTTGGCTGAGTTTTACATAACCATATTCTGATTATTTGTCATATAATGATTTTTTTTTTCCATTAAGGGGGACAACTTTTACAAAATACAATCCAGAGAGAACTTTTTACTAGATTCTGCTTTTCATTTTTGAGTGTACCCAAGAAAAACTCCTGCAGCATCACACACTCAGAGCACAGCTGCCTTGGACTAGGGCATGAGATCCAGACATGGACACAGACACCTGCTAGGTTTATTTCACAGGCCCAGTGAGACAAAAAGAAGCAGAAAAAGTGGGAGAAAAGAAATGTCACCTCTCCATTTCTGCTTGAATTGGCACCTAAGGCTCAGTCCTCCCAATATGTACTACCAGGTGCTCATTCCTTAGTTATGGCAAATCAGGGCCATAGTTAGAAACACAGGGATGACAACTCTTGTTTCACATTCCAGCCAAACCTCTCCCATATATCCGTATAACCTATGCCCCAGCAGACTCTCCTTGGTTTCACCAAGCCTACCACTGCAGAAAACAAGGGTCTGCCTGCCCAGATCCAGCAGCATGATTGGGCCTATATTTTTTGTCTTATCCCTACCTTGTAAACCTCACCTGACTTGCTCTCCCAGACAGCCCTTGGGTTCATTTTTGCTGGCATGCAAAAATGCCAGCAAACGCTGGTGATGCTGCCCTGCCTCTCCCACCCCGGCTCCTCGGGCCAGAGGAAGCAAAGGGCAACAGGCACAAGTGTCACAGGGAGCCGGAGAGGGTGATACTTGACAATTACTGAATAAACTGTTAATATGAGCTAGGAAAACATGCCTGCACACAAACACAAATGGCCATTTTGTGGCAGATGTGAAGGGCTGCTCAGTGCTAACTCTGTTAGTATACAAATTAAATTGTTAGGTTTATTATGGCTGGAGCATGAACGAGACCTTCATTCAAGGGGATCAGGCTCTGTCTCGGGATCTTCCCCAAGCCTGGCTGCCAGACGCTCTCCTCTGTTCACACTAGGAGAGAAGGGCTGCATTAGCTCCTACCCATTAACTGCAAGGAAAAAAACAAAATAAAACCCAAATGACATCACATCTACAGGCTCTGGCATTGTCCAAGGATGCATCTAGATGTAAAGCGGGGGAGGAGGAGGAGAGAGGAAGAAAATGAAACAGTTACGAGGAAACAGGTCCGACTTAATAGACAGACTTCTGCAGCATGTTCCTCCGGAGCAGCCCCAGATTACAATAAATTCACTGTTTCCCTTGCCAGAGCTGTCTGTGCTTCTCCGCACCCGCCCAGTCCCCTGCCAGCCCGTGTCAGGCTGTGTCATTAACCACCGTGAGCAGACGGGGTACTTCCCCACAAGGCCATGCTGGGAAGCATCCCTTCTAGCACAGCTCTGCCAAAACCTGGTGGGACCACCACCAGCTCCAACACCTCTGCCCCAGGGCAGCTCTTCGTGCTCAACCTTCTCTGTTCCTCTTCCTGTTGACATTCGGAATCGGTTATAAGAAGCTTCCAAAACCATCACCCAATTCCCTCCTGCTGCTCTTAAGCATCATCTGATCATTTGAGATCCCAAAATATCAAGGGGGCTCTAAACATTTCTCGGTGTGACGCTGCAAGGGGAAAGGGAGGCAGTAGCTTCCAGAAGGCAGCTGAGTCCAGCCAAGAATAGTGCTCACCTTGTTTGCAAGGCACAAGGGCATAATTAGTGTTGCATGGGAGCAGGTGTGTGGTTTCACCGCTCTTTCCCTGTAAAAGAAGAGACAATTGCAGCGCTCTTTCATCAGTAGCTGGATGACTCCTCCTGCTAATGCATCACACGGCAGCGTGGAAAGGCCCCAGGCTGGAAGGACAGAGATGGCCAGTCTTTAACCACACTCGCTCACTCCCCATGGTCTGCATGGTAAGGAATACTAGGCTAACGGCTGCCAGTTTACCAAAATCTGGCTCGTCACATGATTGAGGATTTCCTCCCCACTCGTACCCAATACGAGATGCTAGCCATCCCTGTGCAGACCTCATTGCTTTATAGGCGCCAGAGACACCATAGCAAGGATACCTGTGGGCCATGATGAGGTGGTTGAAAGAGATGGGCATAGCCCACACCACGAAAAGGCTTGGGAACCCTAATCTGTCTGGGATGGGAAAGGTTTTTTGTGATCAAAGCACAAAGACCAGGAGATTCTGATTCAACCAAAAGCTCTGTTAATAGTTATGTTGTGAAATCAGGGCAAGCCATTTCCCCACTTCGATCCTGCACTTCTCTTTTCACAGGGATAGAAAAACATATTGTGGACAACAGGGGAGGAAATATTTTGACTGTATCTCACAACAACCAAAGAAAATGAGCTAATAAGTCTCAATAAAACAAAAGGTTTGACATGACTTTTCTCCAGAGCTGGGCATCCAAGCATCAGCCTGCCTCTGGAAAGCAACACTGCATTTGCTGGTCTGATGCACTCTGAACACCTAAGACACAGTGAAGAGCAACACTTCCAGACTCAAGGTGGTTAAGCAGGCACTCTGGCAAAGCCAAGAGATTATCAGCTTCCCTCCCCTCCCCTCCATTTCCGTGTCCTGCCCACATCGCACCAGATACGCCCAGCCTTTGGTCTTCCTCCAGTGGCTCCAGCCTTGCCTGTCATACTGTCAAGTGTATGCTTTGGCCAGGCATTCCCAATTCAGGCTGGAAATGATTCCCACACCTGTATATCTCACACAAACACACACACCCCTCAGTCATGCTCCTGTCTTCTCCACTAGAAGAGCTTTCCCAGAAAAAAACAGAAATTGCTGCAGACAGATCCATCAGGCAAATTCTGATTTTCTAGAGATCTCTGTCAGACACTTGCTACGAATCTTGACTGAAGCTTTGTTGTATATGGAAAGAAATAGGAGCAGAGTGTTTGTGCATCTCCAGAATCACACTAGACAGTTCAAACAATAGCTGTTGGAAAGTAAAAATACTCAGATTTCCAGTGCATCCTTCACAAAAGCCAAACCTGCCTGCTGCTTGGGTTACAGAGGCAATGAAGGCACTACTCCCTGCACTCATATGGCTCAGTCCTCCATGCTTGCGTCCCAGCACAAACCGGCTCCTGTAATTCTCAGTGTCCCCTCATACTCCTGATACCTCAACCATAATGCTTTAAAAGGTCTCTGAGATATCCTACAGCCTAATGGCACAATACAGTCCTCAAGTCTCTAACAAGTGCAGCTCAGTTGACAATCTGCCATCCACAAAAGTTGCTATGCAGCCTGATGCACAAGAACAGATACTGGGATGAAAATCTGAGGAGGAATAAACAACCAAAACAATACCCAAGGGAGCCACAATCTGCAAAAAGCGACTGAAAACACTCACGTCTAGGGAAGACACTGTAGCTGAGATTTTCTTTCTGTCATACTATTAGAAAAAGACAAGACCACCAAAACAGTGACTTCAGTTCTTCGTTGCCTCCTCTGGAGCTCAAGGCATGGCTGCAGGCCATACAGGTCATGTGCCCAGAATTTCAGAGGAATCACCTCCACCCAACCAAAGGCAGGACGCAACAATGCTGCAGAATATCAGGGCGAGCGTCGTCAGAGAGCGGCAGGAGCCACAGAACAGAACCACCTGTAACGCCAGCTACAAAGACACCGCTCATCCACAGCGTTTTGGGCTTCAGTAGCTGATGAAAGGATTTAGCAGYGGGAAAAATAAAGCAATGGGTGAGATTTTGTTAGCGCTGAGGTCAGAACGTTCCTGCTGGATTCCAGAGGAGCAAGAAGAGGCTCCACGTAGCTGTATTATAAAGGTCCTTGTATAAAAAGACCCAGAGAATGGGAGAAATTCCACCTGCAGCAATAATGCTGTTATCACTGTGGTGCTCTAAGGATACAGAAAAGGTAAAATTTGTAAAGAAGTAATGCTGCTAATTAAAGCAACTGAATGAGTTGGGATGACAGAAGAATTTCTCTCTCTACTGCTTAATGGTCTTTGTGCTTCTCTGGGAACRTTTTGTTCACATCTGTACATTAAAGAGAATAATTAAGCTCGAGTGCTTTGTTTTTCCTTTTTCTCCTAGACACCACAACCGTCCTCAGAAGAAAACCAAGAGTGAGGCTAAGTCAGAGGAAAGCCCTCAGCGAGGTGGAAGACCTGATCACTTTCCCAGAAAAACCACACGTGGCCTCCTCTAACCCAGAGAGGGAGAGAGCAGCTGCATCCCGCAGAGGAGGGCGCAGGCCGGATCCGTGCATGAAAACCCTACAGAAAGATGAGCAGAGAGGCACCGRCGGGAGCCCAGTGCAGCTAGGCTTCCTCCCGCCTCACAGGAGACGTGGAGCCAGGCTCCTTCTCCGCGCTGGAGGCAACAGGGGTGTGTGCCGCCGCAGGTGTGGTCCCCTACACCGCTGCACCAGGCAGGGACCACGGCACCCGACGGGGAGCAGCCCGGCATCCAACCGATCGCATTTGCCTGCAGACAACACCTTGCACAACGAGGTAAGAAACACATCCRCCGGACTGCAAGACATCCATGGCTGCCTGACACCCCGCCCCGCAGCCGCTACCCAAGAACAATAGGAATCAGCACACAGGGAGACTTGCACGCTTCACCCCCCAGCGTTTTAACACATTAAATATCATAGCTGTACTGCAACAGAGAGCAGTGACCGTCTATAGAGGTGTGCACGTAAGGCGGCACCGGCGATGTCCAACGCCCAGACCACCACCTCCCGCGACAGGCTCGGGGAGCGGGGCCAAGCCCGGGAGGCACAATACAGTTTGGCTGCCCCGGTGGGCACCAGCGCCAGTACTGCTCCTCCGGGATGCAGCCTCGGGGGCGGCCTGGGGCATGGACCCCACACGGGGGGAGTTGGGGGGAGCGGCCCAGGGCATGGACCCCACATGGGGGGGGCAGC
>NW_020448307.1:355764-369875 GCF_003343035.1 Apteryx rowi | reverse complement strand
GCCCCGCCGTGCGGCGCCAGTGCCCTGCCCGCTCCACCGGAGCACCGCACCCAAGATCTATCTTGCAACAGATCCTGCTGCCGGACAGCAGTTAATGGTGCTTCGCCCGTTCGCCAAATCTCAGAGCTGAACCGGCGCAGGCGTCGTTGTCAGCCCGATGCTCCCGCTAGACAAACACGGCACGTGACCTGCACGTCTGCTCAGCCCTCGCTTTGTTCCCTCTCCAGACCAGAACCCGCACCGTCCGCCGCCGGCAGGGCCCCCGGGGCGCTCTGCTCGCCGGCGGGCGCCGCTCCGCGGCGCTGCAGCCGCCTTGAACGCTGCACCCCCTGGGCAGCGGGGATGGCCACAGCCGCCTGCCCGGAGCCGCGCGCTGCTGCAGGGGCTCGGCGGAGTGTCGCACAACCAGCACTAATTACATTATCGCTTTAAGAACACAGATTGGTACAGCGGCCCCCCCTTACCACAAGCTTTGATGTTCCTACTGGCTCAGTAATCCAGCCCAAAGCTTTTATTACTCAGAGAATTTGTTATTCTGTCAGCTGAAGCTCTCAGAATGTTTTACTATATACATATTTATTCTGAGTCCAAAAAGCCTTCATCAGCTTAAAGCGAAGGTCAGCAGCTTCTCAATACCCTATTCATTACTGCCAGCGCTACTCGGGTATCTGCAAAATTGTATGGGCAGCCTGGCCCAGCTGGACCACTGCCTCCCTTCCTACAGCTACAGTACCACTGCCAGTGAGCCTGTCTGCACCAGCAGTCAGCGGGAGAAGGGCCGGAGAGCCTCCTCCTGCCCTGGCAGAGAGGCACGAGCAGAGCCACCATCCCTAGGGCAGCAAGGTGCGTGCCAGCACCAGAAAGGKAAAGGAGGGGGCAGGGCTGTGCTGGAGCCTCTGTGTCCCGGGAGGGACTCGGGAGGATGCAGCGTGCCCATCTGTACTGTTCTTGCCACAGTGCTGTGATGCTCCCAGCACAGGTTCTGGTCTCTGGTGAGATTAGGCTGGCTGGTGCTGAAATGTGAGAGACCCTCAGCCCCATCCCCAAACCTCCTGAAACCTCACTCACCCATTTTCCAAAAAGTGTAAGAGTATCCCAGTGCTGGGTGGTACCACGTTATTTTGCCTGGCGTCAGTAAGAAAAAAAGCACAGTTAATTAGCTAATAAAGGATCAATGGCCATGCAGACAGATGCTGCTGACTTGAGCACCTGGACAGTTTCAAGAGCCCAGTTTGCATCAGATCCTTGGATGCTGGCCAGCCACAGTGACTTCAGAACCAGTTCCCTCTTTTAAAGGGATGTTCTTTTCTCCTAGTTGCTATGTGACACTCGCACAAATACAAGGTAAAACATGCTGCCCTGTGCCCAAAACATTCAAAATGGAAAGAGATGTTTTTTCTATAGGATCTCTTCCAGGTGCAGTCAGCGAGGGGTTGCTCACATGCTTCAAAAGATCCTCAACAAGAAGCACAGTCAATCTGAAAGTTATTTAAAGGTAGCAATATCCTTACAGCTCATAACCTATTCAGAAAAACCTGGAGGGATAACATAGCATTAGATGTTTGTGGACAACCAGCATGGTTGATAGAAGCATGGCAAGGAACACCACTGGTCTGAAGAGAGCAAAAGGCAGTTGCTGCTGCTGCAAAGGATTTGTCATCAAAACAAAGCCAAGTCTGACTGCTCAGGAGCCGAGCTCAGCACTTGCCTGTAAAGACCAGGATGCTACTGACCCTACCCTCCTCCAGTGCAAAGGATGAAAATAGGTACTATGAGTCCTACATTTCTGTGATCAACAGCTCTTTTACAGGCAGGCACAACTGAAGTACAGTGAATATAACCAGTCATGAAATAAATCAGAGCTCAAATGCCGTAACGTTCAGCTGACCTGTCAGGGCAGCCCGTCCCTGCACATGCAGTCTCCTCCCCACCGTACAAGTATGCTTTGCATAAAACTATTCCCTCCTCTCCCAGCAGTCAGGCTTTTAGGGTCTGAGTCACCTTCGGGCACAGGGAACCCAAGGATGTACACACCATTCCTGGTGCACTCTCTCCAGATGGAACATCTGGTGGGACACGGTGTCTCCAGAGGTTGGTTACCTGCAATACACAGCCAGCCCTTCCCATTCCTACTCCAGCACACCAGGAACCTCTATCACGCACACACCTTTAGACAAGCTTTTCTTGTGTCTGTGTGTGGAGTCTCTGGAGAAAGGGGGTTGCTGACTCAGAGCTGTGGCTCTTTTTCTGTACTCTGTCCCCTCCCCATTGAGATCCATGGGGTCACCTTTACCTCCATGGGTGAGTCCAGCTCCCTGCGGTGAGCGCTCACAAGTGTTTGATGATCAAGATACCATGCTGTCAGTGCTGTTGGCTCCAGCTCTCCCAACTGCTGCTGTTCAACTTGGGAGCCTGAGCTGGAGGAAACTGGGAAGAGAGCCCACTGGCCCAGTTACTGAAACACACCAACAGTTATACCGGCTTTCGCACCATTCCCACCACCCACACCATCTCCCAGAGGCAACACAGAGCTCTGCAGCCTTTCGAATTCGCACTCTGGAGCACACATGAATGGGGAGAAATGTGAAACTCAGCTGTGCATGTTGGACACATGAGAGGTCTGCCAGGAGGGAGCAGAAGGCAGTCTCTATGTTGTTTGAGGTAGGTGGGGGGTCAGTGACACAAGTTTTCTACAGCTGAGCAACTCCACATAGTTTTCTCCTGGCTAGAATATACTTTGGGGCTTTGGTAGTGGAAACGAGGGGAGGAATCAGGAGATGTATAGGCTGAATCAAACTAAACGTTTATGTCAGGACTTAATGTTTTCAAGGAACTATCATGTTAAAAGTACTGGGCATTACTGCCAATCCACTCCAACTGAATTACACATTTCTTGAGCAAAATGATCAATACTGATCTCAATCACCTGCCCAAACTGAGATAAAGTTGGGTAATTATTCAAGCCAGGATTTATTTGCAGCCTTATTAAGGATTAGCAGAAGCCAGAGTAATTTTAGAACTGCATTCCTYTCTTTGTACTGTTCTGAGGCTACAGATTATGCCATCTGCAAAATCCCTGTGAACCAGTACCAGAGCCTGTCTGAGATAATGCTTAATGGAACTTAATGAAGGCTTTGGAAGAGCAGAAGTCCTTGGAAGGGACTGTCCTTGAGCATCGGGGGCCCAGAGCTATCCCAGTGTGCCCATGGCAAATGCTGAGACAAAGTCTCTTTAAAAACATCAGTTTCCAGCCTGTGGTTTGTGGACAACTAGAGGTTTGTGGAATACCCCTAAGCTGTCCACAAGAGGCAACAGAGAAGAACAAGTCTACTACCAGTTCACTTTAATCTACTATACAAGACTCCCAATCTCCACTGGAAATTTTTAAGGATCCGCAAACTGAAAACCACTGCTATGTTGTATTAGGATATATCATAATTTAGAGACTCAGGAACTCTTCTAATTCCTCAAACTTTTCATTTTGCCCTCCCTTCTTAAAGCTCTGCGTAATCTTATTCCACAGTTACAGGTCACAGTAAGGAATTCACAGCAATTTTCTTCTGGTTCAAGCGGCTGAAACACTGCAGTGGCCAGAAAGGGAGGGAAGCTGGGAAGGGGTAGCAGCATTCATCAAGGGCTTTTGCTACCAGTTGCAGCTGAGAGGCCCAACGCTCAACAGACTTAGTGAGTGATCAGATCCTCATTTCTCCAGAGTAAGTCCACCTCTGGATAGCCAGTGTTTGGAGGCACAGTGGGGGTGCAGCTCAGGAAAGTGCGTCCTGCCCCTGCCCACTTCRGGGCAGTGTAGTAGACCACCACCACAGTGCTGGCTTTCCCAAGGACATCTGCCTGTGGACAGGGCTCATTCCTACAGATCGTAAGTAACGACTCTCTAACAGATCAATTAAATGCATACACAACCATATAACTATGTTTTATCTGGAAAAGCCAGCAAGGCTTTAGTTAGATTGTCCTTAAAAGGAAAAAAAGAAGAGCGAGAGAGAGAAAAAGAGCATCTTGAATTTCTATGAATTACATGGAGACAGCACTTCACATTTCAAAAACATCTAATCACAGCAGGACCTAACTCCTATCTTCAAAGGTGACCTAAAATCCTGGGCATGGATTTACCTAGGTGCCTAACTCCCTATGGAAAATCAGCTCATAGCCTTAGGCCTAAATCCTTTAAGAATCCAGCCATGCTGCAAGCAGATCTGCCTTTGACTATTAACTGCATCTCTCACTGCACACAAGGGGATGTAATTCCCCATGTGAGGTGCTTTTACAAAGGTCGCCTAAAGTTCCCAATCAGAACAGGATCATGAGGTGTCTGAGAGCTGAACAAAGCCCCAGACTGCAAAGGACTGACCCACCCCTGTATCAAAGCAGGAGAGTCCTGCACTCCCCCAAAMAGCTCTTGCACCCCACAGGACTGGTGAGGGTGGATGCATGCACACAGGGAAGGCGTTCAGGGGATGGAGAAGTACCACAGCTATTCCTTCCCATCACCAGAAACAAATGAGGGTGAAACCAAACATGACAAACGGAATAAGCTCCTATGTGCATATGAGCAACTGCTGCTTCAAGGCCAATTAATTCAATTACAGCCTGATTCTGCAGAGCAATGAGTTGCTCTTGACTCAGGGTGACTCAACAAGTGCTTTTCCTTTCCTAGAACTGGGTCCACTTACTGAGCAACACCCAGGGCAGGAGCAGGAAGGGCAGCTGTTACCCTTGGGGGATCCCTGCGGTAGCTGGCCCCAGCTGTGCAGCAGGTTTCAGGAGTCTCTGTCAGGGCTGCTGAAGCCACTCGCTCTGCTCAGTGATCCTGCAAATTTCAGCAACGCCTGGGTGAGAAGTTTCACCAGTGCCAGCTTTGGCAGATAATCGCCTCTCTCCAGCTCCTCCCTTTGAAAACACGATAGAAATGAGGAGAGCACAGCAGATCAGGACGCATGCCTTGGTTCTATTACTGATTATGTAAATTAATGATTCCCTGCCTCTCTCTCACTCTCCACCCCCCACAAACCCTCTCATTTCTGCTCCCTGCCTCCCTTCCCAGCTCAAGTCTTCCTTCTGTGTGCTGCCTGCCTAGCAAACCTTGGGAAAGCCAGCCGAGCTGGAAGATGAGAACTGAGCAGAGAGCATCCTCCAGAGCTCGCAGGGAGAGGCCCGGTGAGCTGCCGCAGGCACCCCGAGGAAGGCGGCCCGCTCCTCTCCCAGAGCGGGTGGCTGAGGGCTCATTTGGCGTGACGGGGCTTCCCGTGGCAGGGGGCTCCCGCAGGCCTGTGGCTGCGGGGACTGTGCTGAGCGCAGCTCGGCGAAGGGCGCTCTGCATGCAGGCTGCAGGTCGAGGGCCACCCAGGGTTAGCACGAAGGGCACAGCTCTCCCCAAGGCAGGCTGATAACTGGAAATACTCACGAATTGCTGCTTCCCAGGGCCATGGCATTGAAAGCTGTTCCCCTCATACCCCCAGCAGCCCCCCATGCACTGCACTGAAGAACACGGCCTTTCTGGGGGACAGCGGGGAGGAAGGGCTGGGGAAACAATGCCCCTCAGAAAGCTGTCAAGCTCACCGCAGGAATCACATGAGGAAAAAGGGGGACAGGACAGAAACACAACAGAGTAAAAAGCTGGCATTGGGTTTGCAGAACCGAAGAGTATGTGGCAACAAATATTTAATCTGTAAAAGGCCTCGTGGGGGGACAAGTGGTTGAAACTTGGCTGCAGAAGTGAGACCCAAACTAAAGCAGCAATACAGGAAAGAATAGGCAGCAGCAGAGCACATCACCAGACTCGCAGGGAAAAATGAGGGTGCTGAGGGAGACGTCCGATTCCCAGCAAGGAGACGCGCTCCTCTCTGCAGCTGGCCCTCGGCCCCAGCAGAGACGCCCGTGCCTGCGAGTATACGCCAGGCACGGATGCTTCTGCCACAGGATGTCACCCGCGAGCAGGGCCAGGCAGCAGCGGCTGCTCAGGCCCCCTCAGCCTCAGACCTTCCATGGGGAGTCACCCACAGCCCAGCCTGGTGGGGGACAAGTGCTGCCTCCCGCCCAACACGAGGACCGCAGTCCCACAGCACAGCAGCAGCACTGCAGGGTGCTGCTGTCCCCTTCACATCTTCTCCAACTTGCAGTGCTGCAGAAYGCCTGGGCCCCATGGCCTCCTACAGAAAGGAGGCACAGCTTGATTTACRCTGAGCGTGGACAGCATCCCTCCAGCAAGGCTAAACAAGGAGGCTCTCAGCTAAATGGATGGTGACCCAAGGCACAAAGCAAATGCTTAAAAACATCTCCCAGTCTACAGCTGTGACCTGAAGGCCCTGCTGCAGGCCGCTGTGCTGTCACAGCGAAGAGCCCACACAAAAAAGAAGATCTGCAGGGATACTGAGGCCTTGCTGACATGCTCTGGTGGAGGTGCAGTATTGCTGGCCAGGGGACTCCCGGGAGCCAACAGGCACCACTCCTCTAATTGGCAAAGGCCAGGACAGCCAGAGCTCCCTTTCTGCGCAGGCGGCTTCAGCACCGAAGGTGCCTGGCCACGGCTGGCTTTAGCCAGCAAGCTCTTCCAGCTCCCTCCACATGCCATCCAGAAACTTGAGATCCCAGAGAAAACCAGATGTCGGAAACCACAAAGGGACCCAAACCTCAGTCATGAGCGCATCCAAACTTTTGCCACATGGCGGGTGAATGCAGCTGTGACAGTGATGCAGGAAGGGACGGCGCAGTGGCATGGCTTCTCTACCAGCACATGATCAGAGCATGTGCTGCTTCCGATGGTGCTAGTTCAGTCCCTTCAGCCTCTCTCCCCACTCTCTCATAAATCAGTCTCTGGCATGACTGGCAAGTTTGAGCCAAATTCAGGTCCTTCCTCACTTCTTTAACATGTACATTGAGAAACAGGATTTTCATTAAGTTCAGTTATTTCACTGTGATGTGAGAGGTGCAATATATTGTTTCCTTTCTCCACTTGTGTAGAACTTCTATGAAACCTTATTGTGCAGTGTGAACTCACTTTACCTCTTCCTAGCAAAAACCTAGGAATTGTATCATTCCGCTTCGCCTTTTCTGCTTTCTGGTTACTGCATCTTTACAGATACTCAAGCTAAATTTTCAAGTTTTAGTCTGCAACCAGGAGAACTAGGAACTGAATGGAGGCTTAGGTGAGGGGGTTTTATCTGCTTTTTTAAATGAAAGCCAAGTGCATCAAATAAAATTTTAAGACAACTATGAAGAAAAACTTTCTAACTCCTGTAGTATGAAGCACAAGAACATGTTTGTCCATGACAGGCCTAGGGATTCCTTAAAGCTTTCCCTTCAGCTATAGCCCCCGGGTTGTCTGACAATCACAGAAACAAGAGCAAAGTAGGATGTTCCTAGTGATCACAGCTGCTGCAAAACAAAGAGAACACCGCATGCCTTACTTGTTTGTAAATCTCACTATTTTTTAACCAATTTCAATATTCTTGAGGCCTGGCACACACCAGCAGGGCTCGGGACACAGACTTAGGGGAAAACTGACAATCCCATCCTTCTCACTGCAGTATTTTATGATACAACCCGACATGTCCTGCAGTCTCCACAGCAATGCCTGCAGCCACACCAGCACCTGAGATGGGACAATGAAATATCTGGATATTGCAGTGCCTGTTGTAACAGGATCAATGGTGCGCATCACACTGAGGTGGGCATGGCCCACAGCGCTGACTCACCGGGAATGCTTCCTCCTGCTGGGACCCTGGCAAGACTTGCGTCCCTCCCCTCCTGCTGTACTCACCGCTGAAGCTTGTCTTTGGCAAAATGCTAGGGCCAAACCTGAAGGGAAATCACTTCATTTCACTTAGCTCCCTCCACAGAGGGAACTTTGGCTAAGCAAGAGTGCCTGGATTTCCACTGCAATGACTCAATTCCCTCTCAGTGTGGAAGGGCCAGCCCAAGTTCATAAAACACAGGCACCTATCTCATTCCCTCTGACATGCACAGTGACAAACAGAGCATCTGAGCTCTCTGCTCAGCACCGTTTCTTTCTCCTTCTCAGCTGAATGGAAACACAGGTTATTGGATCCAAATCCATTTGCTGTAAAATGGACTCAGCTATTCCCAGCAGAGATGGGAAAGATGCTGCTGGTCATGACTTGCAGCCATGAGCCAGCCCAGCTGAACAAGCCAATTGCTCCAGTTATATTTTCCATCCTCTCAGTCCTGTCTCCAGGAAGGCAGCCGGCATGTTTGTTTTTTGTTTCTTCCTCCCATTTCCTCCATCCATCCATAGCAACTGCTCCCTGGCGGAGGAAGTTTAATGTACTCCCTCATCCTCCTCTTTGCAGAGGTAACAATGGAAGGCGCCCGAGTCGGGAAAGCATTCACCCAAAGCAAAGCAACAGAGGAAATGCAGCCCTGGCTGGCTTCTGTGGTGGCTCTCCAGGTACTACAGCTGACTGTCCAGTGGCGAGCTATGCACCCACTCAGACCGCCTCTGGGGCAGGTCACACACCCTGCCTAGGCCACAAGTTAAATGACTTTTCTGGGTCTCACACTGCTTGTTTTCATCACCAAACCTCCTCACTTGGATGCCATTCGTAATGACAAGGCACGTTGACTCAGCAGACGCAGGAAAGGAAAAAAGGGCAGATGGTAAGCAGTGCAGGAGAGTGARGAGCTCAGGTCTGGAGAGGCAATGGTAAAGATGTTCTGTGGGTCCTGGATATAAATAGTGGTGTCTCAAGTATCTAGGAATATGAACTAGTGACTTCTGTCTACAGGCTATTTTCTTTAGTCTTAACAGTTTCATAAATTCAGTCAGATTAGAAATTAGCCAATCCCACTGCTGTTTTCTGATTTCAAAACCAACCAGAAGCACTGTGTACCTCTGGTCTATTTTTCATTATTTCTTCCACTCTTTAAGGAGTTGAGGCATCCTGGGCAATGCACTTAAGATTTCATTCTCCAATAACACCACTGACTTTACTCTGATAATTCCTGTGCCTAAGAATTCCAATATGCCTGAGAATGACAGCAGGCTCTCAGAGCATGTTTCCACATGCTACATTTCTCCTTCATCCTCCTCCTCCCATGGTCTTGTAGCTGCAACTCCCAAACTGGTCTTCTTGTTTCCGCCTCATGTGCACRACATCTCCTGAGCAGAATTCACCCTCTTAATCCAGCCAGCCACCGGTATGGTTGACACCAGTAACAAGTTTGCCCCACTAACTCCCATCAATACATCATCAGATCAATACTCTGACCTTTTAATCACCTTTGCTGGTCTCCTTAGAGAGCTGGCCCACTCACCAGCATTTCTCTGGAACTGAAGTGAAGGTTCATCCTGCTATGCCAGACTCAGGACAATGCCTCTGTGTCCCTGAAACCTCAGCTCGCACTTACCTTCTCACCACAGTGCAGACCAGTGAACACTCAGATGCTCAACTCTTCCTCTCACCAGACCTGTCATGGAGTTAGTGTTTGCTATGAATTCTATATCTGCATTTTGGATTATTTTTCCCAGTTCTCTTTGCACTTTTCCAGGTTGAATCTCATTTTGTCACTTCCAGCTCAGTGCTCCCTCAAGCTGACATTCATAGTATCACTGTCATCTGAAAACGGCATGCTGTGTACCTCCCTTCCGGATCATTAATAATGCTTCAGAAAAGAGCTGTTTGTAATGCAGATGCATACAGCTTCCCACTAGACAATTCATATGCCCTTCCTTTAAGCACCATACATTTTCATAAGAAACTGTATCATTAACTTTCTAGTCAATTTTTAAGTTCATGCCTCAGTGTTTGTGCCTAAGCTGACAGGTTACAAAGAGCATGAGACCACTTCAAAGTCACCTCCCTTTACAAAAAAGAGAACRCCTTTCTTCTGGGCTGTCCTGATCCATCCTTACAGCGTGGAGAGGGATGGAGGCTGGCCAGCAGCCTCACCACTGTGSGACTTTTGTTTCCCTAGTGGGCATACAGGACTGTGAGCATAATCTTTCTGCAGAGGTAAAAAAGACTAAAACAGTCCACTGAAACCCTTGCAAACTTTGCCATAGGGAAGACTGACATGGGACAGATAAGGAGGTGACCATTTTGGAACTGGCCTTGCACAAGAAGGGAACAGCAGAGTCACTGTTAAGTGGAACAAAAAAAATTCCAAGTTACATCCCAGGATTTCCTCTGAATCTTTTGGAATATTTGTGTCTTGAAAGCTCCCTGTCTGCTGGCAAGACAATATGTTAGGAAACGAAAGCTCCAAAAGCCCAATCCACACTGCCAGTGAAATGCTTAATGTGCATCAGAGACAAATATTCCTCCCACCCTGTGGATAAGCAGAGCTGGGATTGTTCTGTCTTGTTGGAGATACTGACATCTTAGATAAAAACAAGAAACAGAAAAGATTATTTTGGATAGAGCAAACTATTTTGCTATGGCCAAGCCACAATGTTTCATTTCAGTTTAAATCTACTGAAGTTTGCATTTAACACTTTCACTTGTATTCATTAAACATGCTTAAAGTAATTTCTAACATAACAAAGACTCTTCAAAATGAGAATGCCATGGGGTTTGCTTTGAAAATCTCAAAATGTTTAGCTACGTTTCAAAACTTTTTCACAATTTCCCCTCTTTTCTAAAATGGGCGTTTCAAGAAAATTCACACCAATTTACAAGAACAACAACGAATGTCCATGTGACTGGATCTACAATTTGTTTGGCTCCGAAAATATTTTGATCAACTAGACATTGCCTGCCAGGATGCTCCCCAGTGACCACTTCATGATGATGCTGACCACGTACTATTTGAACATCCTGATGTCTATTTAAGTAACTGCCCACTTGCCCCAGATTCCAGCAGCAAATTTGGCTGCAAATGRCCGCCATCAGAACAGAAAGCCACCGAGACATAAGAACTACTCCTCACACAGGGTGACATGCTGTGTAGCCTCCTGCACAGACTGCCTTCTTTCAGCAAACGCAAAATGACAGAGGGGACAGAGACCTATCACATCAGAACATGTCCAGCCCTCTTCTACTGGCAGCCCTCCGCTTGCCCTCTTCCATCTCTTTCCCCTGCTCCCAGTAAGACAAAATCCTGGCATTGCTGAAGTGATGGGATTGCCACATTAGAAAGCTCTATGTTTCTTACAACTTCTGATTCAAAGACCTGGACCAGGAATCCCAGAGGAGACTGTAGGAAGCCACACTTCTGAAAGGACTCTTTAAAGTCCTTCAGCCACATGGGCACAGTGGCTAAGTGTGCTTTATTTCATACCCACACCCACCTTTCCTTGAAGGACTCTGGCTGTCCTGTCTTCCAGCTGTCAGTCACAGAGGTGATTGCAAAGGTGGAAGGGAGAGGCGGAGGTTACAACCAGAATGCAGGTAAATGCAGTGTGCTCTAAAGCAGAGGGTACAGCTGAGGTGCCCTCTCTTCCCACCTATCCAGTTCCCTATGCTGGTCCCAAAGGCTCTCAAGCAGGTTCAGTGGAAGGTGAATCTGGCCTTCAGCTCAGGTTCAGGGCACCTCCTACACAGCAGCACTGGGGCAGCCAGGGGAACCATGGACCAGTAGAGTGGTCTCGCTAAGGGCCTGGCTAGCTGACTCAGTGAAAAGAAGCCAACTCTGCATGCATCTGCTCTTCTCAAGAATGATCTCATCCCACATATCAGGAATCTTAAACAGGGTGGGAGCTGGCTCTTGAAGAAACACTGTAGATTTCCAGATGGCTGGTCAACACCCTCCTGCCTGGGGTGCACTCCAGCCCACTAGCTGCATCTCATTTGATGCATGCAGAGAGCTCCAGCAAACAGAGACCAGATAGCTTCCTGGTTATCGCTTCGTACCTGCATCTGGTATTTTCCTGCTTTGGGTTTCATGGAACTTTTCCATTTCCATTTCCTGCCTGCTCCTCCTTAATTCAAACCACTGATGTTGTTTTTTTTCTGGGAAAATGTAGCTTGCATTTCTAACTGTTTCTGCTTTTACAGTAATAAACATCCTGCTTTAAATACCACGTTTGCTGCTGCCTCTGTGAGAAGAGGAGGAGGGCAAGAGCAGGACGCGGTGAGGCCCCCTCTACCCTTCTCCTGGCCTGTTTGGGGCCACCACCCCAGGCTGTGTTTTGTGAGTTTTAACCGAGCCACACTGTGCATTTTAACTGATCTCTGCAACACTGGTGGGATGTCTCGTCCTCTGCACACACAGCCAGGCCTAGACTGGCGTGGCTGTTACAGCCGGGCACCTGSCCAGTGACCGCCTGCAGCAACCAGCTCCAAGCCCCAGCAAAGCAGGGAAGACGCTAGCCCAGGCGCACAGCCTGGCCACACTCACGCTGTGGGGCCAGCCCAGGGCAGCCGTGGCCAGGGGCTGCCCTATGGAAAGCGGCAGGGCAGGCAGGGACAGCCCTGGGGCTGCAGTCGCAGCACAGGGGAGCGCCCGGCAGCTCCCGGAAGAGCCCGGCCCAGCCCAGCTCCGCCTCTGCCCCACTCATCTGTTCAGGCCAGTGAAATGGACCATGTGTCATTTTTACGCGGGAAGGGTCTTGGGATCTATCATGAGCACAAATGCCTGGGAATCAGGCCTTCATCTTGCACCTCACCCTAAAGCCCACAGCTTGACAGGGACACAGACCCCTTGTATCATGCTGGGCTTCATCATTCAGAGGCACTTCAGAAGAAAGAGCAGAGCTACTGAATCACTGATGACACATCCTATTGTGGGTCTTCTTGTGTCATCTCCCACCCAAGTACTGAGCTATAGCCCACTGCTGGTCTCTGGTCCAGGGAGAAACAATTACAGCTATTCTGGAAGCCACTCATGAAAACAGACTTTTCCTGATGCAGCATCAGGCAATATTACACATGCATGTCTTTCTGTGTTTTCCATCAACCTCAGAAACAATATGCAGTTTTAAAACAATGTCACCTCTTTTACCTACAGGAATGAGCTGTTTTTTCCTCTGTCCTCACCCTCTGAGATTGTGGTTTCAAATATTTCACGATCAGTTTCAGCTGACCTAAGTCCCTACAGCTGCTGAGCAGAGCAATCCTTGCCTCCTCCAACCTCAGGCTGCATGTCTCCACCCTCTCCTTCATGTCAGCATCAATACATACAGTAAGGAAGGGTAAGCCAGAGGCAACTTTTTTGATAGGGTTAATTTTCAGCTGGAACATGAGGAAAGGTATTTGCTTCAAGAAGGCTGAGAACAGGCTGAATCAATGTAGGACTGAGTGATCGGCCAACCCATCTTTTTTACATGACTACAAAACTAAGTTTCTTTCCTTAATAAGRGTTCTATAAAGACCTAAGTTTTTCCATGAACAGGCTGACGTTTTCAGGAATACACCACTCAGTACAACAGTTAAGAGTGTTCTTCCAAAGCCTCAGCTGTGCAAGTTCAGCATGCTGCCCTGGTGTCTTATGGATGCTGTGGTTAGATGCTCCAGGTGCCCATGTCTCCCAGTCAGTTCCCTGCTCCAACTGCACTTCCACACCTCCTGGGTCAGCTGGTTGGCACAGGCCATACTACCTACAGATAAGGATGCRGACAAAAGGAAGCCAAGGACCATCTCCACCAGGATAAATCACTTAAAGGATGTAAATGATAAATCAAGCTATTTCAATGTTAGGATGTGTGTTTTTTTAGTAAAACTAAAGCTTTCTGCAGTAAGGAGGAACTCCAATTGAAACCCCAATTTCTTCAGAAAACTAACCCTAAATGAGTAACTCTCGTGAAATCTAATATCTGTGTCTTTTTATACATGGTAGACAGGTCATCACACTTCATAGTTTTGCATAACTGCTGGCAAGTATCTGTATCCTAGCATGAACAGCCAAAATGCTGACTTCTTATTGTTATGCATCACAGAATCACAGAATGGTTGAGGTTGGAAGGGGTCTCTTGGAGATCATCTAGTCCAACTCCCCTGCTCAAGCAGGGTCGCCTAGAGCACGTTGCACAGGATTGCGTCCAGGCRCGTTTTGAATATCTCCAGAGAAGGAGACTCCACMACCTCTCTGGGCAACCTGTTCCAGGGCTCTGTCACCCTCACAGTGAAGAAGTTTTTCCCCATAATCAGGTGGAACTTCCTGTGCTTAAGTTTGTGCCCGTTGCCTCTTGTCCTGTC
>NW_020448307.1:350083-355484 GCF_003343035.1 Apteryx rowi | reverse complement strand
CACCACACACAACATGCAGGATCTTCTCAATAAAAATCGGAGTATTTAGCATGAAACTCCATGAATTATAACATGGATTTCACTGTTGCATTCATATCACACAAACTAGCCTAGTGGTCTGGGTTTGTTCCCATTGTCTGTAGTAATACTGGAAACAACATAACTCAAAATCTTTCTGTTAAAAAAATGCAAAACCAAAGCAAATCCCCTTCCTCAGCTCTCTGCTATGTTAGGTTACACTGCCGTTATGAATTAACACTATCAAAGTGCTTTATGATTCCTTGCATAGACACAAGGTATTAAACTGTGCTAAAAGGCAGCGCACAACTGCAATTGTTAGATCATGCCAAGTTCACTAGTAAGTAAAAGACTGCTGTTGGCTTGGTGTTTCTGCTATAAACTACTGGCAACGGAAATAAAAAAGCTGAAGACCGAAGTCGTAACAAATTTCAGAAGCGTCAGAAAGAGAAAAAAGTGAGAGAACAGAGTTAGTTCAAGCTTCCTTCTCTAACCCAGCCTTATATGTCATTCTGGAGTTTATCATAAGCTAGATCTGTGTGGTGTCCCAGAGCTGGATGTTGGAGGGGCCCATGTGATGCCAGCTATCTCCAGGGAAAAGCAAATGACTGGCTTCAACRGGTTTTCTGAAGGGGAGGGACCCCAGGCCCTTTTTTGCTTAGTGGTAGTTTGCCCAACAATACTGGCTTCTGCTGAAGGGTGGGAGCCTTCTCCCATGCAGCCTCGCTGACAGAGTTGCCTCAGCCTGTGGTGAAGTTGTAATCCCGTGTTTGTGGGATTACAGCCAGTTGCCTTGGAAATGACGACTTCACTACAGAACCATGCAGCAAGATGGGACGAAAAGTCTGGGGATAAGTGTAACAGGCCAATTGTTTCTGGTCTGTTTTGTTGAACAAAGGGATGAAAAAACAAGTAATCTGTACAGCTGAGTAGCAAGAAGGTACATGAAAGAGGCTACCATACATTTCTGTTTTATCATCTTCCCTAAACAGAGAGCACTGAGGAGTCCCTTTACATTATAAAGCTCACTTTTTCTCCTCTTAAAGCCACCTTGCCTCCACAGGTGCCCAGCTGAAGGCAAGCAGTGAAGTCCTGTGCTATGTATTTATAAATTCTTAGTCCTTAGTGCATGTCCTTACCACAGGAGTTCAGAGAATGTTGTATGGGAGGTGCAGAGAAACACACTTCACTTCATGATAGTAAAATAAGTGACATAATCCACTCTGGTTAGACAAAAAGCATGGCCATGCTCAAGAAAAACTGCAGAAAAATTCAGAAGGGTGTAGTCCATGTAGGCTATTATTTACAGAAACCTGCACTGAGCTAAACTGTGCTTGTCAAATAAGGTCTGTATGAATACTTTAAGAGCAGAATCATGCCCCTAACATTGTTCATCCAAATCTCAAGTGCTCTGCAATGGCAACCCTTGAGGTAGTAGATCCCTGTACCAAGCAAAGTGGCCTCCTGGTTTTACCAGAGAAAAAGCATTTCTCTTCCTTGGAGTAGTCCTGCACTGGGATCAGGCAGCTGGGATGAACCTAGAAAGCTCATTTGTCCTCATAGGCACACACCAGCTTGCATGGCCAAGAGCATATCTAAGTCACCTCTGACTCTCTAGCCTGAATGACCAGTTACCCTTTTCATTCCCAAATCAACAGGTAAAGCTCAAACTCACATCGATGAAGCAAAGGCAAGGCAACTAACTGCTCTTAAACACACTCTTTTAGTAGTATAACAGTATCGTTTCACTGTGGCTGAATCCACTGCTTCATTTTCGCACTTCCAGTAGACTTTGTAATAAAGTACAGTTGAAACAYCTACCTGGGCCTGTATAACAACAGGTTGTATGACATGACATGTTATCACAGGGCATTACACATTGCAGTTGTCTTCCTGCAGAAGTAGTKGTGCTTTAATTATAATTAATGCTATTACCAAAAAAAAAAAGTTGTGTTGGTGTCTTGTATTCCCAAGAATCTGATCACTGCAAAATTAGGAGATGCAATTCTGTCTGCTGCATATAGAATTAAGAACTGGCAAATCTTTTACTCTCAGCTTTCCCAATAAATGGTTGTGTGGCCAAGGGTAGATCACTTAACCTCTCTCTCTGTCTGTTTCTTAATCTGCGAAATTATTCAGAGAAGTTCAATCTGTCTCGACAAAGGAGCCCTTGTGCGCTCCGAGTCTGCAAAGAGCTCAACACAAGCAAACTCTTTGTGGCTGCAGACGCTCACACTAACCTGCCGCAGCGTGGCTCAGTATGCAAGATGGGCATTTCCTGTCAGGCCTGTTGTACTCYGGGACACTTCTCAACATGAAAGTTGTAGCACTAAGTCATATGATTCYTCCTAATCATGTAGGCACAGAACACTTATACATGAAGCTTCCCACCTTCTTGGACAAGAAATGCAGATAAAAAGGGTTTGGTTGCTGATGCCTGTCAGGTGGAAGACCTGAGAGGAAGAAATCTCAAAGTAGGAATCATTGGGAAGAGARGAGTTGTTGAAGGAAAACCTCAGCTACAAAATCATGGAGACAAGGATCTAGACAAGACCTTAAAAAGGAATGAGACTGTTTTGAATTTTTGGTACTGCTAATAAAGAAGAGCCCAGAGCAAAGTCTGCAGACAGACTGTCTCAGTTTCTGTTTCTTCTCCAACAAGCAGCAGCGTAAAATTGATAACATACTGGTCAATTCTGCAGCTGCAATTAAAACCATATGGACAAGGTTGGTACTGAAAGGAATAATGTTAATTTTGTTCCCARCTCTCTAAAATGGCCTGCAAAAAGTGCAAGGCTCAAGAACAGGAACCAAATATTGTGCCAATAAGGAACAAAAAGCAGAGACYGAAGGAGTAAGAGTTGTCCAGCCGGAAGTTCCTACAGAGAACAGGCAACCTTGAACAAAGCCTGATGGGTTTCATAAAAACTAGAACAGGCCAAGTCATTAGGGCCTCTGCACTTCACTGCTTCTGCTCCCATCAGGCTTTCGCTTGTGAGGTTAGTCCTCCAGAACATAATGTTTTCAGTTCATCAAGGTTAGTAATCTGGACACAAACTGGGGTATATGCAGAACCCTTATACACCTACATACCTTCTTCAGGCTAAGCTGCAGACTTGCTATTTCATTCAAGTGATTTTTGCTTCCATTTTTAAAAACAGGTTTTATTTCTTTGCCCCATTCACCCTTAAAAAACAATGCCTGTGAGACTACCATTTACTAAAAAGTCCAGCCCCAAATGAACTCACTGACCAGCAGCCCAACTAATGGCCTCACTTGCCTCATATGTAAACGAGCAGCAGGCCCACTGAAATCCTCACTGAAGGACTTATTCAGCATTGTTAACTTAATGATCTTCCTGTCAAAGTCACACTGGTGTGAATGGGATCAGAACCAAAAATGCAAGCAATCTCAACCTCTGACAGAAGGATCTACACTGCTGAGCGGGAGGGAATATCTATTTAATACTTTTGAGTTTGGCATGACTTTAGAAACTTTATACCTGATGCTATCTCCAGYGATGCCACTTCCAGATCAACGTGAATCACCGGCTTTGGCTACAGTACTTCTGATTTGTGCCAAAGCAGGATCAGAATCAGTCTGTTTTGGAGCAGCTACTCCAAAACCCCTTTTTAGAGGAAGAAAGAGGCAGTAGGGGGGAGAGAGATGTACTTTCATAAAAGTATAAAAGGTCCAACTGTAGCAAAAAGAGTCAGCTATTCTGACACGCACCTTTACCATTCTTGGTAATGCAGTACAGATCTTTTGCTTGTATTTCCAAGAATTGCTGACATCCCACTTTGCAGGCAGGAGCTCTGCAGACTACAAGATGACAGCAAAGCCCTCTTTCCCCTTCTTTCCTTCCTTTAAAGAAACACAGGAGGACACTGTAGATCCTCCTCCTGGTTAACCAGAGCTAGTATGAAAGAACCCACAGCCTGAACTACAGCTACAGTCTGCACGGTCTGCAGTTCTGCTGAGTAACAGACTTCCACTGCAAGTTATTCATCACAACGGCGAGTAGCAATTATGCACTCCTCATCTGTCTTTGCAATCCAGACCCAAACGGGAACAAACCTCCGAGAAGCAACAACGYTGGTCCAGTGCCAAGTCTTAACTCCCCACCAAGAGTGTCATCCTGAGCCTGAATCCCCCTGCAGCCGGAGCGCAGGCGGCCGGGTGGGGAGAGTTCGCACGGGTCCCTYGCACAGGAGAGCAGGAGCCACCCAGCCCTAGCTCTGGTTGGGGTGGCGGGACAGTGCGCAGATGCTGCGGGCCCACACGCTCCCCACCACAGGCCCCCGCGCACCCCACACACCCCACTGCAGGCCCCCACGCGCCCTGCCACGCACCCTGCTGCAGGCCCACGCGCTCCCCATCACAGGCCCCCGCACGCCCCGCCGTGCACCCCACCGACCCCGCCGCAGGCCCCCACATGCCCCATCACACTCCCCATGGACCCCACCGCAGGCCCACACGGACCCCGTCACCCTCCCCACCGACCCCGCCACAGGCCCACACGGACCCCACCGCAGGCCCCGCCGCCCCAGCCCAGCCCCATCCTGCGCTGAGCCAGGGAGTGGAAGGGCACGGGGACGCCCAGCCCCATAATGCGTACACGCACCCCCGCGGCCACCCCACACCGCCCTGCGCTCTCACACTCGCCCCCAGCACACGCACCCACAGACAGGCACCGCAGCACCTTCCCAAACTCACTCACACACGTGTTCGCATACTCGCACTCGCCCCTGCCCATGTTCAGCTCACTCCCCTCCCCCCACTCACACTCACCCCTCACTCACCCCCTCCCGCTCACTCACACGCCATCACCCCCACACGCTGCGCTCGCCCTCACGCTCCTGCCCCACTCACGTTCATCCCCTCACACTTTCACTCGCCCCCTCACTCACATTCACACTCATCCCCTCATACTTGCCCCCTCACGCTCACTCACCCGCCCCCTCACCCTCACCCTCATCCCCTCACCCTCATCCCCTCACCCTCATCCCCTCACCCTCACACTCACCCCTTCCCTCACACTCGTCCCCTCTCACACTCACCCCCTCACTCACCCCTTCCCTCACACTCGCCCCCTCACTCACACTCACACTCGTCCCCTCACTCTCACACTCACCCCCTCACTCGCACTCGTCCCCTCACACTCACGCTCACTCACCCCTTCCCTCACACTCGTCCCCTCACACTCACACTCGCCCCTTCCCTTACACTCATCCCCTCACACTCGCACTCGCCCCCTCACTCTCGCACTCGCCCCCTCACTCGCCCCTTCCCTCACACTCGCACTCGCCCCCTCACACTCGCACTCGCCCCCTCACTCGCCCCTTCCCTCACTCTCGCGCTCGCCCCCTCGCGCCGTCCGCCG
>NW_020448307.1:248948-349485 GCF_003343035.1 Apteryx rowi | reverse complement strand
TCCGGGGCCGCCGCCCCCCGCCACGCCGTGGCGCCCGCCCCGGCCGCGCAGACACACCCGTGCCGGCACGCCCGTGCACACCCATTCCTGCAGGCAAACCCGTGCAGGCACACCCAGACGTGCACACCCAGACGTGCCTGCACACCCGTGCACACCCAGATGTGCACACCCAGCTGTGCAGGCACACCCATGCACACCCAGCCGTGCAGGCCGGRCCATGCACAGCACACGTGGAGCCGCCTGCCCGGCTGATTTGCAGCGTGGCCTCGAGAGCACCGCCCCATCTCAAGAGCGCGGCAGGCCTGAAGGACCAGGCAGCCAGGGCTGAGCCTCCAGCGGGCGCTTAGCCGAGCAGCACTGCCACATCTGCCATGGCGCTTTCGTTTAAAACTCTTTTCSCAAGTGCTGGTTTCTTTCCAGGGACCATCTGTGTGCAGTACCTGGCCTCAGCGTCCCAGCAGGTGGGTTCTCACAACCCAACATTTGCATCACAGGATGTTGTCAATAATACTTTTTCCAACCTTTTTTGTGAAAACAAAGCAGCCCCGTTGTCTCTGCCAGGCCCCTGCAGACCGACGGGTCTCGCTTACGGAAAAGTTCACAGGCAGCCTGGCCCGTGGCGGAGGACAGCGGCGCCACGGAGAGCGCTCCAGGAGCTGGCAGCACGGCAGGAAACGCGTGGGGATGGGTTCCTTCCTTGCGCGCTCACGGAGGCAGGCAGCTCCTGTGACTGCACTTGGAGCACTGTAATCGGCTCGGTCCCCTTCTCCTCCACCTAAGCGGAACAATTTACAAAACCCTGCATTTTTGGCTATTTACCGCACAGAATTCACAATTGTACTTACCAGCTTCATAGGAATCTGTGAGGTTTAACACACTCGTTTGTAATTCAGATGGCAGTGTGTTGTTATTACCGTGTTAACAAGACTGTTACTACTACTTGAAGTTTCATTTCCTGGAACAAATTTTCAGCAAGGCCTGAATAAATAATTCTTATGATAAGACCTTAATGGTTCTGTGACAGCTGCGACTGAAGGAACTTCTGCATTTGGGCATGCATAGCCCTATAATAATGAAGACTAGGGAGTGAGAAACGGTGACCGTCTAGACGTGGGAAGACAAGAGGCTGGGCCTTGGCTCTGGATGTTTGTCCGCTGCCTCTGCAACGATGGACAGAAAGGCGAGTTGGAGAGCATTTAGTTTCTGTTTCAGATTTATATTCTTTGGCGGTGTTGTTTTCCATCGGGCAGGTCTGACGTGCCCTTACAAAGGAGCGAGGGGTCCTTTCGCCCCGCCACCCGGCGCCATGGCAAGGTGGAGTGCAGACAAAGGGCGCCGAGGGAGCGCTGTCCTGCYGCGTTATCCTCCTCCTCCAGCCCTGATTGTCCCTACCTCCGTAAGGGACATCCTTAACGCGAACGAACTTATCYGCTCCCTGCTGCAGGTCGGATCCGCTGAGCAGACGCCGAGAACCGTGCCAGCCAGCCTCTGCCCCCAGGAGGGGAGGGCTTGACACAGCCGCTGCATCTCCCTTCGCCGGCCGGCGGTGAGGGTGCGCCAGGCGGCGAGCGCAGGCGCTTCCCGGTTAACAGCGCTTGAGGAGCGAGGCTCTCGCAGGATGACAAGCGGGCTCGTCACCCGCAGCCTGCCAGACGGCTCTGCGCGCTGAGCGCCGAGAAGGCAGAAGGAAGCCTCTGTTTCGGCCGGGACCGCTGCGTGTGGCTGCGCAGCTCGTGGGGAATGCAGATTCCTTGGAACAGYGCCTGGCTTTTGTCTCGTTCTGCAAACGTGCAAAAGTTTTGGCATTGTACAGTCCTTATAGCAATATTTATTTAAATCCTGATTCTTATGTTTATCTTGTCTAGTACCTTGCTGCATACATGGTCGCAGAGAAGTTATCAGCACTGGTAAAGGAGGGTGGGGGCTGTTCTAAGAAACGAAGGTATTAAAAGCTGACCTTTAACGGAAATTCTTCACTGTATGTTCTTCAGAGACAGTTCTTGGCTTTATTTCTCTACCTTCTACTGCACTTGTTTTTAGATCACATTGCCATTCACTTTTAAGATTCTTTTTGTTACCTGACAACAGGTGTCATAAAGCCTTTAGTTAGCAAATACCATGAAAATTAAAGTTGGGGTTCAGTAGGTGTTCACTGCAATAGCCTTTCTTTTGGGCCCAGCAAAATACGTTATTAATATTTCGGTATATCTCAGACCAGATTTGAAGCTTTTAATTATATAATGGTAAAATGCCCATGTCCTGTAATTAAGCACATTTTCTTTTCTTTCAATTGCATGTTATACCCTAGTTGACAAAAGTGCTTTTTATGCAAACAGTCTTGAGCGGTGTATCTCCAAAACCTGCTGGCAAACCTGGTCTCCTCATGCTTGTCTGTGCAAAGTAGTTGCAGAGATAGAGATCAGGGAGGGGTTCCCACCAGGAAGGCTGTCTTCGCCCTCCGAGCCCGGGAGCCCGGAGCTGGCARGCATGTGAAGTCATTTATTTTGGTGCTGCAGTAGATCCTCTCAGAACCAACACATCAGCCCCACAGAGCATTTCCTTGGTTCAATAACTGCATTAATTTCTCAACCATGGAGCAAGAGTACCCGTCTGTCGCAGTTCAGGAGTCCAAGCTGAGCCTGCCAGATGGGCACTGCTGGTCACGTCCTGAAGGAAAAGGAAGAGGCTAGCATTCCAGATCTAGGAACCAGCATTCATTTTATGGGAAATTATGTTTCGGAGTGGCAAGCATCTAATTTACTCCTGATTAGAGCATGTCTTTCTAGCTGAGCAGGAGCTTCTGTTTTTGTGTTTTCATTAAGCAGCACTCAGAAATGGAAGCTGGTCATGTTACTGGTGAACCGTACTGGTGATGAATGGGGGGAGCGTGRAGCCTTCCTGGCAGCTCCTTTAGCCAAATCCCTTTCTGCAGAAGGGTTAATTAATGAGCTGGGACGTAATTGCCTTGTCTGGGGTGGGTGCATGCTCATCCCGYGCACTTGGACCATGTTGGCTTCCCCACATGCTCATCCCACACACTCGGACCACGTTGGCTTCCCCACGTGCTCATCCCACGCACTCGGACCGCATTGGCTTCCCCGTGCGCTCATCCCACATGCTCAGACCATGTTGGCTTCCCCGCGCACTCATCCCACGCACTCRGACCGCACGCTTGGACCGCATTGGCTTCCCCGCACGCTCATCCCACACTCGGACCGTGTTGGCTTCCCTGTGTGCTCATCCTGCGCACTCAGACCACGTTGGCTTCCCCACACGCWTGGACCGCACTGGCTTCCCCGCGCGCTCCAGCTGGGTTCCCCAGTGGTGCCTCCGCGGGGGAACCGCAGGGCTGCGGCAAGAGCGCGGGGTGATGGTGACTGTCCCAAGCATTTTTYGGGGAGGCTGCCCACTTGTTGGGAGAGATCTTTTACACGTTTGAAGGGGAATTACAGCTGCCAACTGAATCGTTCAAACAGAGCAGGTATTGACGGAGAAGTCGTGCTAGGTCATCTCGCCTGCCTCTGCCAAGACATGATTGTTCTCTGCTGCCTATTTTCTCGTGTTTTCGCCAATTCATTTTCCGTTCGTCTGGCAGGCACGCAGTTACTTAACTGAGTAAACTGCAGACCGTCTGTTGGCAAATGCTTGTGCTGGTGGCTCCCAGCTGCCAGATGCTCTTCCCTAACTGATTTTGCCTGTGATAAAACCAGAATATGCTTTAAAAAAAGAAAAAGCAATGTCCCAAGCTGTGGGTTTCTGTTCACATAAATATTGCCTGTGCCACTGGAAATTGCTCGCTACATGGGGAAGTTGAGATCTCGTCTCGTTTCCCTTCTCTCCCTAGCACTGCGAGGCATTGGCCCTCGCTTTTGTCCGAGAGCGGTGTGAAGCAGCATCACAACACTAAATGCTACAGCTGGATTTTATTTCAGGATCACTGATAACTATCTGGAGTTCTTGCGTTAGAGGATTTTCCTGGGCCTCCATTGCCAAGCAGAAATTAAATATGCTCCAAARCATAAGCTAGTAAACTACCAAAAAGAAGCATTTCCCCATGCGTGAGGTGGTCCAGTCACTTATGTTACAGCGGAGCGTGCCTGTTTGCAGCACAGCCAAAGCCTCCAGCACGGTGGCAGGGCAGCGCGACAGCAGGCRTATGGGATGCTGCAGGCTCGCAGGGTTCGGGGGGCTCCTGGGGCTTGCAGGTCTTGCAGGGTTTGGGGGCTCTTGGGGCTCACAGGGCTCTTGGGGCTCACGGGGGCTCGTGGGGTTTGGGGCGGTTGCGGGGTTCGGGGGCTTGTGGGGCTCACAGGGACTTGTGGGGTTTTGGGGGCTCACAGGGTTCGGGGGGTTTGCAGGGTTCAGGGGGTTCACAGGGCTCATGGGGCTCACGGGGGCTCGCGGGACTCGTAGAGTTCGGGGGCCTGCGGGGCTCGTGGGGCTCATAGGAGCTCACAGGGGTCTCACAGGGCTTGTGGGGCTCATGGGGCTTTCGGGGCTTGCAGGGCTCATGGGGGTCTCACGGGATCACAGGGGCTCGTGGGACTCGCRGGGCTGACAGCTATCGCTTGATATTCAGACGACTCTTTCCAAAACAGCCTGTTACACCAAAGTGCCGGTTTGCCGTACTGATGTATATGGGCCTCCCTCAGTCACCAGTAACATTATTTATGTTTTTGGGCACGTTCCTCTGTCAGCTGAGCAGCAGCCAAGGCCCAGACACACTCAGAGGAGCCAAGCTGACTTTGCAGGAATTGGCTCCCTTCTGGTAATTTCCAGCATTGTACGGCAGCTGATCTTGGCCTTTCACCTCAGAGGAACAGAGAGGCGGTGGCAGGCGGAGGGCCATGCCAGAAATTCACAATATTCAGTGTCTAGCCTTTCATTCTTGTTTTTCTTTCTGGAGTTACTCAGCCTCTTTCAGGAGGATAGGAGGGGTGGGAAGGGAGCGTCTCTGTCTCCACAGCTGTTATCACAACACTCATTAGACTCCARGAATGTCACATTATTTAAAAGAAATCGGCTGTTGGCGTTAGCTGAGATTTGACCCCCTCCTTTGCCACTCTCACAAGCTCAAGCATGAGAGTCACGTCCTGAGTGAGGACATTTCCTTCCTCGATGTCAGATCAATACAAAATGGTTTTACGCTGGTTTTCCTGTGGGCCTGGAGGCAGCAGATTTTTGTAACTGTGCATGAAAGGCACATAATGGTGGCATAATTTTGTTAGCATGATAGATGCACGTCTGGTTTCGTAGCTCATGTGCTGCCAYGGTCTGTAGGTTCAGCCGGAGGCACAAGGAGAAGCAGCAGGGCAGCGGTAGTGGCAGGATAACTCTGCTCCCTCCAACCCCATCTGCTTCCTACAGGGAATTTTCCAAAAAAGGTTTGATAAAAATAAATTCCTTTATTACATGCATGATAGGTAACAATGATGAGATTAGTTGAAGTTATCTTGTCTCACGCAAAATTAGAACTGCCTTCTCTTGCTCTGCAGGCCTTATTTACTAGGATTTCCTGCTCTGAGAGACTGTCCAGATAAACAGAATTGCTTTGCTGATTCATTCTTGTGGCAATGTCAGGACAGCGTCCAGCACTGCATTTAGTGTGCCTCAGGAAAAGTCAGGCTAAGGACAGACACAGAAGAAACAGTGAAAGAGCCAGACGACAGGAAAAATCTGCTTGTTCTACCTACGTTCAGACGAAGAGGTTAGAGGTGGGTGGGATTTTTTTATGCCCCAAGACATGTCACGCTCATGAAAAATGAGCAACTGAGGAGCCTGCTGTCTTCGTCAACCAGGGAAGACCAGCAGCGGCTGTTTCCATCACCATGCTCCATATTCTAGACTTTCAGATGCAGCAGTCTAGAAGGTCAGAAAGGACCTTTGCGATCCTCCAGGCTGTTGTACATATCGAGGGGTTCTGCATTTGATTCTGCATGACCGTATCTTTCAGAAAAAACATCTGACCTTGATTTACACTTTTAGTGCTTGGGAATATGTGACAGGCATAGTAAGTTCCTAAAACAGAACCCTACCATTGCTGTTAAAAATGGACATCCCATATCACCTATAAATGTACTCAACTTCAAGTTCTAGCAATAGAGCACTCATACGCCTCCACCCTCAAGCTTCAGGGGTCTCCTACTATCAAGTACATGCAACTGTATTGGCACTTACAGGTAGTGATCAAGTTCTGCTTAACCTTCTCTTTGTTATTACAATTATATTGTTGTCCTCAAGAATAAACTATAAAGCATGTTTTCCAGTCCTTATACTGTAATTGTGGCTGGAACGGTGGCAGTTTTGTCATCCACTGGGACACAGGCAGCTAGAATTGAAGACAGTGTGGCAATAGTATAACAGTCTTAAATGCAGCCATAATGTGCTCCCATTTGGTACATCTCTGCTTCCTCATCCAAGGATTGGCATTTGTCTTAGCCGCAATGTCATRCTGGGTGCTCGTGTTCAGCTGGTTTTAAAGTCACTATTTCCCAGAACAGAGTTTCCAGTACCAGTAGGCATGTCTTTGTTCCTGGACGTATGACTTTATGTGCGTCTCGGACATGCCATTTCACTTTATTGGCCCCAACTTTCCATGGTATGGCAGACGTGCTGCCCTACCCACCCGTAGGTAAGCAAGACAATACAGAGCCTGTTACTTCTGTATTGGGCTGGATGTGCTGTACTGGAAGAGGTAAATTAATGGACAAGACTGGAAGGACAAACTAGAAAAGATGGGAACAGGATGCTTGTCTAACACAAAAACAATGAGAAACTAATGTATACTCTATTCTTCTCTGTTTCCTTTATAGCGGGTATGGGGGAAAGATTTCACCATAGGCACAGATGTCATCTGACAGATTGCTAAACAGTACCATGGTGGCTTTAGTGAAGTTCCTTACCAAAGCCAAACCACTGCAGAGTTATAAAGAACAGCGATTTGACTCTGTCAAAATCTGTTCAGTATTTCATGTCAAAGCCACAAGGGAAGGTGGGTTCATAGCATGTTCATTTCTATTGCAAAATGCTGTTGCATTGTTAGAGGGTGTAACTTCTAGCAACACATGCAGCCCTATTTTAGTGTGCTTTTGGAGCCTTCCATGCTAATGAGTTTCATGGAGAGCGCTACTGTGATGAGCAGTTGGAATATATTTATAAATGTCTGTGCTAGGCTATTCCAAGAATATTTCTGAAATAGAGTGATGCTTTTTATTCCCAGATTTGTTTAGTGTTGAGCAAAATCTGGGGAAAATTCCAACATTTCAACATATGTTTTTTCTCCTGAAATGAGCTGATAGTTGAAATGTTAACAAATAATAATTGTGGAACAGGAGACCGCTCCATCCTCCTCCTTCTCCTTGTCCCTTATGGAGGGACTACCTCTTCCTTAATGCAGAAGGACTCTCATGACGCTGCAGGCATCACAATCAGACCAAGTCACTGAATTACGCGTTTGTAGGAGACAAAGGGTGCCAGAGTTATAGCTCTCACAAGACAGCTGAAGTAATGATCCTAATAGATTCAGAAGTACAGATCAGTCCGGGTCAGTTCAAAACCCAAAATATTTCAAAATGGGTAAAGGCTACATAGTTATCTGGACCCACCAGAAGCAGTGAGGAGGAACACCTGGCAGGTTCTACAGCTGGTCACCTTGTGTCAGGATAGAAGTAGTTCAAGACCAGCCCAGAAATGCAGCTCCAGACCTGCAGGAGCGACCAAGTGAAACTGCAGACACCTTCTGCAGGTAGCAGGCCGGTGGGCAGTTTCAGGACCACAGTCAGGAAGGGTGAGACTGTAGCCGCTGCAGCAGCTGTCTGGCTTGGTGCGCAGTGGGCCCCTAGGGCCTGGATTAGATGAATTTATGCAAGGAAAAACACATTCTGGATCAGTTCAAAACCACAAATATCCTGCCAGGCTTGTGCAGAACCCAGTTCAGCAAGAGTGGTCCGTCGGTTCCTCAGGGTTCACGTCCTGTCTCCTTCCCACTCCTCCAAGCCGGTCTCTTTCCGCCTGTTCTGCTCGTTCCCTGCCGCTGRGATGCCACCGTCCGGGGCCTGCCCCCATCGGCACAGTCCTGCTCAGCCGTTCCCGCGCGAGGACTCTGCCTTTGCCTTCCCCGTGACAGCAAATACTGACTTGCCTCGAGCAGCAGTCTGCCTGCTGCGGCTCCCCTCCTTCCCAGCGCGTCCTAGGGATCATCGACTACTTCTCGCTGCTGCTGCTTTTGTTCCTGGACAGAAGTCTGGGGACTAGGCTGAGATTTTTCTGGTTTCACGGTGTCGCACTTGATCTAATAAATCCTTCCAGGCCTAAAGCAGGCTTTTCCTCACCCTCCCCTCCCATAGCCTTGTTTGTAGCGTCAGGAGAGCACAAAACAAAAGCAAACAGCATATCTAGAGATGATCAGTGATTACATGCCCATAATCACTAAATAGATATCAACAGAATAGAATTATCATGGATTTAAAGGTACTGGGCATAGACACGTACACGTACTTGGAGGAAGCAAGTGGTGAAAGGTGTTTGGCCAGGCCGGTGAAGCAGGCAGGGCTGGTGCAGCCGGTGGTGCCCGCTTTCTGTCGTGGCACCGCATCCCCTGGTACTGTTGACCTCAGCAAGCGTCTTAGCTGTGCAGACGCTGCAGGACCCCAGTCTGCTCGGCTGTCAGTCCAGCAAATAAGTGCARTCGCCAGCATTTTGGAGGAAAAGTGTGTTCTCTGAACTGGAGTGAGTGATGTCGTGCAGGGACTAGGATCTGTGCTTGCAGCAAGCAGGCCTGCTCGTTAATTCAGACGAGAAATGACTGTGCTGGGAAAGGGTTGCTATCTGAGGATGCGCAAAGCCAGGCTCTGCTAACCTGGCATCAGCTCCACGATACGCCAAGAGAGATGAACGCGCTGCGTGGCGGCGGCGGCGGCGTGTTTGAAAGCGCAGGAGCAGCGGCGGCAGCCTGCCCACCTCGGGTCAGCGCTGCGCCCCGGCCCAGGCGCCGCTCGCAGCAGCAGCGCGAAGCCTCCCCGCCCAGGAGGAGCAGCGCTCGCCCCTGCACGCCTCAGCGCTCCACGTCCTCCCTGCCAAGTCTCGGCCTCGGCGGGATGGACGTCGCCCGGCACATGAGCTGCCAGGGCGCACAGGGCAGGGGCAGCGGCAGCCCAGCGCCACCAGCGGAGAGGAACCGCTCCCCAACCGCCGAGTCCCCGCGAGCCAACAGCATTTTCCCTCCTCTGTCACAGAAGGAATTYGAGTTTCCCAGGAAACCCTCGTAGCGGGAGGGAAGAGGAATCTTGCGCGTGGCGCRGCTGCAGGGGAGCGCTGCGCAGGGAGCATGCTGGGGACCTCACCTCTGCGCTAGCRTGCAGGACACGGCAAGGTCGCCTGGCTGAGCAGGAGCGCGGCACAGGAGTCGGGYGCTGAGCGGCCAAAAGCCTAAGGCAAAACCCCTGCCAGCTTGCCTGGGCGTCAGCTTCGTTTCTGGGCTTCCAGCACCGCTGCCGTCGCACGGGTCAATTTTCTTGGGTTGCCTGCGTGTGCCTCCTCGGACAGGACGAGGGGCCGCAGAGGCACAAGCGTCCAAGCTGCTTGCGGGGCAGCACACGGACGAGCGTTTTTATGCACAGATCACAGTTGCTGTTTTYGGAGCGGCAGGAAATTCCATTTCTCTCCGCAGTGGTCGCTTGCAGATGTTCGTGGCACAGCGGGGAGGTCTGAAGGCAGCCCCGCAGCAGTGCAGAGGAGAGGCGTCACCGCGCCGCGTGGCCAGAATGCCTGAAACGCGCCACGGGAATCCCGGCCGCTGCCCTGCGCCGGCACCAGGCCACTAAACGGCCAAAGCTGCCGTAGTCCTGCCTCCCGTCACCGCAGCGGTGCAAGGCGCGCGGCACACGGAGCGAGGGATCCGGTCCCGCCACRGTGCGGCAGCTGACGAGGGCTCAGCGCCGCCATGGTGGGCGCTGAGCGAGGAAGGAGCTGCAAAGGTCAGAGCAAGTTTGAAAGCATTTCTCTCTTTCCAGACCACACAAGGGAATCGTATCCTAACAGCTCAGGCTTTGCCTTCCATCTGTTTGAAAGCAGAGGGGGGAGCAATCATGAGAGGGATGTTTATGCTTGTTGGCCAGAAAGCGAACCCGAGTCCTGGCTGAATTCTCCATTTGCTGAAGGCAGACACTGCAGGAGAGAGGCACCCCAACAAAAAGGTACCTTTTGTACATGTTACTGTAAACTGAAGCAGTGTCTTTGGAGGTTTTGTGCATCAGAAAGAACAGAAAAAGAGGCCAAATGCAAAGATCCTTTTGTTAGATCCGCAGACATGTCCCCCTCCGATCAGCTGAAAGTCCTCCAGAAGTTTTCCAAGGCATGTTTTTTCAGGTAAGCAGCCAGCTCTGAGGACTCATTATAAGTTACAGTTGCTTTCAGCTTTACTATACTTATTTAACTCTAACCAGGTAAGTAATGGCCAAAACACATTATGAAAATAATTTGCACTAACACAATTAGCACATTTCACGTGACAGCTGCAGAGTGTCAGGAGACCACCGAGTGCCCCAGGCCTAAGCCCATGGCAGCAGCGTGGACAAACCTCGCAGGCGCCTTCTCCCGCYGCGTGGGGCTCCTGCTTGCCCACGGCTCCACAGCCTCGGCCACCGGCACGGGTGGAGCGCACGGACGGCGGTGCTGGGGGCAGGCCGCCCACGTGGCAGCCGTCCCTGCTGCGTGGGACCTGCTCCATCCTGCTGCCCAGAGCAGAGCCGCTCGGAGCAGGGCGAGCGCCGTGCTGGTGCCCCGCAGTGCAGCCAAGACCCGCGTTCCCAGGGCCGCCCATCCGGCACTTTCACTGCAGCTTCTCTGGAGACTCTTTAGAACCATAAAAGGGATCTGGGAAAGATAAATACTAGGCACTTTAAGTGGGGTTTGCATTTCTGTTGGAGAGCCATTTGCTGTTTTGTGGTTTGCTTTGGTTTCCCTCTCCGGGGTATCGGACGCCAGTGCTGCACAGGCAGCATAACGGCAAGGGTGCGACAGGATCAGGGTCTTGGGGCCTCGTCCCGCGGCGGCTGCAGCCGGGTGCCACAGCCTCGGGCATGGCGTGGTGGAAGCATCTCAGATGGACAGACAGCTGTCTGTCGCAGCAGGCTCTTTGCCCGGGAGCCGGCCGGCCGAGCAGACGCGCTGCCTTCAGCGGCCGCTCTTGCAGTCCAGCACAGGGAGCAAAGAAGAAGTGCCAGGTCCGGCCTCACCGGATCGTGGCGCCGCTCTTCCCCACCGCCGTTGCGAAACGGGCTCCGAGCAGGACCCTCAGCAGCCCGAGTCTGTTTTCCTTGCAGCAGGGCCAAGACCAAAGGGGACGTGGACGTTTCACTTAGGGACTAACTTGAAAAGGTCATGCAAGTTCTGAAACTTGCCAGTCACAATTTTATTTCCATTTCTACTGCTTACTACTGTTTGCTGTCAAAAGTAGCCGATACAATAGCAATGGTTTCATCTTGCTGCACTGCACTYGGGTAGGTGGGTTGGTTTTATCACAGTCTTATTTTAACACGGCTGGGGTAAATCTGGAGTAACTGGAACGCAGCTCGCTGGAGATGCATTTCTGAAAAATTGGTGCAGATGAAGTCAGAATCAGACTTGCTATGTATTATAMAGAAGCTAAAACACTTACTGGTTTTTCACGGTTTTGGCAAACAAAAGATGCCTGACTCCACCGGTCAAGTGTAGCAAMTGGGGCTCCGAGATGCGGTGGGAAGAGACAGGCAAGACACGAATGAGCTCAGGGCATTGAGGAAACTCCTTGAGGGTTACACCCTGCATTGCAGGGCAGAAAGGGGCAAGTTTTACAGAGCATAAAGCAAGCAAAGCAGCAAAGACAAGAGCCTCTCAGCAGATCGGGCCCCAGCAAGCCACACCTCTGTCGCACCTCGTTATGTTAGTACTTGTGTTCAGTCGGTATTCGCTGTCCCACATGATCTCCTCTTGGAATTAGTGCCAAATTAGCCTACAGCCATTAAAGGACTAGTGGGCTATATCTTCAACAGCGACGTTAAAATAGATATAAATAGACAAYGTCCCTCTATGCTGCTTGCTAAGGATGTCCTAGAGAAAAGCGTTCTCAGCCTACGTCCCCGTGCCCGGTCCGTGACATTCCCGCTGCRGAAGGCAGTGCGAGGGGTTTGCAGGGAGGACGCTCCCTCGGCCCGCTGYGCGTACGAACGCCAGCGCGCAGCGTGCACAGCAGGAGCCGGGCCGCTGAGGTGCCAGCAGTTTTGGAAGGGCAGCCTGGAGGGGTGGGTATCCCCCGGCCTTACAGGATCCCTCTGCTGCACAGACACGAGCAGCATCAACATTTCCTCTTTCTATTGCGTGTCCATGCGCTCCTTCCTCCAGTCCAAGGGGGCTTTTCCTAGATTCTTGCTTGGTTATGTCATCTCAGCTGCTTTTACTTCTAAACCACTGACTGTGAGTGTAACACCAACTGCAGAGCGCAGGGAAAGAATGAAAATTAAACCGACTGATCGCACCGCGGGCTTGTTCCTGCTCAGCAGTGGATTGTGCACCACAGAAATACCATTGTGCTGAGCGTCATCACTCTGAATTTTACTAAGCTTGAAAAAATAAAAAGGGACGATAGAGACATGGATGAATAGACAGAGAAACGGACATGCTGGAAAGGGTGTAACCCCACGTCCAAGTTGCAGTGTTTGGATATGGGCCCTTAGTAGAGCATGGGCAAGGTGTGTGTTTCAGATGGATGTGAATTTTCAAAACAGAGCGAGGCGTTTCAGATTGGAGGATTTTAAAAGGCAGCATATTAGCCATTTCCCTATGAAAGCATATTTATGTCGTCTCTCCGTTCATGACAAACTTTGAAAGTTTGAGTTTGAAATCAGTCTGCACCCCAGAAGTGCCAATGCCTTAACTACAATGTCATTTTCTTGCATCTCGTAAAACATACACTCTTTCAGGAATTTCAGATCTGCAATTGCAAAGTTTGTAAATTTCAAACTGAAAATTTATTTTAGTTTCAAATTTATTGCTTCAGAGTTAAAAGCTCCAGTACTTTAAATGTGCGAATGCTTTGAGAGAATTCCTGGCAGTTCATTGTTTCAGAGTGGTCTTCCTGCTTAGCTGTGTCCTTCGTACTGTCCCGCTATTTCTGAAGCGTACGTTCTCACAGGGAAGCGAGGATGYGTGCGTGTGCCAAACACACCCGTGTGCAGGTGCTCCAACGCGCACGCGTGCAGTATCCGTGGCTCTGCTCTTACAGGTTTGGGCCAGGTGACTATCGTCATTCCTTCGCTCAGCACTCAGGCCAATGCACTAAAGCCCACGCAAAGGACGCCACGGTGAGCCCTCAAGCTTCAGTGCGCTCTGCCGAGCAGGTAAAAATAGAGACTTGCCTTTCTTGCCCAGCGAGAACGCACGAGAGTTTCACAGCCCGCAGCCGTTAAGCAGCTGCAGCTGTACCGGCTGGTTCAGCAGGGGCTCAAGGAGGCAYTTCCCAGAGCCGGTCACTTTAACACTCCCCATCTTGCACGCAAAGGAATCCAAACTATCCAACTTGCACAGGTTGTTGTCTTTTTGATATAAAGGGATGACTGCAGCCAGTGTTACCTGCCAGAATGCTCATGTAGGATTTGCTCAGGTTTCACTCATAAATATCTCTTTTAGGTACCTAACGAAAAGAGTCTGATTTTCTTGTGTGCTCAGCGCTTCCAAATCTGCCAATTTCCCTTTTGCTCTTTCAGTGTATGCTCTTCATTAATCCTGAAAGCCATCCAGTTGTACTTCATTTGTGCCTGGACAGGAGTTCAGATCCCTAACTTGCAGCTGCTGCTGAAAAATGCTGTTTATTGGCAGCCAGGGCACTGGAAGGGCAGCGGATTCCCCCCCGGGGGGGGGGGGGGCTGCTCTCGGATCCCCTCCATCCCTCTCCAGGAGGCGACATGCATTATGTTTCCCCAGGACCGCGCAAAGCAGAAGAATAATCTTGTTTCGTGAAGTGTGTTTTGTGTCAGGTTAGCATTACTGAACGTCTGGGATTGCTGAAAACAGACAAGGAGTGCGCAAACAAAAGACATCCAGAAGCATCTGCCGGCGTGTGGGACACCTTCGCGGGACATCTTTGTGGGACGCCTTCGTGGGACCCCGTTACACCTCTGTGACCCAGGAGCGACAACGCTCGCTTGAGCAGTTTGTGCTGGTGCCCACGAGGGTGAAATGCCATCTTTTAATGACTCATTCTGCCCACCCATGGACACCCAGCACCAGCGCAGCACTCAGCTGGCGTGCAGCGTCCAGCTCGGGCAGCCTGAGGAGAGCTTAATCACCAGGTAATAGTCTCGTTCTGGGCAAYGCTCGTGTTTCCTGTAAGCCTGTTCGTAAGGGGTCCCTGCTGGCATGGTTACGTCCTGTCTGAGCTTGTGCTGCAAATTTCCCTTACTCTGCTCCCTGTCTCCCTCTTTTCCACCATCCTTGTCCTTCCTCCCGCGGAGCCCTGCTGGGGGCTCTCGCGGCTCCTGGCACCTGAGGAGCCAGAGCCAGAGCCAGTGCCGGAGCAGCCACAGTGCTCTGCAGGCAGTGGGGTGCATTGCCGCTACGAGCACATCGGGTCTCAGAGGTTGCATCGCCGCTACAAGTACATCAGGTCTCAGAGGTTGCAATGCCGCTACAAGCATGCTGGGTCTCAGAGGTTGCATCGCTGCTACGAGCACATCGGGTCTCAGAGGCTGGCAGGACGGTTTGTGGCAGTTGCTCTAGCAACGGGGAAATGCTTACCAGGGAGCGGAGGAAAGTCAGCCATGTCTCTGGACTTAATAATACGATTTCATGTAAGACATCCAACAAGAATGCAATAACTCAGCAACTCTGCTTTATGGGTCTAAAAGAAATCAGATGAAGCTCTGCGATTTTTTTAACCATCCGGATTCTTTCTGCAAGTCACCTTGCTTCATGAGTGCTCGTTCTCCCCGAGTGCCCTGCGGTCAGCATCTAACGAACATGCATATTTGTGTGACTGTTTGGTTTGGAGAGCTCTTCATTCACAGAGCAAACACGACCCCGTGGGCACCCGGGGAGCAAGATTCACTCACCGAGGTCCCAGCAAAGAGCTTCTGATGCAGCTTGTCAGGAGGCCGCTGCGGGGTGCAGCACCTTCACCCCCGTGGTCAGGTAACAACGCCTTTACGTTACTGCATTAACGGAGGAGTGCAACTGCCGGTTCTTGGTTCCTCTATATGATAGAATATTTTAAATGCAAACTGAATGTTGTACTATTTATAGTTTTCTTAACAAACCACAAATTAATTCCATTTGTGAAATTCCCCTTTTTGAAAGTGGTTCATTTCCTTTCCAATGTTATTAGACTTAATTTTGCTGTGGAATCATAGTAATTATTATTATTTTTACTGCTGTGGTTGTTGCTGCGGGGCGGCAGAGCCTTCTCGGGGGGAAACGTCTTGCAGAGTTGCTGTAGAAGCCATGGCAGGAATCCAGAACCGGCACGTTTCGTGCAGTTAGCACTCTGCTAGTATTTCAGGTGAAAAAGTCCCGTGATGCCAAGCGGCCCTTCCGCAGTGGCCGCGGTGCCACCCTCGCGTGGTGACAGCAGTCCTGCACCATGCCGGCAGARCAGCGCCGCAGGGCAGCAGCAGCAAGCGCCTCCTCCGCTCCCAGCCCGGCGGCTCCCAACGCCCCAGGTGGGAGACGCGCCGGGATCCTGCTGCTCTGGCTGCGGAGGGGAGCGGGCCTCCAGCTGGTAAACTGCCTCCGGTTTCTAACGGACCACAGCTAGTTTACATCCATTCTGCCTTCTGTCAGCTTTGTCCCTGAGCCAAGAAAAGGCCCTCTCCCCTCAGCAGTGCTTATCTACCTCGATATATCTATTTATACTGCACAATACACAGATATTTACAGTGCTGTTCTCTGCCTTCACAACATTGGTTTTGCTAAACAAAGCAAGCCAAGCTTGTTCCACAAGTCCTGTAGTGGATTTATATGCATAATTCCCTTTGATTCTAAATCAGTGCATTTTAATATTGAATGCCCTTCAGTTTGTTATAATCAAAGAAAAGGAGAACATTTGGCTCAAGTTCTTTGCTTCATTCATTATTCGAAGATTATTGTATAAGGGGGTTGGATACAAACAATTTTGGACCCTACAACAGTAGAGATTTAAATCTAGATCACAATTTTTGTGTCTTGGGCCCATTTAATGTGTTTTACTGTCTTAACAACACTTTAAAGACACCAGTTGCAGTGGATCAGAGGGAAGACATTAATTGTTCTTAAAAAATAAACAAGACATTAAGGTATTGGGCTATTCTGTTGCAATAAAATATTCTTTAGGCTAGATTTGTTGGGTATTTGAGTGTAAAAAGATGGGATKGGTGTAAATACATGACCAACACTTTGCACTTTCAAAATGTGCTTTCCGTTTCCCCTCTAGACGTCCCTTGGCAAGTTCCTCCCATTAGGTCTTTTTGTAGAGCACACARCTCCCAAGGTTGTGTTCTCTTTCGCCGCCAGGATTACAGTCTTCCCAAGAAGAGCTTAATAATATTTTGTCTCTCTGACAACCAACGCAATAGCAGCACTGCTGTTTGCTGCTGCCCCAGCTCACAGCAGGAAGATTCTTCTCGGCAAAGTGAAAACCTCCGCAGCAGTGGGACGAGCCCGGTCTGTTCTCCTGAGCAAGGGGAGGTGTGACACCCCACCAGCGTGAGGGAGGTATCAGCAAACTTCCCTGGCAAGGCGGCACCTCAGTTGTCTGCGAGATGTCTTCACTGCAGCAGTTCAGTGCCTCTGAGCAGCTCTGGCAAAAAGCGGTGTTTCAGAGCCCTGGGGAGAACAGTTGCTTTAGCAAGAACATCCTGGCTAGTGTGGGTCTCCTATCTGACAGATGTTTTATTTCAACAGCCAAATCCATGGAAGGAGGAAGCTGTCCTTTCATACCTTCGGTGGCTTTAGGCTTCTTCCGGAGAGGAGCAAGGTGCTGGCACTGGTGTAAGGCCACCTGCAGACCTGCTGCAAGGCCATGCATTCCTTACAATGGAAACCTCTAGTCAGGTGGAAGAAGCTTAAGCAGTGAGTCCAGGTCCCCATACACCAGAAAGAAATAGGCAAAAAGCTGATGGTCTGGAACAGGGATGCTGTAAAAGTAGGAAAGAGGTAGGAGACGGCTGGTGCTAGAAGGGGCCCTGGTGTGGACTGCTGTATGTGCTGGGTTCATAGCGCTTCTTCTAGCTTGAGCTTTGACTGCTTCTCTTTTTCTCCATGTTCCTGCTGCCAAAGCTGGAGAACAAAACTGTCTGGGACTTTTTTCCCTTTCTGAGTTGTCTTGTCTGACTTTGCAGATCAGGGCTTAATTACAGCAAGGGTTTGCTCTGAGGAAGGCAAAAGAYGGACTTTGCCCCAGCATCCCTTGGAAAGGGTGAAGGAGGCATTTCCTGCTTCTCCTGAATGCTTGGATGGGTGTGAAGATACAAGGTAATGCTTCAAAAGCTCATAAAAGACTTCAGCAACACAGTTCATCAGTTTCCTCTGGTGGTTAAATACTCATGAAAAATCATAAATCTTATTTCCCAAATGGGCACTCTGGGAGATCTCAAGAGTCCAAGGGTTAAATGTAATGAAAGTTAATTTAGTTTTCTGCTCTGTTGTTCTTTTATCTCCCAAAGAAGATCAGTTTGAATTAATCTGGTAGAAAATGATTCAATATATATTTTAAGCAGAAGTTTTATTTTCCTGGTGTATTTGGTACTTTTGAGTAATACAATGCAAAGCAAGAACAAAAGCCTGAATTTCAGACTCATTCTCTTTTTTCCTGACAGACCTGGTTCATATTTTCAAGAGCTTTGTTTAGCCAGTTGGGTATCTCTACTTCTCCTCTGCTTATGATACAGCCCATAACAATAACATTATTCTCTAATATAGAAGTCACACTCTGATCAGCTCTAAAGTTTATTTTAAACTGGAGAACTTGCATAGATTTGCCTAGGGGGAAGATGTCTAAAGCCTTTCAGAGAGCATTACCTGCAGTGAAAATTAACTTTTAGTGCTTGGGAATTACAATGGAAAATATTATTGGTACCTAAGGATGGTGAAGTCTGGCCAAAAAACAGACATTTCTGTTTTTCATCACTGTTGTTACTGGTTTAGGTAGAGTATTTTTTGAATTTGATTGGCTACTACTAAACATTCTTCCAAAACTGTTTGCTTGAATTTTATGGAAACTTGCTTTTCAGCTCTATTTGTGCCAGCTTGCATTTATTTTCTCACAAATTCCTTTTGAATTTAATGGCTGAAATGTCTGCAAAAATAGACATTTTTGCAAGATACAGTCATAGAAGAATAGAAATACCTGAGTTGGGAGTGTTCAACTCAGAGTCCAGGACGTATGCTCATCCATTAAGGGAGGAGAAAAGACATTACCAGATGAAAACATCCACTTAAAACAGGTATAATTCAGATGAATGATTGCTTGTATGAATCTTTCTGAAGACACTGAAACAGAAATTATACGTCAAAACAAAATGTTCTATTATTTTATATTAAAAATGCATCTAATAGAGCAATGCTGCCTTGCAGATGTGCCAYCAGCAGGCGTAACCGTGCAGTTGGCACAAGTGCACCAGGCTGCTCCGCTGCAGGTCCCGGCTCCCTGCAGCGGTGCGAATCCAAAGGCAGCAAATCCAGTGAAGGCATCACGGCTCCATGGGTTTGGATGAGCTGGAGGGCTCCAGCAGGGGCTCAGGTGAGGGCGCCCGAGACCCTTGGGAGAGCAACGCCGGGGAGACACCATGCCAGGACCCCGGGCTCCTCACCCACGTGGACCGCAGCTCCCAGCGGTGAAACGTGCTGGGGTCAAGCGGCGGAGGGGATAGTTGCGCTATGGCTTTTACCTGCTTTATTTATACAGCAGGCCCTGCTTTTTAACAAGTGAGGTTTGTGCGCAGGCTATCAGCCCGCAGGTGCTGTGGCTGTGCTCATGCAGCGTCTCAGCAGCATTAACGGAGCCCGACCCTCGTCCACGCGAGGAGAGGTGTCCAGAGGCAAGYGCCAGCGCTGGAGAGCGTTAGGTGACCGAGTACGCTGAGTAAAGAGATTACGAGGTCCTTTTTTTCAAAAATTGGAGCAAGTGTCTACATCTTAATAAGGCCCCCCCCCAACAAATACAGATACAGCCTTCTCCCCCAACACCTGGGAAAAAAAGGGATTTTTTTGTTTTTGTTTGTTTGTTTTTGGTGGGCAGGCCTATCAAAAAGCCAATAAATTCAGATTTGGGCCCATCCTGGAAAAATTGAACTGCCTTCCCTTATCAACTAATTACCTCAGGATGCCCACTGAAGGACAGACTGATGCAAAGCCTTTTTTTTTTTTTACAGAATTATGACCCAGGAATATGCTATATTATGGCCCAGCCTCTCCAGTCTTCCTCTCCATGGGTTGAAAGCATGTCAGAGGGAGCAAGCGGGCAAGGAAGATGTGCCTCAATGGTCTGAACTGCTCAGCTTCAACGTGACACCCATAAACAGATTCCAGACAGACACTGAATATCTCTGTGAATGTAAAGTGAGATTTTTTTTTAAAAAGGTTGCTGTTTTATTTTTTATACAAACTAAAACACCAGAGGTCATTGAATCCTATATTAAATACATAAATTAAAAAATAACCATTCATAAAACTTTACATACAATAAGGATTCTCTTCTACACGTTAATACATATAGTACAGATACATGTCCAGTGTTTATCAAAGGGTCATTCTGCCAAGTCATTTACAATTCTCTTCTGGAATACACACCAAAAAATTTGGGAACAACAACAACAACAAAATATATATATGTATGTATGTATATTTACACACACACACACATATATATATGTATATATAAATAAAAAACACACAGGTGCTGATGTGAGGAAGGACAGGGAAAAAACAAGGAAGCCTTTGGGCCACCAGCAAGTGTGTGGCTGTATTTGCAGCTGCCCAGCGGGGCGGGAAGCTGGCCTGGTCGGTCCCCAGGGGATGCCATGGAAGTGACTGCTCCGGTGGTTCAGAGGATCTTCCCACTGAGGCTGGGCGCTGCAAATACAGCACGTGTACAAAAAGAAGAAAAACCTTAGTGCTGCGTCCCCAAGGCATGTCAATAAGAGCAGATGGGGCTTATAATACTGCAAGAAGGCCTTTTTTTCCTTTTGCTAAGCCTACTGCCTAAATTCATCTCCCCTAACTAGGCCTTCATCTGAAGTACTTAAATTAGGAGGTCTGACCCACTGACCAAGTCTCCTTGGTCAGTGGAGAAAAAGTGGCAAGTCCAATTTTGTTCAAGCCGACCTGCTCCATGTACGTGCCTCATCTACTGCTTCGACGGTACCAGCAGCCTGGAGCACCGTGCTCCTGCTGCAGTCTAGGGCAGAGGGAGTGGAGGAAGCCAGGGCTATGCTGCAGTCCTCAAAAGCTGGGACAAATTGATCTTTCTTGCTGGTTGGTTTTGGGGAGGGGAGGCTGGCTGCRGTGGCTAATTTGAGGGAGGATTCTCAATACTTTGCATCACTGAATGTCAGGAACAACAGAAAGCCCTGGATAAACAGCTTCCGGACAGGGAACAGTTAAAAAAGAAGCCCAAAAACCAGAACCAAAACCTAGATGCCCATGAGATGTAAAACTAAACTAATGAGGAGTGTACCAGTCGGGGCGGCTAAGCAATTCTAGGTTCAGTTCCTCATACCTAGATTGGAAGTACACTTTCATACACTATAGCAGTGATTTACTATATACAATAGGGATATATATATATGTATATATATATATACACCCACAAACATCAAACTCATTTTGATCTAGCTGACAGTAGAAGGTTTGTATTAGTCACATCAGCAAGTGTGTTTTAGGCATGGCTTGTGTTATGCTGCAGGGAGAGTAAAGCAGATGCTGTTGAGATCTCCAGAGGAAATCCAGCAGTCTTTAAAAGTTTGTAGACCATTTACAAGTCACACCAAGGTAAGCTGTGAATTGTCTGCCACCCTTGGAGCCCTTGGAAATGGAGCACCTGCATGCATAGGTAGGACTATGTGTATATATAAGAGTAAAGGAGGAGAAATAGGGCAAAAAAGAGAAATGAGAGGAAGATGTGCTCAGCACAGTTCAGAGGGCCTAACTGATGAAGTCTGCCACAAAACCAGTCAGGTGTGTCCTGAAATTAGACACTTTTATCTATGCCATGAACCTTCTCTATGATTGCCTGGAACAGATATTACTTTTTTGCAGAAGTTGCTTAGTGATCTGAACATGTTACAGGTATGTGGGGAGACTCGCAAAGGGCCTGACTGCAAAGCTTCAGGGCTGAACTGCTAGCAGCACCCTTGGAAAGCACCTGTGGTAGGTCTGGGCCAACCTTATGCACAGAGTGGGGAGGGAGAGAATTTGAACGAAGAGCATGCAGTGGGCTTGCATTCATTTAACATAACTCACAGCTGGTGCAGAAGGCAATAAACCCCTTGGTAAAACAGACTGCTTCTAGAAGTTGCAGTCATTTTGTAATTTAAATTAATTTTAAGGAGAGAAAAAAAACATTTCCTAATAGCTTCTAAACTTCAATGCAAGGCTCAGCACAACCTCCTGGCATGCAAGAAATGGGGATGTCAGAGCWCTGTGGAGAAACAGAGCCCAGCACTGCAATCCACTTGGGTGACTCGACATTAATGATTAAAAGCTATTCTGGCCAAAAAATACCTGTGAGGGAGAGGAACCCCTATATTAGACGAACTTCATCCCTGCTATGGTCCAGGAACTGCCTTTGACCTGCTGAGTCATTGTGGCAAGTTACTTTACTGCTTGTGCCTCAGTTGCTTCATCTGTAAAAATAAACAAGCAAACAGAAGAGATTCTGTAAAGCGCTCTTAAAGCTTCTGATATGCAAGGTCTGTGTGCATAAGCTGTTGGTACCTGTGAGCCCTGTCCTGAAGGTTTAAGTAATGCACAGGCTGTACTCTGGCCCTTAGTTTTCTATCCTCCAATAAAGTCCATTTCAATCCCAGACAAAATTAAGGCCCCATTGTGCAAGACACAGCTCAAACAACAGGAACCTGAAGTTTAAACAGACAAGACTCCATTTCCAGGGAAATGAAAACAGAGACGCAGATGAGTGCAACATCTTGCCTAGCTCATACAGCACATTGGGAAGAAAAGGGAAGCTGAATGCAGCTGGTTTGCTCCCAGCAGATGTAGGAACTTCTTTTCTCAGGTTTGTTGCAGGTGTTGACACTCCTTGAGGTTTGTTTCTTCCTGACTGTGATCAGGCTGCAGCTGTGACGGCGCTCTGCTTCCTTGCGTCAGACTGAGTCCCAGGCTAGAGACGTGAGCAATGCTTTGAAATGCAAACTACTTCTGGTTACTCTTAATGGTGGAAAAGTCTAAACAGAGTAGTGATACATATTCACGCTTGAGGATGAATTTCACACAGTTTTCCCCCATTTTTGGTTTAAGTGTCATTGGTTAGTAAGCCAGCTAACAAAATCAGTTTGACAAGCCAAACCAAAACATTTAGAAGCGTTCCTATGTTCAGTAGCGTCCAAGTTGAGACAAAATATTTGGAAGCTGATGCTTTGTGGATCAGATCATATGGGCACTGGGGTTAGGTTTTGTTTTTTTTCCTCTTGCCCTCCAACACATTTTTTTCTTTCTCAGAAGCCACTCTGCAGGCCCAGTCCAGTGATCCTCAGTAGATTATTCAAACAGTGAAACCAAGTGTGGTCATTATTACCTCTACAGCAGTCTTTAAAGAGTATGGAAAGTGTCTGACAATGGACAGGCTGGTCTTCATGGAGGGTGTGCGAAGAGAGATAAGGCTACAGCTCTGTCAAAATCCTCCTTATGCCAGACACCTGCTTCTTCCCTTCCTTTGACACGTGGAGTGGTGCTCCAGTACGGTCTCAAACACAAATCACGGTGCCCAGTCCTGCCTGTCACGCCATAAACCAGAATGCATTTTTTTTGTCTTTTTTCCCCCCACGTTGCAGCTGTCATTGTTCCTGAGTGTAAAACCAAAAGAGAGAAAGAGTCCCTGTAGTAAGAAAGCCAGACTATTGAAACTGAGCATTTTATGGTCAGTACCTCCTCACAGTCCATAAAGTGTTTCTCCTGCTCTGTCCTGTTATTTTTGATCTGTTCGTGGGAGGACAGTGTTACATTTAAAATGATCGCCCTGCACAGCAGGGATAGATTTTTCTGTTGTAACTTTGGTTCCATGCCCAAGACACACTTTGACTTGATCAGCTGAAAGTGGTTCCTCGCTGTTCCCTTTAAGTTTTTCCTAAGTGATGTACGTTCACCGTTTATTTTTCTTCCCCATTTTTTAATTTTGACATATAGAATTTCATTAAATGCAGCATATATCATAGCGTTAGACAGGAACTGTCAATTAACAAATCTTGAGTGATGGCTTTAAAATATAAGGTGGTTGCAGTCTTGGCTACAGGTGGTTCATTTGTGGTTTTTTTTTTTAAATAGGTGTAAACAATGTTCTCTTCATCGGGGGGGGAGCTGGAAGCATTTGCCTTTCTAAGGACTTATCTGTGTGGTCTGGCACTCTAAAAATAAAAGAAGAAGAACATCTATATCAGATAATTGATAAGTTCCTCTACCTGCCTATCCAGCTGACAGGATGAAGTCTATCAATCAGACAACTGAAGAGATCTGTTCTTATACATATCAGCTAACTGGACAGACTGTTCCTGTTTGGCTGTGTGAAAGGCATTTGTGAAAATTCTGGGTATTTTGGCAAGGAATTAGTTATGAATTTAAACACAAACCAGGCCTCTCCATTTGAACACTGCAAGATACATCCCTCTGGTCCATGAAATTTCCCACCGGTATTTGCAGATGAATATTTATGCATTGGCCCATGGAAAACTGTCAGTTTCAAGAAGCTGCCTAAAATTCACCCGTGACAGGAGACATGACAGCAGGTGACATGCTTGTGGTTTCAGGCCAACCCCAGAACTTTCATCAATGCAACAATGAGGCAAGCGCAGGCTGGTCCCCTTCTGAGGAAGCCTTTCCTGTGTATAGAAAAGAATTTTAGGTTTGGGGGTTTGAAATCTGGAAAAAAATATGGCATATTTTTTCTCTGCTCTCTCACCATTCAAGTCTACATGATAAATTTTACTGAGTGCAAAATACATGCAAACCAGATTTCCCTATGTGATCACAGATAAGTGTTTWCATGAACATGGATACACACAAGTACAGAAAAAAACCCTCAAATAGGAAAATCCCATATAAACAGGAACTAGAGAGTTCTGGTATGGATGCTAAATTTTTTTGTATATGGTTTCATTCACCCACTCTTTCCTTGTTTCAAATGCTTGTCCTTCCTTATCTGAAAATCATAGCAGCGAGTGCTGTACCAACCCTGTGAGAGAAAGAAGCCAGAAAGCATCATCTGTGATTGCATCATGGCTTGCCCTCAGCTAAATAAAAGGTTGGGAAAGGATAAATTGCAACAAGGGATGAACAAAAACAAAGACTTTTTGTCATCAAATGGTTCCCTAGATGCATTTCAAAGATGCACTGTGTTTATTTTGTTTCATCAAGKGAACTATTTGAAGTCTCTCATGATAAGGCTAGCAAAGTAAACTGGCGTCCAGAGGAACTAAAGCAATTTTTCAAAAATCTCCCTGATGATATACACCGTCAGTAGTTCTAAGAAGCAGAAATGTTGATGGCACACTCCCCATGCCATGCTCATCYCTGCCGTGTTACTTCAAATGTCAAAGTCACCTAGGGATGCAGTTGGATTTTAAAGAGATTGGGAAACAAAACAAACTTGTTTAGTTATTCCCTCTGATTCTGTGTATTCCAGCCTCAGAAAAATACGACTTTGCTAAAATTTCTCTCAATCTTGCCAATGCCATTCCCAACCTGCTTCTGTCTTGAGCCTTCCCCTCGGGACTTGAGAGAGAAGGATCTCATGGAGCTCAATGGAGTGAGTGAAGCCTGGGACCAGACAGAGGAAGAGCAGCTAACAGCTGCCTATGTTATCATATTGCTTTTGAGGAATTGATAGGCAGATTACAATATTTGGTGTTTTRCACTGGTAGAGTGATGTGCCTTGGTAAAACATTCTGCAGACATGAGGCTTGCTGTGATGCTGTGTCTGCTGCAGCTATCTTAACAGTGCAAGTGAGTTCACAGCAATGCAGGTCCTCTGGAAAAGCACTAAGTTCATATTCCCCCTTAAGGTTTTTCCATTCTCACAGTCGATTTGCCACTCTCTACATCACTACATCTGCATCACTGGCATGGCTATTTCCTCTGCCTTTCAGCCTACAGAAATCCATCTTCTTGTTTCCTACCTGACATAGCAAAATATGCAAGCAGAGGTTGAAAACAGCAAAAGAATGAGCCCCTAAATGATGAGAAGGGCTTCATTCATCTGCTGGGTGATCCTAAAAATGGCAGAACGCACCAGCAGGGTCTCCAGGCCTGTAAACTACACTTCACTGCGCTCTGATGCTTTTCATCCTCTCTGTGGGAGTAGAGACACAAGGGTCTTGTGAACTAGACCCTCCTAGGCTTCCTGGGCCAACCTCTGCAGAGCAACAGTAAATCCCATGAGTGAAATTCTTCTCATAATGGTGCTGTAGATAGAGCAGCTTTCCTCGTCTCCATGAAGTTACACCAAAGGGATTTACACCTGCTAAACCTCAGGTGTTGTTTAAAACAAGCAGAAAACTTGGTGAAGGAGATGTGTGTGGGGAAGGTGAGTGAAGTCCTGTCTCAGTGACACGGTCCTAATGACCCCAGCAATGAAATCGGCCTCAATGCTGCTCTGTTTCCATTGGAGCTATTATAGTCCAGCCAGTCCTAGAGTGGACAGAAAAATGATTTAGTTTCCTTTGACTATTAGTCCTGCTGAATGAATGCACAAATGAGGAGTCAACCTAATGCATCGAATGAGCTGAAAGCTTGTGCTAGAGATGTGACCCAGCAGCCACCTGCAGGTGGAAGAATCACTGCATGCAAATAATAATCATCTGCTTGATGCTTAGGAGGAACGYAGAGTTCTGACATAAACCCCTCATCAGCTTTCTCCAACCAGACAAAACCTGCCTTCAAAATAGGCCAAAAGGGCATAAATGAAATCAGCAAAGTGGAGTTTTTGGKTTTTTTTTTTATGTTCTTGATTTTTCTCCTTGTATATGTCTGTTTTTCTCCCTCCTGCTTTGAGCAGAGGGAAGGGATGGCTCCTTTGCAAGAAAGGATTCAGTCTGCCTTTGAATACATTGCTGAAATAATTACAAGGTTGTTAAGACAGCAATATGAAAGTCACTGTGGAATCGATGCACACAAATACCCACTGAAGATTTTTTTTTCTTGGCATGCAGACACTTAAATGTTTCAGGGCACTTTAGGTATTTTCACAGGCTCCAAGACAAAGAATTAAGCAGCACTGCTGGAATTCTTATCTCAAAAKGGTAGGGATTTCTCTATTTTTGGAAGTGCTTACTTCAAAAGATAGTAGTATATATCTGCAATTCCTGAAAAGCCAGCCCAAGTGATTCATCCATGTTATATCTGTAGCTCCTAGGTTCCCTTCGTTCCTCTTCCTCACTGGCATACCAAAAACATACATATAGTCTCATGAAGTATACATTGACCATTTTGCCCTGGAACTAGGGTTTTTTCTATTTTAAGTCCAATTACAGGTGGATGAAAGTTTTCATGCATATCACCTTTTCATTTTCTAATGAAAAATATCATATTTATTAGCATAAATTATTTTTATCTATATTTATGGAYCTTTTTGGCATTTACCACACACTGAGGGGGTTTTTTAACCTTTGAAAAAAATATTTTTTTTCAAAACTAAAAACAATAAAACATCAGGAAGACATTTCCTGATGAATTCTAGTGTTGAAGAAAATTGTAATTTGCATGCTCCCAGCATGCATGCTCTACCTGCAAAGACTCTACTGGGCTCCATCTTAAAAGAGATGGGATTAGGAAAGACTGTTTCGTAGTTTAATGTCATGAATGCATTTTTAATCAAGGTGACCTAAACTGAGCAAGGGATATCTTACAAGGTACGTTTTCAAAGAACTGGGGGTCAAGATTTTGGGGTTCTTATTATTTCTTCCACCATAGCCAATATTAGCACTGGCAAAACTAGGGTGTATGAGCTTCTTAAAAATTCTGAAACTGCACCGTTGAAAAAAGGACAACAGTATAAGCAGATGGGGAGAACTMATAGAAACAGATTCTTGCAACTGTCACTATCAGTTCATACTATGTACTTTGACAATTTTGGCTTCTTAAAATTAGCCTATACTTAACCTGTCTGTTTCAGAAAATCTTCTRATTTTTCCACCATGAGTGAGCAGAAAACTGTAAAATTAATTTTCACTAGTTATGGCCACTCAAAATAACTTCCAATTACTGTGCTGTGTCATCAGTCCCAGAAAGCTGCTGCAGAAACTTTATTAGTGAGTGTGCAGCCATAACTTAACCTCTTTAAAATAACGTTCATTGGATCAAGGCAGTATGTTTTAAATAGTGGCAAATCTATAATGAGATTGGCAACTGTTTACAAGAGCCATGATCACTGATCTGTCAACCCCCCCCCACACACATATACACTTCTTTCCTTTGGTTCATTCCCCATTCAGTCCACCCTCTGCATATAATGCTGGCTAAGCCCATGAAAACAACCATTTTGAGGTCTGTCCAGCCCAGGAAGCAGTGGATTCCAGTTGCTATAGCTAATTAAAAGCTGTCTCTCCATCAACACAAAACTGCAGGAAAAAACACTTGATCTAGCTGAAATGAAGCACAAAGTAGGGGGCTTTTTTTTTTTAATTAAAATTTTTTAATTTAAAAAAAAAAAGGACCTATGACACTTAACTATGACCAATATCTTGAGTTGCACCTGGAAGCAAGTGCTAAGCTAGTACAAATGGTGGAAGGGCACGGTAAAACATCTTCCACACACAGCGCTTCATTCTCAGCTTGTCTCAAGGGCAGTGCAGAAAAGTTTATTTATTGACATAGCCCATAGGACCGAGAGTTATAGTGAGAAATTTAATACTATGGGTCTGTCCCCTAATCAGAAAATTCTGATCTGTCATTACACAGCCTGGATAATGTTGTATTTAAAGACTCAAGGACATGTTCTACTGCATTTATACTGGGTCAGATAAAAGATCCACTTAGTCCAGCATCCTGGCTCTGAAAGTGGCCAGGCATGGAAGGAAAAATATAAGGCCAAGCACATCATAGCTGCCTGATTTATTTCCCCATCTTTCCATTGCTTTTTTGAACTCTGAACTTCCAGCTGCTAAGCATGCTGTAGCCAAGACTTCTCTAAATACTACATCATTAGCTACCACTTTTTGTTTGTTTCAAAGTTATTACACGATAATTGCTTGTGCTGGAGGAGACAGTGAACAATAGCAACCTGTTCAGCCATTCTATGCCCCTGGTGAATTTTCCAGACCTCTCCCACACCTCCCTTTAATAGTGTTTCTCTTTCTGAGCCTGAGGTGCCGCTCTCTTTCCCTCAGCAGCTGATCACCCTTTCTTGCCCTTCTTTGTACTTTTCCTAGTTCTGAGCACTGAGCTGATGTTTTCATAGCTTTATTTATTATAACCTCCTGATCTGAGAGGTAGCAGTCARTTCAGAGCCCATCATGATGTGTACAAATTCGAGATTTAAAACTTTTTCCCAGCTGTATCACTTTGCAAAYATCAATACTGAATTTCATCTGCAATTTTCTTGACTGCTTGATACTGGGAAATTCTAGTTGGCTTTTATTTTTACCATTCTGAATAGCTTAGGATCATCAGAAAACTTTGTCAATTCACTTATAAGTATGTTGGATAGCATTGGTCTGACTGTAACTCCTGTGTAAGCTCAGCAGTGACCACCATCCATTGTGAACTGCAGCAAATTGACACTGATCTGCTGAATTCTCCAGATATATATAGTATAACACACAAGGATCTGATCCTCAGGTCTGTGCAAGAAGCACTAGCCTCAAGGAAATAAATGAAGCAATCTTACCTTTCCAAGAGGCACATTGACATCAAGGCCAAAGAATAAAGGCAAGAGAGAAGAACAAGAATAGAAATAGAAACTGCAGAAGAAAAAGAAGACAGTGTAAAAACAAGATGTCACAGTGTTGTAAGCATCAGGATTAGTTCTTTTTGTACTCTGCAGGACAATTCAAATCATTATGTATTCAGAGAACACTATATTTCCCTAGTTGCTCCTGTAAGTGCCAAATCACCTCCGCATTTAGAAAACAAACAAATTCCATTTTTGCATTAATTTTGGTGATGAATTACAGTCAGCACCATTTTGAAAGCCTGAGGTGTATTTGTCACTGAACCATGATGGGTTGCTCAAAGTCACAAAACTGGATAACAAACATAGCATGGGACAGTTTTTAAGTGGATTCAAAAACATTGCCTGTAATCCATGCTGGAAATAGCCCGGGAATAATGCATAATGTCAAACCCTAACATTAAACATTGAATAATCAATTTTTGGATGCTTCATTTTAATCATGAATGCATCTTCTTCTGGGATGTAAGTTTTTGTGAGTTGAAAGCTCTTTTTAAAATTGACAATAAAAAGTCTCATATTCCAGATCTTCATTATTATGGCATAAATTTTAGTTTGTTTCTGATTTTCATCACACATTATGACCTCACGTATTTCCAACTTAATATATATTAGAGAGAAAGACACTGAGTCCTAGCAATACTAGAATTTTGGCAGAAAAGTGGAAAGGAAGAYGCGTACCAAGTTTTAGATTAAGCCCACATGTTTCACTGTAGGAACATATCTACTAACTCAAAGGACTCATTAGCGTTACTGTCATTGTATTAATATAGTCAGTATTTCATATTATATATGTACATAGATATCTACACATATAACTATACTGGCAAAGCGCACACTGGCAATGCATCTTATACCAGCAGTGGAAGTCTGGTATTTCTAGAAAGGATGCTAATGTTTTATTTTGGACCCATGCTGTGATTTTTTTTTCCCAACAATGCTACCTARCCTATCTAAAATTATAAAAACTTTACGTGATAGAGCAGACCTTACTCTCCAAAAAAAATACAGCCCAGCTCTGCATAAAGTAAGTATAAAAATACATACATATATATGTATGTATCTGTATGGATGTATGTATATATGTATATAATTCTTGGATAGTTCCATTTATAGGCAAGATTTTGGACTGTACTCAAACTGCATAATCAATTGCAAGCTTCAATACAGAGGACAGCATCGGAACCTGAGTTCCTCAGTCCTGCCAAGTAAGGGCAGTCTTCAAATCTTCACTCAGTTTCATTTGGTCCTTCCTGCTTGCTAGCCTCACCTTGGCTTTAATAGAAGCATTGTCTATCAAGACAGCATATAACAACCATGTAAAGGCTTCATCATTTGGTCCAATATCATTCAATGTAATCAAAAGTGTTCCTCATGTAATCATTTATTTCCTAAAATGAAACATAGTTTTTGTGGAGGGGACTCTAAGATTAAAGTCTAGATATAATGAAAGTCACAAACTGAAAAGAAAGCACAGTAGAAAGACACTAACAGGGTCCAACTGATCCAGCTAAACAAAAAGGACATGTAGTTCAAGAAAATTAGGTCATGACTCTCAAAAAAATTGATCAGTTTGCTTCAGAAACATAACAGAACTAACCTTTTCCTCCAGATCCTTGATTTGTCTCTTTTGGATGTCGGTTTTATCTTCTAAATCTCGGATCCTCTGGAAATTAGAAAAGAAAACATCTAGACCAAGTTCTTAGTAGGCTTGCTCCACTGAAAAAGTAACTCAGTGTCCCAAGTGCTAATAGCCTAGACTTGAACAGATCCATTTCTTTGGCAGGGATCATCTTGTGCACTATCATCGGTCCATCCACGAGCCCTCCCTAATCCCAGCTTTACCTCATGTACCACTGCTCAAATATGCTGTTGCATATATTTGACTGCATCCTCAAATGATGGAAATTAAACTGAAGTCAGAGCTGTTCTTATTTATATCAATAGAGGATCTGTTCCATATTTCTGCTTTTATATTAATCATGCGATAAAGAGAGGGAAAACATACGGTCTGGAGGTAAATACTATTATATTATAGTTACACTCTTTAGAATTATATCATGATTCATTAAGATTTTTTAGTCTGATGTGTTGAAAGAGGATTAAAGTATTATCACTAGATCTGAAATGATAAATGTATATGGTACTATGAAAATACTGATTCTGTGAGCTGGAAAGATGTAATTTGTTGCCAAGGTGTATTTTAAACAGTGCTAGGTACTATTAAAACAATATAACATGAATTTAACTTTTGGCATTTTGGGAAAAAATATCCCACAGAGTAGGAGACAGAATTACTAACCATGAAGAATGAAGCTATGAATCTCTGTATCTTTTCTCTGTTTAGTCAGGGAGTAAACTTGTGGGCCAGCAAACAGCAGAAAGCCAGAGGGGCAAACCAGGAGACACCTGGAGCACCTGGCATCTGGAGAGTAGATGGCATTCCTGTGACCATCTTCCTAACTGTCTGGAGATCAGAGAACTAGCAGATGGCAGCCTTCAAACACTACCTCTTCCCTTCGTTGCCTCTCATCCTTTCCCAACCCCATCTGCAATACAGGCTGCGTAAGAGTTTTTCAAAGAAGCCAGAACTCCTTTGGCAGTATTTATCAAGGCAATGGTCATTGCTGAAAACAAAAAGTTCTTCATTCCACAAAGGCCTGGTAAGAAGGGTGCTTACCTGAAATAAGGTGGATCAGTTTCAAGTCTCCAAATCAGAATCAGGCAGGACTGTGAAAATTACATCTTCATGTCTGTACCAGAAACCCTAACCACCATGCAAGCTCTTTCTCTTATTACCATAAACGACAGGTGAGTAGGTTTTGTTTCATTTTACAGCTGTCACATTAATTAGCATACAGTGACTGTTTGCCATTCTGCTTTGGGACCTCACAGCTTGCACAGCAGCAAACACTGGTCTTTGAATGTGAAATGTAGTATTATACCTCAGTGATAAAACAACAACTGCTCACTTAAGGAGAGACAGAGCAGCAGTGTCTGGAAAAACAGACGGGTCTCCTATGTAACATGAGCCAGAGGCCTTCATACAGTTCCTCCTGTACCAAGTCCAATAACTAGGGGCGACCATTTGTATTACAAAGCTGGATTCATAGAGACAGAATTCTGGATGAAATCCATTTGGTTTAAAATTTTAAGAGTCAAAATACACCAAAATAATCCACCACAAAATAATATTGCGTGCAGTTGTACACACAGTAAAGACACAATCTGTAAGATAACTCAAAAAAATAGATGCCAGGCTCTCACATGAACCTGGAGCTTGCCTAAGTTTGACCTCAGCTTATGTTCTTACACAACAAAACTGAATAGATCCACATGTGCTTGGTTCCTGTGTCTTACCTGATGAGCCTGCTGGAGCAGCTCCATCCTCTCCTGAAGAATCTGGCAATCGTATTCTCTGCTTTTCCTCAGCATCTGACGTCTTAGTTTTTCTACTGCTGTCCTCAGCTCTTCCTGCTGTTTTTCAGTGAGCAGTTCCCCAAACTTTATCACTGTTTCTTGCTGCAAAGCATTGTACAAGGTGGCTTCAAGCTCCTGGATCCTCTGGTCAATGCAAACCAAAAGTCAATTAGAGATGAAACATTTTATAAACCCTTGTGGGGATGGGGCGGGGGTTAGTGGCAGATTCAGGCACCTGCATGAGAGGTGGTCCCTATGCTCAAGTGTGCAAAAATGTGAGAAGCAGAACTCAAAAATGGTTCAGTATTTTCACCAAAAAAAAAAAAAACGGCTTTTATTTTTATGATATTTCAATATTAATTTTCACTGAAATCCCTCCCTGACTTTTTTATAAACAGTTACAGAGATGATCAGGAGCCAGATGGAATTTTCATACCTATTTTATAATTGTAATTAGAAAAAGATGAATATTTCACCAATTCTAAAATTTTGACCTGCTCTGTTAAAAACCAAGAGAAGAAAGATTGAAGGTCAGCGTATCAGACTGCAATGCTCTTGCATCAATGAGTACTCTTATTAACTGACAAATGAAACACGCTGAACTTGCACATGCACTTATCAGACCTATGTGCAGTCCTCTTTGATATGGCAGTGTTTTACAGCAGAAGCTCTTGCTATTTGTGGCATATTGTCTTCTTGCTACGACGTGTGCTAAATGGGCCATCTAAGATTCCAGATCTGAGTTCCAATTGGTTGCACTGACTCCAGTTGGACAAGCTGACCTTAATGAACAACATCTGCTTCTAACTGACAAAAGAGTTTCTGACTTCAGAGTACCCTGCCTTTTTGAAAAGGCTAGGTGTCATGCTGAGGCTGTGCAGACTGCATGGTAGCGAGTTAGCAGAATGGGAAAAAACAAGCCAGATTTAAAAAAAAATTCTCAGGAAATACAAAAATCTCTCTTTTCCTGATCCTACAGAAATCTGTGTCATGTCAAAGTGCTGGCCAGTATGTGCTGTAGCATTTCCTTTGTACATACCATGTATGCTTGGTCAAGAGCTTGCTTCCTGTAGTCTAATTCTTCCTCCAAATAACCTTTTATTTTGCAAAATTGCTCCTACAATGAAGGATCATTTGGACAAAAAAAATGAATTAGTTACTCAAAACGCTGTGGAAAGTGTTATTCGATCAACTACAGATGTCTGACTTGGGCAGGACTATGAGACTGGTCTTTAATTGACACTCTGCAGAGTTATTAATATCTGACTCAGCTAGAAAAGTAGGAAGAGAAAATAGCTGTGTATGCTTTGGTAGGACCTGATCTACATGGAACTAAATCCATCATCTCTTTGTTGACTTCAGTGATATTGCTTGGCATTTTAGTACTGTAATTTAGGGTTTTCTGTGTGGTTTCCTAATATATCTCCTTTGGAATCACAAACAACTCCTTTTTCAGTTTCTCTTATTTCAGAAGTATGAAAGTGGAATAATCTAAACAGGAACAAGGCATATTCATGTCCACATTATTTGGGGAAACCTGCTGTGCTTATATTCTCAGCCTATCTTAAGTAAAACTGACTTGAGTATAGACATACCATAGGAACAGAATGTAAACCACTACAGTTACCCACTCTTATAATTATGCTTRTTCATCTTTTATGTTATTTTCATTAACTAGAATAAGAATAGGGTAAGGTACTAACTTTACTGAAGTTCAGTTCAGCTGTGAATGTCTTGCCTTTAGAATAAGGCCTTAAAACGTAATGGAAGAAAACAGAGTGAGAATTCACTAGTTTCCCACTTACTGGTATCAAATAAAATGTGATACAACTGACGTTTAGACTGTGAATCTTATGAGGCAAAGAGYGTAGTCTTTTTCATGTCTGAAAGTCACTGAGCAACCGTTGAGCCCTCTGTGCTTAATAATAAACAGTCATCCTCATGGAAAGAGGGAAAGTTTTCAGACAATAACTATTTCTATTTCTCTGTGATTATGCTGTTGCATATGAAACAGACTAGTAACAAAAAATTTAGATGAAGCCTGCTTACTTAATTTGCCAAGAGACCTTCTTTTAGTGAACTTTTGGCACACCAAATAAATGCAACACACTCAGTGGCTTGCTTCTAAAATGTGTATTCAGAAAAAATTCCCTACCATATCACTTTCCAGTTCCATCATCTTCTGATGCAGAGCAGCTTCAGCTCCCTCAATCTGCTGGATCCACTGGAGGATAGACAATGAGAGTTGTAACCTGCTGTGTTTTCTAGGGGCACAGGCAGTGGCAAATGGACATCTCCAGCATCTTATCAGTCTATTTTTAGTTACCTATTGCTAGCTCTGGGCCCTTCTTGAAGCTGTTCTCCTGTGAGTGGTGCAGCTGTGATGTCTATATGTGATACTTGATAGAGAGGAAGCCAGAGGCTCACCATTGAATTACTGGAAGATGGAAAAGCACACTTCCTTGGATGGACAGGGGACAATATACATCCTGTGGGTAAGAGCCTGTGGGGCTGTAGCATCTGAAAATAGCTTAGCTGTGTAGATGTTGGTTCCCTGTGCGTAGGGGAAATTGCTAAGTAGAATCTTTGGATGTCATCTTGCTGACATAGTTGCCTGTTATGTTTGAGTCACAAAAAACAGTGTTAACCAGCCCCCTTTTTCTTTTTAATTTCCAAAACAAGGAATTTAGACAAACATTTTCAGTGGAAATTTTGCATACAGATCTCTTCAGAAGCTTTGGAAATCTCAAGACTAGAAATCCCAGGCATTTGCTAATTATGGCTTAAATGCCTGACAGTTTCTCATTCAGTTTACAATTGCAAGTTTCATTTCACATTCTTTTTGCATTTGCAGCTGTTCTGACTTCATAGCTTGGACCAGTTGTATTCGATATTCTTGCTGCTTTACCAAAGGTGTTTGGAATTGTGATTACATTAAGGTATTTCTATTCTTGCAAAATCTCTGGCTGATATTCAGTATTATAAAATACTACTGCTGGTACAGTTTACTTTATTTGGGGAACCACTCTCCTGGTATAAATTTTCCTATACTAGAAAGTTTGACAATATTGAAAACCACAGAACAGAAAATTTCCAGAGTTAGATGAGGTCTTAGATAATACATGAGAAAAGCAAGCACACATTTTACCTTTTCTGCCAAGGACAATACAGTGGAAGCCTGAATTATGGCCACCTGCTCTTCATTTCTTAAATTCTGTGAGGAGGAAGAGAGGGGAAAAAAAAATAAGCCTAAGAGCAGCAGTTTCCCAGAGGAGAGTATTTTTCAAAGAAAGTCCAAATCTTATTCTTTCTGCATTAAACCAACAAATAACAGAAGTCAATGAATACAGATTATCCAGACAATAGATTAGCTCTAGAGTGCTTAAGAGGAACTCTGTAGTGTGTGTACGATGTCCTATTCCCATCAAAATATTCAGTGTGTGTTAACRTATTAAAAAGAGCACTGCTTTTGCCTTTCTGCATGATGTGCACTGATTATATGTTTTCATACCACTACATCTTATGAGAAATGCAGACTAAAATTAGATGCATTTGTCTGTCTTTATACTGGTTTTATAAAGCTGAATTTCCATTAAGCTTTTTTTAAAATAATGCTAATTAACATCAGCATTAAGTGAGGAAACAATCACTGTCTGTAGCTTTTACTTCTTATACACTTTCTTAAAACGTATTTAATGTTGGCCAGACATACAGGATGTTTTCTTTCATGTGGATGACTAAAGCGGGCAGCAATGCCCACCTAGAAAGCCACGGAGAATTTGCCTATTTATGAAACTGCCTGCAGAGGAATCCTAGTTCTAACAAAGATGTGGTTGGCTCAGATGACCAATCTAGTTCACACACTTTGCTGAAGTTTGGACATGAGTCCTTCCCAGTCTGTTAAAAGAGAGGTTAAAGCTGGAACTTCATTACTAGTTCCCTGATTACTGAAATCTCCCAAATGCTTAACTTCTGGAGATAAACACTCTTTAAATGAATGATTCTAGTATTACATAATTTCAACAAATACCTTAGAAAATAGCCATGGTAGTTATAGAATTCACTTATGCTAACTGCACGCAATACAACTTGTATAGGGAAAGCATCTCCCACTTTTGCTTACCCCATTATCACCTAGGATGTCTAACTGCTTTATGAGGTCTGGGATGCTGACATCCTGCAAAGAGAGAATAAAATAAAGGCATGGGGTGCACAGTTAATCACAGCTGCAATATTTGCCCCTCCTATAACCAATACTGAGATCAACCAAACATTTTGTATTATCTCATGCAAACATGTCATACACTAAATTCCAGCTGCCTTTGAGCCAGGGTTTATGATTATGGTAAGAATTAGGAGTCCAATTCAATTGCATCAGTCATCACACATGCTTACCTTAGACTGAGTTGAAATGCTTAAAATTTGGTGGAGTTACTAGCAGAGATGGATGTAATGGATTATGTGGTCAGCATCCATCACTGCTGTGTTAAGAAGTGCTGTGCTACAAAACTAACCTACCTTAACTCCCTCCTTCATGCAGTAGATCTGTAGAGCACTCACACCATCTGAGAATGGGTGAATCTGGAGATTAAATGGTGGGGATCGTCTCTCTCTTTCCTTAAAGTAAATTGAAAAGACATCAGAGAACATGTTAGAATGAAAGAGATGTGTAGAGAGCTCATTAAATGTCATAGCTACTGTTTTTATTGTGCCTTGCAAATATAAACTCTTATTACAAAAAAATGCAAGAAACAATGACATCATCATTAACYACAATTGGAAAAATCAAACAGAAAGACTCTCCAAACAGTGTATCAAGTGGGATAGGATGCTAAAACCAAGTGAATTATTTTGCAGCAGTTTGTTTATTTGATGGATGATGTCTATTTGCAAATTGTCTGTGGGAAGCCTGTCATCTGTTTAAGACTTACATGTCATTTAAAGTGATTTCCCTAATAAAGTGTTGAACACCTATATATTGTTGCAAATACTCCCTTTAGAAACAGGTATGTGACTTAAGACTGCTAGGATACTCAGACTTACATATTTGATCATCCTGGTAAGTCATATGTTCTAACATCTGTGGAAAGTAATAAATTCAAAAAATAAATAAAGTTGATCAGATTTGCTATCTTTATACACCTTCACTGGATAAAACCTACAAATATTTGTCCAGCTTTAAGGGATCAATGGCAAGAATAAAAAAAATATTTTGGAAGATGTTATTTCTCATCCCTTTCAAATATTCAGGCAAGCACAGAAGTGAAGAACAAATTTCACTTTTAAATGTATTTTGGTTTACAAATATTTAAGTGAATTTATAAGTTCAGTTCCAAACCAAACAGAAACGCAGCTGTCAGCTAAAACTGTGGGAAAGGTGGTAAATATGGGACAAATCTGTCACAACTCTGATTCACGAGAGCTAGAAAAAGCTCTGTGTTACACACTCTGAATGGCAAGTGCATAAAGCCTTAGACAGCAACTGAAAAGTGCAACTGAAAAATAAAATAGCTTATGCTAGAGAACAGATCAGATGGAAGGTCTTCTTGGTTGGGACTCATAACAAGAATTCATAACTAAAGAGAAACCATCTAAAGAGAGGAAAATCCAAGTCTGATATTCTCCTCCTCTTGACACATACAGAATCAAATCTAAGCTGCTGAAGCTCCTTACGGAATCTCCAAAATCACCTGAGGTAACTTTGTTAGTTTGTGTTCAGGTCATGAGGAAGCTCCTCAACAGAAAACTTGTCTGAAATCCTGTGAAAGTGATAGTGCTTGGAAGCAGGCAGATAGTCTGAACATCTGCCCGCAGTCTCTGTGGCTGTTGTTATTTGTTATTTGTATTGTGGTAGCACCTAAAACCTCCAGAAAAAAATTAGGACATTTCCAGGCCAAGTATTTTAGAAACACAGACATGCACTGTTGGTTTTGACACATACTAATGTTGCCAATAATAATGTTAAAGACTATAGGAGTAAGACTCCATTCATCTGTATAAAACATCTCCTATCCTCACTTTAGGGGCAGGAAACTGAGGTAGAAACTGCTGTAGTCCTGAAAGTGTGCCAGCAGGGCACCCAGGGTCAGCAGAGTTTCCCCCAGCAGGGAGAGGAGATCTCTCTGAGATCTGAGCTGTGAACCAAGATTCAGCCTTGAGCAAGGTACATGAAGATAGGGTATAAGCCTTGCTTATTTGGTTAATTTAATTAATTTCCGTTAATTTTAACAGATCCTGGCCAGCACCGGGCATCTTTACTCCAGGCCAGCAATAAAACGAAAGCATGATGACAACAGATTGCTTCCAAATATTAGAAAAAACATATCCACAGCTGTGGTAAACTAGCAGAGCCACACTGAAGTTAATCAGCTAAGCTGAACTATGCAAACTGGGCACCTGGCTCAGTGAGAGGTGAACCAGTCAAGTACAGAGCTTACTATTTCCAGGATACTAGAGCTGACATACTTCTACAGCCCATCTCTAATTAAATATACCAGGCCTGATTTGTTTGTCTGTTATATCACTAAAATGCARATGCAAACACTTCATTAAAGTTGGTGTCCCATACAAGTGCACTATTTCAACCTGCTCCCAACTCTACTGTAAGGAGCTTGTCTGTCACCTCCAGCTCAAGGTTGCGGAACTCCAGCAGCTCATTCTGGTCTCGGGCATCCTGCAGCTCCTGTTGCAAACGGTGGTTTTCTGCTTCCAGTTTCTCTATCTAATAGAAATACGTAAATTCATGATCTGTGTGACTGTTATAAGAAACATTGAATATTTAGCAAGTAGCAGTTCAGGGAGCATAGGCAGTGCAAAATCCAAACTTCAGACATGATTCAATACTTGCTGTGTTACCTCAATGAGTCTTTAGTTTACAGGTAGCCTTCTGCTCATCAACTTGCTAAACTTCATAAAATGCTTTGGCTGAAGGTTTTCCCAAAGGAATCCAATCCTAGTGAGCGTTAGCACTTTACAAAAGTGTCAAATTAACTATTAGGTTAGTCTACGTTAGCTATTAGACACTGTTCTCACGGTAAAGCACTGGAATAGTTTGTCTGGGGAGGGGTTGTGGAGACTTTATTGTTGAAGGACCCTGTGAACAGGGTGTTTATTCAGACACAGAAACAGCTGGTGCTGCCCTGGAGAAGGGCTTGGGCTAGATCAGAAATTCCCAGTGCGCAGCACATGAACTGCCACTGGGATGTGGGGACAGCCGTTTCTGTTGCTGTCTCTGTGGAGGCAGTAATGGCAAGCAGCCATCCAGCTCTGGGTGAGCATTCACATGAACTGCACAGCAAGTAGTTCTGTTGATTAGCAGATAGAGGTGCCATCAGCCATCAGTCAATTGACCACCTTGCTTGCTGTGGACAACTCCATCACTAGCTCCTCTGCCTGCTGTCTTCTGCAAGTCTCCAGCTAGTGCCAGGACCTGTATTTTGCAATCAGGTTTTCTGAGAATGGCCCAGACAAGCAGAGGTAGGGAGCACAGTAAGACTGAGGTCAAATGAGCCACCCATGGGTGAGGAAATAGAGCTGGAATTGCAGTTTTTCTGGGTGGGGAAGCACAGCACAGGGCTGGAGGCTTACATGGTGTTTTTATGAAAGAAGAGAAACACAGGCTAAGAAATCTTGCTTGTGTAGGTGAAAGAAGGAAAGATACTGAGTGATGGGTCTTATGGTCTCTATTGCTGATGGCAGTAGTATGTATGGCCACTGTTGGTGATATGCCAGCAAGGCTGAGGTCCTTCCTAGTCCTATTTTCCATGTTTAAAATATATATATACACACACATATACACACTCATCTATATAGAGAGAGGTGATGTTCCCAAATGCATCAAGCGACTGAGGAGGTTAAGTTTCACTGGAGCTACAGATGACATAAGCCCTTAAAAATACACAGAATGTACGTAGTCTGGGAGCATGAAAGAGTTCTGGTACTACAGGGTGACTGCATTTACCTACTGCTGTTTCACACCCAGAAGTAGAGATCAAAATGTCCTGACCAGGCAGCAACAGCAGAGACTTCAGTGTAACGTTACATGAAGGCAACTGTCTGCACCCTGAAGACAGAATGCTGCAGCAGAGCTTCCACCTGTCAGGATGCGAGTTTATCCACAGAGCTAGGTAAATCAGCCTAGTAAGTGCTAGCAACAGCAGTGCCTAAGCCAGAGCTAGAGAGGACTTGTCTATCTATGTGTTATCCTATCCATATCCATATCCATCTATATGGTTCTGTCCTCATACAACATCTAGAAGCACCAGACCGCATGTTCAAAAAGTGTATTGCATGATCCAGACTACCCTTCAAAGTGAACACCCAAAAGTTTTGAATGTACCTTGTCTAAAAGCTCTTGATTCCTCTTAATGAAAAGCTGTTTGTCTTCCACCCAGTGTGAGTCCTGTTGGATGAAGCARTACTGTTACAGAATAATCAAACTCCATGAGATTTGGTATGTTTATTGAAAAATGGAGCTGCAATATACAGGCTTTAAAATCCTACAGCAACAAACTATGGATTACAGAAAAACAATGTATTAATCAACTGAATTGTAGCAAGGCTTCTGAACTCATTAGACCCACCTATTTACTCAAGAGTGACACTGGATCCTGTGAAAGTCTGTACTGAAATTGTGCTAGGGATATTGTGAGCAGAGCAGGTAAAACCCAATATAGCAAAAGAAAATACACAAGAAGTGCTTACCTGTCCCTTCTGTGCCAAAGTTTTCTCCAGATCTTCTATTTTGGCTTTATATCTCTGGACTTCAGCTTGGAGCTGCTCCTGAGCCTATTGAAGTCAGGCACAGCATAAAACAGTAACAAAAAGAGAAATACAGCTGATACACAAAGGAAACCAAACACAGCAAAGAGTCTGGTGAACATTTCCACTGAGTGAGTAACCAGTATGAAGATTCTGGCTCAGTGATATTTTATGCTGCTTCACAGACTGGCATAAAGATGACACAAGGGGACAGAATGGAAAATCAGCACGCACATGCGCGCACACACACACCCCGCCAAGTTTATTATTACTATGTGTTGCATTAGAGTAGCAAAACCCAAGCTCAGATATCCAGTGTAATAGGCTCTGCTCAAAGAACCTAGCAAGAGGCAGACCCTGCATTGAAGAAAATGTGCTGAGCAGATGAGACAGGCAAAGGGTAGTAGAAAGAAGCACTCATATCTGCCTTGGAGGTTTTCAAGAACTGACTGGACAAAGTGCTGAGCAACCCACTATGATCTCATAGATGACTCCTGCTTTGAGCAGGAGGTTGGWCTAGAGTCACCTAAGGTCTCTCCCAGCCTGAATGATTCTGTGATTAAAGGGACAATATTTTTCGCCTTGGAAGGCTTGCTGTAATCTGCATCATGCCCAAATTTGATTTTAGTTTTCACGACTCTGTCAGAAACATTCAGGTGAGAACTTCTAAACATGATGCAATGCGTGTCTTTGTGAAAGCCCAGACTTCATTTACGTTTACAAACCCCTGTATCCCTGAGCAAAAGACAGGAAATCCCTTGTGATTCTGTGCCAAATGGCAGAATTGCATGCTTTAGCATGCTTGCTTAAATGCAGAGTTTTCAGGTTCAGCTGGAGGACAACACCTTTTAAGTTGAGTGACTGTGTCCMTCCTTAATCATCAGTCTCTTTAAATGTGCTCAGCAAATGAGTGAAATAGATGTCTCTCTGTTGTATGGATATTTAACTCCATTTCCTTTTACGTCACTTTCAGGTGTCTGTATATACTAGTAGCAACAAAAAAAAATCCTTTTTCCCACCATGAACAAATACTGACCTTGGCTTCTCTTTCAGCATCTATAATGCCTCCTGTCTGCTCCTGCAGTAGTGCATAAGCTCTCTGCAGGGCCTGGTACTCCTTTGTCAGCTGTCGAAACCGCAGCTCTGATTCTTCAGCTGCTAAGCTCTGGGGGAACAGAAAGGACATGTCTAAGCACCAGACATCAGAGCATTGCCAAGGAATGCAAATGTGATTTGTTAAAAACAGTAGTTGGTTTACAGGTCTTGATTCAAAACAGCTTTTTAAATGAGATTGCTGTAACATGAAGTAAGAAGAATATGAGATTTATAGTGGGTTTATATGTCTTCAAGCTAAAAGAAGTGTGACAATTTTATTTTCTTGAGGGGGAGAGGAAAAAATCATCTCGAATTGCAACAAAGTCATAGTGGTAGGCTCTAGGGACTAAATTTTGAAAGAATCTCCCAGCTAGCATTTTAGTATATCAGTAATCAAAACTGAGGCCAAACTTACAGAAAAACATCACTCAGTATGCACCAGTAAAACCTGAATGTCTTTGAGAGCCTGGCCACTCGATTTGGAAGTCAAAGTCTCTTGAAAACTTGGCTCTACGTGTGGAAGAGTCAGATCTTACCTCATCCAAATCATCATCTGGCGTTGCTGGTGTTCTGTCTGTTCTATATGAGGCCATGGAGGATGTTTCAGAGTCCATGGAATCATCATCATACCCAAAAACTGTATCCACCACATGTCTCTAAAGAAGGAAAAACATGCGATTTCTGAATCTCCTTGGAAACAGACAGTATGGTTTCTGATGGGGGAAAAAGTTAGTCAGCTTCAAAATTGCATTGTTATGTACTAAAGAAAAAAAAGAAAAAAAAAAGAAAAAGGAAAGATATGAAAGAATAGCTATGATCTGCCTCTGCAAATATCATCTCCAACCAAACCAAAAAGAAATGACATCGAAGACTAGATCTGGTACTGAGGGAAAACAGAAGTAACGCTGTAGGCAGTGCATCTTAAATTCTCACTGATCAGTTTGTCTGCATAATTATTCATATGTCAAGTATTAAGTGCTCARATCTGTACCCTGAAACCAAAGACTGCAGGTCAAGCAGCTCCATCTTTATAGGACATGACTCACAGTTTTCATCTGATGGGTTAATTCAATTATTTAGATTGGAGATAATGAGGTGTCAGACATGCAACCAAACTGTAGTGTGAGCAGTCTCAACATGTGGCAGTTAATATAGTACTGAGAAGATGTGCGAGATACAAGTCTCCATTCCTTTGTACCAGCTTTGTGCTACCATAGCTTTTACTGACTTATGCCAAGTAACAGCAGTTTTAGGGAGAGAAGTGCTGAGATATTCAGCAATATCAGCAATGTCCATGAGAGAAGAATGAGGTTCTCTGTTCTCCAACTTACTCTAGTCCTTTAGGACATTACCTTTGAAGATCCTTCTACATGTTGACAGATATCTTCTGAACAGTTTTGGGGTTAACAAACTGTTCTCCTGCCTTCATGCAAGGGCAGAGACTTTTCCTTAGCATACTGCTACTCCCATTACATTTTCCAAGTTTTAGACTGAGCCATATCCTCAGCTCAGAAAAATTAATCAGCAGAACACCAGTGCCTACAGCAACGTTTTTCACTTCCACTGCTGTCAGATTACAACCTTCTAAACCTGGAATCTGAATCATGCAAAAACATTCACCAAAGTTGCCAAGAAACTTTTGGATTTATTATCTTTTTTTGGTCATTATTTTTCCAAGTGAAGATAATAGCCATATCTTCCCTACTGGTACAATTTCTGGCTTAGAAATAAAGTTAAACAATGGAAATATTCTTTATTCCTTGGCTCCCAGTTCTGTCTGCTGTGTATTGCTTCAAAACCCATATAGAAACAATGTGAGGATACATCTAGGACTTACCAAGGACTTACTTAGGACTTACTAGGTCCTAACTTCTCTGTGTTTAAGATAGCACTGCATTACTTTCATGGAACATGGCTGACCTACCAAGAGATGTCCTCACAGGACAAAGAACAACCAAGCTCTGTTTCSTACACAGTCTCACCGCTCTCTGGAGATGAGATCTGGCTGTTGCAAAATCATTCCCTAAATCCAACTGATAAAAGAGCTATTTGAATCACTGTTCACTACTCAGCTCTAAAATTGTTCTAAATTATACCAGGGACTGGACTAGATCTAAGTTCAGGATAATATAAGAGGCAGCTGAAGGCCTGTGAAACTGAGCCAAAGGGAATGGCACTCAAGTTTTCAGGCAGAAACTTCTACTTGCAGAAAAAAGATACATAAGAATTTTGCTTTAGTATGAATTGCAGGATTGGCCCAGATGTGCTATGAAAATCAGATAGCAAAAGACAGATAGGAAGGTCTCTGGGAATGTAAATACACCTCAGCGTAATAGGCCTCAAGACCAATATTTACACAAAACAGATTGAACAAAGATTATAACTTTTTCAGAGAGGGGGAAAAAAAGCCCCATTTTGCTGAAAATAAAATAGTTATGCATCCTTAACCGGATCTCCAGGAGGACCTAAAAAGTTTTCCTGAAGAAACTAACCCGTTTATAAACTCCATCACTAAAGAAGCTTGTTATAATCCACAACAATCTCTTTAATTAGAACGTTAAAGTGCGTTTTCCTGCAAAGCCTACTGGCATTTTTACAAGCTGAAAAGTCTTTTTCTTCTTACCTTAATTGGCTTTGAACTCCTTTTATGCTTTCTGCGACGAATGAGTTTTTCCCTATCCTGAAAAATAAGATTAAAAAGTTACTGGAGTTAAAGTTCGTGTTTCTCTTCTTTGCTGTGCAGCCATAGAAAGCCAGATCTAGAGATGAAGTCAGTCACTGGGCTTCCACTGACTTTTTGTTTGTATGTTCAAACAGAAAGCTGACTCCAGGTGGAAGGGAGGACTTGTTCACACATGTGTATCTGCATCAGTTGAAAACCTTCTGAAGAAGGGAAGAAGGGATATCTGAAAAGAAACTCCAGTTGTACAGTTGCCCTGACAGGCTGTCAAACAACAGGAGCTGATCAATTTCTTGTTAAATTCACGGGGAGGCCTGTTACAGGGAACTGGTTTGGGCATTGTATCTGAGGCACACAGTTTGCCTTCCATGCAGAGGTGATCCTGCTTCTGTCTCCAAGTCACTAAATGATATTAGTGATGGTTTCACGACTCCTAGAAATGATGTCTTAGAAGAGGCAATGACCTGTTTTGGAGTCTCCTTTTCCTTCCCCTCAATACCAAAATGCAAATTCAGCTGAAAAGGGGATGGTTAGTATTAAATGCTATGACTGAAATACTAGGGAACCATTATCTAGCAGCATGCTCTGTTGCAGCACATGAAGGATATTGCACTGTGTCCTGCATCTCTCTTTACGAGGGGACTTTCTAATGGTAGTGTAGTTATAATGGTAAAACAGCTTGGCACAGCCATGTCTTCTGAAAACATAAGTATCTTCCCGAGCTCCACAGTTCTTGGTCTGTGTTCATTTCTAGAGCTGACCCAGGGAATTTAAAGACAGCTTAATTTATACACAACAAGAGTTATGCCTTAGGGCTGTAGGGCTGCTGCCCCCATTAGAAACTTATTAATTAAACACATTTATGAAATCATACAAGCAGCATCCATATGCTTCTACATCTAAAAATTTGTAGGTGTTAAAAGTGAGGTAAGATATTAACCCTCAGACCTCTGTTTATAAAAAGAAATACTAACAGAGGTGAACTGTACACAGGAACTGGTCATAATTCCTGGTGCTCTGGACATACCCTTGTTAACTCGTCAATTATGTTCTGTTGTTCTATAACCTGAAGCTTTAAAAACTCCGTTTCTTGTTCCTCATTAGCCTGATCCAGGTCATTGAGAGATTTTAATTTCTTTAGTGGAGGATGTGATGTCATTTTTTCTCTCTGTGATAAGAAGAAAGAAACAGATAAAATAAGATCCAGCAATTACTAAAAAAAGAGACAACCTTTCAATTAGAAATCAGGCATTATTTTTCATTTAAGCTGTGTAGTCCTTTAAATATGCTTCAGCTACAAAATTTCTATAACTTTATTAATACCTACTAGCACTTCTTAATAAAAAAGCAGCACAGCAAGGCCTAGTTCTTCAAGCAGAATAACAATGCTTTTTTTTATTTATGGTGTGGCAGTATAGCCTCTACAGCAGCCCTTAAAGGTGATATAACACAGCTCTTCCTTCACAATGTACCTAGACATCCACCATGTGGAGCACATGCTTGTATGYCCACATGTCCAGTCATGTAAGAGGGTATGCAAGCAGTATCCACGCCTGTGACCCCATGCACTTGCTCATACCCATCATACGGCCTCACGTAGTGAGGAAAGGCACATGTTTCAGTCATGTGAATGACATGCATCCAGTCCTAGGCAGAGGAAGTGGAGATGGCTACAGCCCACAGGAGGTAGTGCAGCCACCCACAGCTCGCTAACAGCCATCATCTGGGCATCTCTACAGTAAAGCGTAAACGTCAGGGAGTTAAGTTAGAACTTGCTGTGYGTGCACATGCACTGGTGGTGCTGCCCGCTCACGTCTAATGCACAGAGACTTTAAAGTGTCTCCCATTTGCTGGGGGAGAGCCCAGTGGCTTGTGATCTGTATTGCTACAGCTGTGGAAAAAGAATTGTGATTTGTGACATCTGTGATAAATTTATCTGTCTTCTGGGCATGTGTAARTTGCAGAGTATTAAAGTTGATTAACCATGTAATACTAAAGCCTTTCTTCCATATGACAACAAAGTGAATCTGATAGTCTCAATCTAATCAGCAGGAGAGCTGCATCCACATTGCAAAACAGTCAGCCTGCTCAAGACAACGGTGGCTCTTGGAGCCAGAAACATAACACACAAACACACTTAGCAGGGGAAGTCTTCTCAGCACCTGCCAGCTTATATCGGGCAACTCGGGACTTCCATCTCCTTTTTTTTTATTAATGCCAAGGCAACATTGTGCACATGCAGGGACTACATTCTGACTGATACTCAGAACAATTCCTTTTGAAGCATCTACAGACAGAACTGCTCTAACTCCATTTCACATAGCACTGTTATGAGAAATTTATAACCTCAGCCACCACGCCACCTTTCTCACTCTCCAATATCCATCTACCATGCTTGTGTTTTATGGGAAGACTGTATGTGCTCAGTGGCAGACCAGAACCTTATTCTGCCATCGTCAGCCATACCAAAACCATGTACATTCAAGGATGTACATCAGGCTGGCTGAAAACATAGCCCTTAACAGCTTCGTTTTTGAGTTCCAGATGCAAAATTGCACAGTAGGATGTGACCCAGTGACACAACAATTTTTATAATTGAGACTCACAAATCTAATTTTTGGGACAGTATTAAAGACTATGGTTATGCATTCACTTAAATATATTGCACGGGTATGCATAATACACAGCAATACAATATATAGATCTTACTATATAAAGGCCTAAGTATTGCTATATCTTATCAATAGTACACACACTATAAACATATACACACTTTCTTTATGTATTTACATGCATACACTGTGCAGACATACCCACCAACACAGACATACATCATGCAGTCATCTTCACTTTGCTCTTCAATACCAACCATTTCTATATTTTCTTTAGTGACTGCTTTGAGCTTATCTTCCATGCGCTGCAAAGACTGCATCAGCTCATCATTTCTCTTCGTGAGGCACTTGTTCTTTTCCAGGAGAGGTTTACATTGTTTTTCAGCTTCTCGGACACGCTTCAACTGGATTGATGACAGCAATTAATAATTGTAAGTAATTCAAATAAAAGATACTTTTCCTCCTTTGTTAGAAGTTTTGGGGGGATTTTTTTTTACCTTCCCTGTTGACCACTGTCCCAGTAAAAAGCCAAAGAGAGTGGCAAATGGAACTGGCAAAACAATCATAGTAATGCTTGGTCCTTCTATAAACTTACTTCACCAATAAATCTCAAAGCATAACTCTGCATATCTGTTTCTGAAAGACGGTGTTACCTATGGGAAAACTGAGATGTAGAGATAAAGCAACCCAAAAGCACAGTCAGGCAGCTGCAAAGCTGCTACAAAAGACTAATTCTAGAGAGAAAAACCATCCTCAGCCTCCTGAGYTGCTAGCGTGACGGGTGGAAAAGGCATATTCATCATTGACTGTATCACCCTTGGAGCCTTTTCCTTTTGCCTTCCCTAAGGCTCCCAACCTCCTCTGTCTGACAGTGCAAAGCTCACACACCAGTTCATTTCGTTCATCAACGAGCAGTGTGTTCCTGTCTTCCAGCTTCCGGATGGTGGCATTCAATTCTGCTATCCTCTTCTGGTTTCTGCGCAAGTCCTGTTCATTGGTAACAATATAACATAGTTACTGGTTCTTTTCAGAATACATGTTTGGGAAAAAATGAAACAAAAATTCCCCAAACCACACACCAGTCATCTGAAGTTGTCATCATCAACAAATGATATTTCTGGATTTTTACAGTATTGAGCATTTTGGCAAAAGTACATGATTTTTTGGAAGAAAGTATCTTGTTTGGGGATATTTTAAGATTTAAAATTTTCAACTATTAAGAAAGGTAAAAATCAGCCAAACAGATGTTTATATTTTTTCTGATGGGGGGGGAATAAAAAGCTAAAAGATTCTAATTTTTATTGCCTTTCCCTATATGTCACTTCTATTTTCTGAGCCACTCTGAAAACAATATGTCAGGGGAAGAGTAAGGACAGTCCTTTCTTATCAGTTGTATTTATCTTCTTATTCCTGATTCATGGTAGCATCACAACARCTCTCCATCACTGGAGAGTTGCATGCCTTGTGACTGACGGCAAGGCCAGTATATGCGAGGGAATAAGACAAAGAAAGAAGAGATTCTCCTAAGAGGCTCCCTGATTGCCCCCAGCCTTCTCCCTGCCCCTTCTTGCTTGTCCTCCCAATTCTGTACATTTCTTTCGGGGGATGCAGGCTATCTGGGGAGTTGTGTTCATGGAATGATACTTTCAAAGGGGCCTGGTTATGTATTTGTATATATTGCTGTATATTTGTTAATACAGCAACTGAGGAAACAGCCTTACATAGCTTTGTCCCACTGGCACTTTTTTCTGAAGAACCTATGGATATAATTTCTCTGTAGTGTATAAGAAAGTGGGAACATTTTCCCAGGACCCAAGAAAATAATTTAGCAAGAGAAACACAGCYATGTTTCTGTTTTGCAAGCGAACGTAAAACCTGCGTACAGGGCTGCTGCAGTGCTCTGAACCATCTCCGGCCCTTCCTGGGATCTCTCTCTTGGGACTGCTCATGTTACACTCTGCCTCCTTCACCAAGAAGAGCTGCTCGTCCAGAGCTTCCTTCTGCAGCTGCAGCTTCTGCACATAGCCTGTCTGTGTCTCCAGTTCTTTCTCCAGGGAAAATATAATCCTGTCTTTAGCCTTGATCTCGTCCATCTGAATGAGAAAAACACCAGGGCAACAATATTACTGTGTAAAGGTAATAGCACTTCATCGTCATCCAATCTAGTAGGATGTGATTTACTTAATACTCATGTTCAGCACTTATCTCTGCTACACCATACTGCACCATGGTTATAAAACAATACACTTTGAGATTTCAGCCATATCCATACACCATCACTGCATCTGTTTCATCAGCCGACGGTGACTGAAGCCCAGGAACTGAACATGGTATGATTTGGTAAATTGCTCAGCTCTTGTAACCCCAACGGACACAGCGGAATGAGACCCAAAGTTTTGAAAATCAGATGAAGAGTTCAGGCTTTCACATTGCCTTTTGGTCAGTTATTTATACTTGTGAAAACTAAGTATAAACTCTGACCAAACAAAGAAGTTTAGACTAGCTCCTGCTCTTGTAAATGGAGCTAGTAGACCCGCCTCTCACAAACAGAAAATCTGTGCAAACTCAGGTTTTCTTAAGGCTGACTGAAAAACTGAAGGCTATTAATCTCACTGTTACTTCATTTCTGCCTAATATCCCAGGACTATCCAAAACAACAAAGAAGTGCCTCTTATTTCATTTCACAGCAACTTTAAGGAGTGATGACAGGAAGGAAAATCGCTAATTACAACTTGTATAAGATCAGTACACACAAGCCTTGCAACCATGAAGACTGGTACAAAGCAGCTAATGTCATTGAACCAAGAAAAGTCAGTGAACCAGAATTTGCAAATCAGTTTGGGAAATAAAAGTACTTTTATCTGGGAAAGATATAAATCATTTCCTCAAAACAAAAATGTTACCTATGCTAAATTTTGCCTAAAGCTGCCAAAGATACTTTATGATCTTGCAGCCTTCTGGGTTTACTGAAATCTTCCCAAAAGTATTTTTTTCAAATGAGCGGGGCTAGACTCTGGTCTCTGTCAGCCAAATGTCACTCTGACATAATTTCCTCCACTCTGATGGCCACACAATGGATGCGTAAACCACTTGTGCAAGTCAGATAAAAATAATTCTGGCCTTGTGCACAGCTCTTATGTGTATAAATAGCATTATAAAAGCCTTTCCATCAGTTGTTTAAGATGAAATATCATTCAATAGATACATAGAGCCTGAGTTGCTCTTAATGTTACTAAATGGCACAGTGTTATCTGAATTTCACTGTATTTCCTTTTTATATTAAAACCCTGAAAATAGGCCCTGGATTTCAGACAAGAAAAAAGAAAAGTAGTTAGTCCTCATGGCTATGCAGAATTCCAAATGTAGATCAAAGTAACAGCAAGGGTCAAAATTCAGAAGGCACCTATGAAGAACCCACTGCTACCAGTCTGTGCTATGTTATTTATCATTTTGGCCATGCAAGAATATATCTCCAGTCCACAGACTTCAAACTGAAATGTTCACTTTTGACAGTGTTCAAATCACCAATTCTTTTACTCAACTGTCAAATCTCGAATTCCAGCTTCCAGGCCAAACTTTCCAAAGCTGCAAGTAGGCCCAGCTCCTTGGATGTCAGGGAACAATGGCCACTTACACCTCTGCTGATTTGGGCCTTATTTTGTTCATTTTTCTCCAGTAATTACTGAAGGCTATGTCAAGATCAAAACAAAAGATATCTCCCCCCCACCCTCGTTTAATGTACTTAGGATACCATTATAAAGGTTAGAGAAACTAATAAGCTGCAAATGCAGATGCAAACATTATCTTTTTCTAACACAATGCACTGCAGACGTGTTATCACCTCAGCAAGCCAATTCCTTTTTGACTAGACAAATCACTCTTTTACTCAAAGGTCTTAGTAGCCCTCATGGCAGTTGCTCTAGCTTACTGACTCTGATCTATCTCCTGCTGAGAAATGATAATGAGAAGTTTTTAGTATTTTTGCAAACTGAGATACATTGCTGAGTTCTGTTTGTACATAAAAACTGAGAGGCAGAAGAGGCAAACTGACTACAGCATAAGAAGACACAYGAACTGTTCTGATGCAGTGAACTGTTACTAACCAGGCGACGAATATCCCTTTCACTCTCCCATTTGATCTTAGAGATGGCTTCCTGGTGGGACTGATGCTCACTCCGAAGATCACCCGCCTTGATTTTATCAGCTTGGATCATATTGTTAAGGGCCTCATCTACCTGCTTTTTGGCAGATTTCAGTTCAGTAATTTCCTGCAAAAGCTTAAGGCGCTCGGAGTCAAACTGTTTTCTGGCCTCTTCACGAGCCTCAATTGTCAGYGCTGTCCTTACTTTATCACTGCTCCCATCCCGCAGCGCACACAGCGCTGACTTGAGGCGCTGGATTTCACTGTCTCGGACTTTCACCATCCGCGTCATTTCCTGCTCATGCTGTTTGATGAGGTTCTCCCTCACGGCCTGCAGCTCCTTCATTTTCTCCTCGTGGAGTTTGGCTTTGAGCTCTGTGATCTGCACGGTCTGCTTGCGCTGCTCCACTTCTCGGATCCGCTTAGTTTCTTGAGTCTTCTCTCTTTCAAGTTTAGCAACCTAGGTTGAAATGAGAAGAAAGTCACCTGCCACCAACGTAGTGCTGTCAAAATGAGCCCACCCAGAAACACAGGCATGTCAAATTGAGGAAGACCCTGCTGCAGACCCTAGATGCTCCCCCATCCTCACTACAACAAAATACGGGCCAAATGCTGGAGCATTAACATAATTTTACACTGTCTTTACTCAAGCAAAAACATCACTGTCTTCTCCCAGTGTCCTGCCTCATGCAGTGACACCACACATACTTTCAGTATTTCCTTAGGAAATAAGATTCTGTGTATATGTGTGCATTTGTCTAATAACTTTTTAACCCACCAGCCAATTACAGTAGAATTTAACAGAAAATTAGAGGGCTCAGAAATAGCTAGGYTCCTACAGCTTTCATGAACGTGGGCAGTCAGTTAGAAAAGGAAGAGTGCGTGTCTCTAAATGATCCCAGCTGACATAAGGTGCAAGGCTGGAAGTCCAGGAAACATCCTGGCTTTTATAGATGTTCTTACCTCTAAGTAAAAGCCTTAACCAGCATTTGTGGTCAATTCTTAGACTTAAATCTACAGAAAAACACACTTCACTGGTTATTACACTTATGGAACTGCTAGCTTTTCTTAAAATATGTCCTTTGCTACTCTTCATCAAAAACAGTTTTTAAAGTTCTTTGTCCATAACTTTGGAATCAAAGTTACAGAGCAACTCACCAATCTTCAGTAAACTTACACTAATATAACTCTAGGTACAACTTCATACCCCTGAGTGATCCCACAGTAACAAACCTGTATAAACCTACATCAAAGGAAAACAACCGATAAGGAAAGGCTTCAGTTCAAAGCAAATTCAGCAAGCTTATTATTTACAGTGAAAAAGAAAAGGGGGATTTCAAAGATTGTAAGAATACCCTTGCCAATTTCTTTTTAAATAAAGACCACAAAGAATGAATAAAAGTGAGCAAACCTTTCGTATTCAAACAGAAAAAGCAAGGAAAAGAAAAATCAGTATGAATAAAAGTAGTAATAGGTCATCTGAAAGTCCTCTAAGAGACACTGGTGGTCTAGCCTGCAGGCCTCATTGATTACCTGGATAGGAATTAGAGAGGGTAAGGAGTCCTATCAGCTATATGTACAGAGCTGATTGACTGTCTTTTTTTCCCTCTCTTATGCTATCCCCATCTAGTTTCAAATATATCTTCCCCCAAAGAAGCCTTCAAGGGGAGCTGGGGAAGAAGAGTTTGAAAGCATACTTTTATTTCAGTTTCAGTCACCAAAGTCATTCCGATAATTAACAGATTCCAAAAATGAGATGCATCTGTCTCAGAGGGCTCCATGGAAAACAAATGTAGAAGATTGTCTTAAAACTTCCTCCATAAGGCTCTGGAATGCACAAGAACTTTTCAAAGTAAAGTATTAAAAATACATGCTTTTTAAATGTGGTCTGCACTTGCAACTCGCACTGACTTGTCTCAAGGACTTTAGAGGCTATTGATACAGCAGATATATGCAATAATAAATGTCATATACAACAAGAAGACTTTGCAGCCAGGGTCTACTGAGCAGTCTGTTTTAAGCATAGTTATATGATTTGTGCAAGACATTAACTTGCCCTTATTACACCAATCACTTCTGAAAAGAAAACCATGCCTAATCCTAGCCCCCACTGTCCTTTGGGCAGGTTTTAGGTTTGCCTTTACTCCTTTTTCATTCTAGGTCCAGCCTTGACTTTGAATATTCATGACTAAAAATAAGCCTTCTTTCTCTCATTAACATATCTCTTCCTGTTTATTAAAAAGTAAGTTTGACGTACTGCAAAACAAGGTGCAATTATTTTAACTGCTCTATTCTGGCATGACACTGAAAGACACATGCAAACTTTCAACAAAGTAATTTGGGTATCCACAACAGTGTGATATGAAGACTAAACCCAACCAGAGCCCGAATACAAACCCAGCTGAGCTCTGGGACACCTGGTTTTTACGGCTGTTAGTTTCCAGACTGACTATTTTATCTATTGAAATGCCATTAGTCATGTTAGACTATCTTGTAGACACTGTACCATTATGAAGGGGGGGAAAAGGGAGGATGAATGAGGCCTTTGTGGAAAAAAAGATAATTGCATTTGAAGAAATGGACAAGAGGCCTGCTTAATAAAAGACTATAATGCCTCAGGAGGTTTCTACCCTCTACTTTGGAAGAGTGAACTTACTGCTAGGAAAGACAGGAAACGTCCAAAGATCCAATTTATTCGAGCCCTTTTGTGGAATGAATGCTTTCTTAGAGCACCTTACAATGTTGTGTGTAATTGGCTCGTTTGGCATCCTATTTTTAACTTGAATTTAGAGGTAAGGTTGGATCAAAATGTCCAGTCTGAACCGGCTTATGCCTAGCGGAAAAGGGGAAACACCTAAAATCTGAATTCTAGACCAAAGTAAAATTTGCCATGGTGGCTGCTCCTCTGTATCCAAACTGCAGAAAAATTCACAAGTGTGATCTACTTCCAGAGGCTGTAGTTTTTAGCCCCTGGTTACTCCATAATGACAATTCCTTGAGTACTGCCAGCACTCAGTCCCATTTGGTCACAAGAATGGCAGAGAGCATCCATGGACAGGCCACCTGGAAGTTACTGAAGCTCAAGCAATTTCATCATTTTGTTCATGTTCTGCTCATCTCCTTCCCACATGTTTACATATATTTCAGATAACCCTTTCTTGTTTTCAAGACTTTCCTACTCTTGTAACTCCTGTTATTTTGGGCCATCCTCGAAGCGATGACTAGTAACAAAAATCTGTATTGGCAACTACCATATCAGAATTCTATAGATGCAGTGATAACAAAAGCAGCAAGACTCAGAATATAAAGAAAAGCATTAGGGAAACTCCCTGGGTCATCAGTTTTCTGGCAGCCTGCCTATAACTCTTTAAGAGAATAGCTAAATCCTGCCTGTGTGCAAGACACGAATGTCAAAGCTTGCAGGGAAAACAAAAGAATCAAAAACCATTTTTGCTTTCCAAGGCTGTAATCAGCCATCTGTAAAAGAAAAGAATGCAGAATGAATTTGAAAGCATGATGGTGTCAGTTTTCTTGCAGCTTGCAAATCCTGTCTAGTTTAAAAGGTTGCAAATTAATGGCTATAAATCTCATTGGTAGGTGAGGGGACAATGCCCCCAGAGATCATCAGAAAATCAGATAACATAGAACTGGCTATTCTTACTTTCACCTGGCTTCTTCTACAATTATACTGAACTGGTGGATGGTTGTCTGAGATTACCAATATGATTAACCTTGACATATTGGCATGAAAGCCTTTCCCTAAAGAAAGAATTTTTTTAAAAAGAACTCCTGGAGGCTGAAGGATTTGCGGCTATTGAGATTTGGAAGCTAGAAGCAAGGCAATCTGGGTTTGCCTGCCCAGGGTATATGCTTATTTGCGAAGGAATCAGAGCCAGATTGACAGACTTCAACTATAATTCTCTTGGAGAAAAATATATTAATAGACATCATCCTCTGAAAATTTGGCTGCCACCCAGCAGCAGGTTGGGGATGCTTGGCTTCAGGTAGCATTGTCTCCAGTCCACTTGATAAGAATTCACTTGGAGTGAATCCCACTTGAAAGGATTTTAATGGAAGGTGAGCAGGATATGTGCAGAGTAGGTGAAAAACAGCCAGTATTTTATATTGGATAACACCCAGCCTATTGYCTTTTTACTGGCTAAAGAGACTGAAGTAGTATAGAGAGATCTTATGTGCCTTATAAGGGCTCCCCTAGCATAGAAAATGCAAGAAAAGAGCATGAAGACTTTGGTAGAAGATGTAGGGAAGAGTTGAAGCTGCAGCCCGCAGTCCCGAAGTCGTGCCAAAGGCTTCTAAAATATACAGGTGGCATCTCAAACCTTTACAGGCATGTCTATGCTATAGACAGGGGTGTGGCTATACCCTGAGTGCATGTTACCCAGCTGGCTTCAGACTAACTTTAGATATCAGAGATGGTAACTGTGGCAGACCATTGGTACCTGAGCAAGCTTTAAACAATGTATACATACCTTAATGTACAAAATACAGTTCGGCTGCACTGCAGATGGATTACAAGGGTCCATATGGACTGTCATGCTATACATTTAAGGATCACTTCACTCAACTTTGAAATAAAGGCATCTCTTGCTGAAATAAGCAGTCATTCAAAAAACAGCAACACTACACAATTTCTAGACACTGGAAATTAAAAAAAAATAGTATAGTTAGAGACAATTTGAGTGGATAGGATGAAACCCACTAACTGGAATATGGCCAAAGACGTTACAAAAGACATACTGCTCCCTTTGAGGGCCAGATGCTTCTTGAACTTGTACCTCTGTAAAAAGAGGGCTTTTCCACTGAAGCAACAGAACATCCACAGTATGAAAATGCTGTATTTGGGGAAAGAATCAGATCACTGCTCTGGAGAAGAGTTGTGTTGCATTTATTGATTTCCGTGATACAGTTTTTTCCATGTGTTTTTTTTTCCTTCAGTGCAGTTACTGTTATTTAAAACCAAATCCTTACTCACCTTAGATTTCTCCTGATGCAGCTCAATTTGAATGTCTGTTAGCTTGGTCCTGAGTTCCTCATTGGCAGCTTGTAGGGCAACAATCAGTGCCTCAGGCTTTTCGCCCTTGCTACGTCCTTTTTTTGACATGGTTTCTTATCAGTGAGAGTCCATGCGTTTAATTCTTTCAAATAAGGACTGCCATCTTTTTCTGTTCCTTGCAGTGCCAGTTAGTTCAGCACCTACTGTGTGACATTCCTTAAGGTCCTGTCCTCAGCTGCTTTGGAAGCCCTGTGAGAAATAAGATATACTATTATTTGTCACTGAGCATGACAGCACAACAGCTCACGTGGTTACAGGACATAAAAGACAGCTCACTTCTCCAAACACTGTAATCTTTGTCTGAAAACCTACAAGGGAGATCCCAGCACAATCAGACTTCTGTATGTGAGTTTGGCATACCAGCGGAGATTCCAGCTAGGTCCTTTTCATTTTTTCATAAAGGGGCACCATACAAAGAAGATACAAGTTTGCTTACCATAAGGATTAATGTTGCTGAGACTACAGGACAAGAAAGCACAGGTCATTTAATCCCAGCATTGCTGTCTGAAGTAAGCACGAAGCAGGCATTTTAGTCTGAAGGATGTGCTAACAATCTCTTCCTCCTATCCTTCTCAACCCTTGACCCTTCCCAAGACCCTGTGTCAAACACAAAGCCCTTAGTACAACACACCTACGGTGTGCCACAGGAAGAGAGGGGAAGTGCTTAAGGCCTCACCACCATTCTAGGTCCCTGCAGAAGCAGGGAACTAATCAGGTGCAAAATCCTGGTACGAGGCTAAAAATTGTCCCCTTTTTCATTTTACGGGTGAATGCAAAAAACTCCACCTACGCTTCCCGTTAACTTAATCTGGGCAAAAATTCTGTCCTAAACCAAAATGATGTTGTCAGCCTAAACCCACACACATGAGCAAGATGGGCCGATCAGGAAGCCAAGAGGTTTTTCCGTATCACTGGGAATACCAGTGTCCCTCTGTCCCATATTTTACCATTTGTCTTGGCTATTGGCACTGACTGACAGTCTTGGATAAAGATGTACTCTGTCTACCCACAAAATAAACATGGCTTTAATATGCTCGCTAGAAATTTCAGTGTCTGTGTGTCTCAGCACTGAACTTGACCCAAGACTGTTCCGTGCTCAAGCCTGCAGAGTCCCTCTGACACTTCGGCCACACCTGCGAAGCCTGCACCTGCTTCGTCACAGCCGACTGTTTGGAGACACGGAGTGTCTTCTGGCTGCATGCCACTTTGGTCCTGTCCTATGAAAACATATGCATGCACCGGAGAGATATTAACCTTTACACACAGAGAACAGGTTCCGTCACCCTTCACTAGATGAACTGTAAYCAGTAATTACGTACATCTTTTGAGACAATAACAGAATCCTCAGTAAAAAAGTCACTGCAAATTGAACAAAGCAGATTCACTCCTTCTTCCTGTGTTGAATTTGCTATAGTTTAAACCTGTATATTTGCAGATGAATCCTGAAAACACTGTCCCGTATCACCCAGTGCTCCACATGCTGCTCCCAGTCACACTGATGCATAACCTCTGAAATCTCAGAATTGCATTGTATATATACTACTATAAATGACAGCAAGATCTGATCCACATTTCCTACAGTGCCTCATATTCAGTACTGGGACAAATGATCACACTAGCTACACAAAGACTTTTTCTCCAGTYGGGCTGCAACAGTACAAGATCAAAATAGAGCCCCCAGTTTAATGGAGTTCTGTTGCAGGTGTAGATGAACTGAGAAAGAAAATTGGCTTTGGAAAGCAGTTAGTAAAAATGGCTTGTTCCTGTCATATACCATGTGACACAGCACAGCACTGGAGGATCTCATGTAGTGCTGGCTTGGAAAAATAACAGGGCAGATGGGAAAGAAATGGTCAAGAAAGCAGAAATCTTTGGCTGTCAATGCCATATGAATACCAATACATGAAGACTTGTTTGGGTTAGAACAAAGGCTGATACTTTCACCAGATTAACCCCGACAAGCATGGCTCTGGAGAGAGAAAAGAGTATATAAGCTACGCAGTAAGGATAACAGATTAAAAATTCACAGGAGATGATCTCCTGCCTAGCAAAAATGCTTCTTTGCAGTGTGGTCTAATATCCTCAGCCATTCTGAAAAGCAGAAAGCACGTGCAGAGACTCCTCCGGCACAGAGGCCATTGCGCAGAGGGCACAGGAGGCTCTGGGCACACGCTGCAGCTCTCATGGGCCGGGGCTGCCCTCCCCACTCGTGCGCGCCAGTAACCGCTGCTGATGGCACACGGCACCGGTTGCAGCCCTACAGGCATGAGCACTGCTTCATGTCGTGCAATGACCTGCTCTCAGGTCAGCCCCCACAGGCAAGCAGCAATTTGTAAGAGATGGATGTTTTTCACTCAGAAATTAGATACCTTGGACGTTTAGGCTTGAAAGGAGAAAGACAGGTGATTACACGTCGTTGCTCCACACATGAAATGTTTCAGTGCTACCCAAATAGCCACCGCATATGAAGACTGAACAGAATGGAAGAACAGCAAGGAAAATCCATGTTAAATGGCAATGGAGCATGCACACTTGAGTTAGGGGAAAAAACAAAGTAAAGGTGAAATCTAGAATGAGGTGCAACAAGCACATTCTCACTCTCCTACAAAAGGGTAACTTGCTCCCTAACAGCTAATCAAATATGCATTTGTATTTTTTTCTCCACAGATGTAAAACACAGGTTTAGCATTGGGATACAAAATCATTTCTAGAGGCAGCTGTGACATGATGAACTGCTGAGATAACAGAAACTTCTACTAACGCACCAAGACCCATGCTGCTTACAATCCTTAATGTGCTGAGTTGGCAATATAACTTTCCCCAAAGCTGGCTTACTTGCAACTGTGCTGCTACAACGCTATTAAATAAACAGATCATGAAATGATAAATAAGAACACACAATCACAGTGGAGATAATCCCAGTGTAATATTAACAGAGTCCTGTCACACAATCACCATCACTGCACAAGTGACAGTATCTTAACTAAGAGTAGCTCCCAGAGGCAGACTCTGTTCTGGGTTACTTAATGGAGTTGGCCAAATTTACAGGCACTTGTTGGGAGTAGTTCCAATGGAACATATGAAGATCATTCATGACTTGGCAGGCAGCAAACTAGAGTGTATATTCATCCTGTGTCCCATGACTATAATCACTGGTGAACAGCAGTATAATATGGATTTTCATCAATCAATAAGGCTTAATGGACCTTAGTTTAGTACCATCTATCCTAGAGTCAGTAAATTTAAGAAATAATTATAAAATGGCAAAATATAGCATATTACTTTAATACCMGTATTGTCTCAATAGAATAAGCAAATATGGGTGCTCAAAAGCAAGAGGAAACTACTGATGCTCTTTGCAACATTATGATTAATAAATGTGCAGCGAAAATATTCAAATAAAACATTAAGGTCTTCAAATTTATTTGGTTTTGTTTGTTTTATTTAATCTAGTTCTCTATTGTCTCTCCAAAGAATATTGTTCTGGGATGGAGTTCCAATATATCTTCAAAATGAAGGGGAGGTATAAATATAACTCAAACAAAGAATGCACTGGATAGACTTACAGCAAACTCTTTAGTAGCCCACAATTTTCTCAACTGCATTCATAATTTGATGATACTTTTACCATTATGACTCATCATAAAAGAAGCTGTGGTAGTATTCTCCAAAATCAATTTGTGAAGCATGTACAGCACATCAATACGCTGGTGAGCACAACTTATAATGACTGCAGTGTTATACCTACATTTATTTTCAAATACACCTGTATTTGACACTAAATGCATTTGTATGCACCTGTAACTCCAGTTCTCAACCTCTCTCTCTTTTCTTGGAGGCATTCATCTTTCGCATCATCCTCCAACATGTCACAGACACCACACTCTTCCAAAAGGCACCTGGGTCCTTCCAGATCTCCTTTATATAATCCTACTTTATGGCTCGTATGCTCAGAACATTTTGGAAGCTTCTCTACCCCACCATACGGCAATGCTCTATATCCTTCCTGTCTTCATGCAGACCACACAAGTGCACTTAGAATAGCTTTAAAAAGCTGAGCATTACAGAGAGTCTCCAAAACTGCTCTCTGGCCATTCCTGAGACTCTGGCTGCAGACCTACAAAGCAGAAAAAAAACTCAACATGGTTGAGTTTCAAGCAACAGCACTCATCAGGTGATGTAGCCTTCATTGACAGATCTACCAGTTGTCAGCGCACTGCCTCTTCAAGTGGCCTCCCTGTTTTCTTGCTAAGCTGCTTCTAGCCCTCCTCTTCCAAGAGGCCTTGAATGTATGACCTGAAATAGACTGATGTTCTTTCATAGCAGAAGTTATGGCTGCTTATAAGCAGGAGTCACTTATACTTCACAGAAAAGAAGAGCGTGTGCTATTAGATCCAAGTATTGAGATCTGGGGGGGAATTGCAGCAAGGGTACTTTATTAATTCAGTTTCAAATTTTGGCTGTTGAGCTCTGCTCCAGACTACTCTAGGAAAATAGGTACAAATATGTATTGAATATATACTGCAGATCACAATGTGGTGAGACTGACTGTCTGCAGGAGCACTTAAGAAAACCTACTGTAATATGATCCTGGTTAAAGACAGTTCTGATGRAATGCAATGTCATCAGGTGGGTAGAACAGGGACTGTGATGTAGGACTTCCACGTTCTTTTTCCATCCCTTCCACTCACTAGTGTGTGACCTTGGCTAGTCCACTTAAGACAGTGACTTTCTTCACTAGTCTGTAACAATAATTTTATCTGGCTTACATGGGTTTCTAAAGAGTGGAACTACATGATCAGTATAACTTCAAGTTCTTTGTGGTTCTTTCAGTATATCCTTTACATTCTGAATAAATAGCTAGATTTTTTGTTTTCATAATTTGTTGAATTAATCACACAGAATTATTATKATTATTAGAGTAAATCCTACAGATTTTAACCCAGGTAAAAATAGCCAGTAAAGTCAATGAGCACAGACACAGGATCAGAAGAGTGTGTGTCCTTCTTAAACAGAAATCTTAACAGGTGGTCTAATTCTGGTTGATTTGGAATATGTGAGGGCCCATGTGTGACAAAATAACTGCGGGTGAAAAGGTTCTCTCCCTGGCAGAGCATTAACCTTTCAGTTTGAACAAATGAAATTAATGATGAGTAAGAGTCAGGCTCTGTCAGAACTCCAGTACAAGGAGAGGCAATAAGACAGATCCCTGTTACGGATCAATACAATGCCTCTTTTGTCAGAGCTTTTACAACATTTGTCTCTCAGCCACAGGGTCTTTGACAGAAACATCACTGATTTCTAGTTGGGCTTCAAGATGTTCCATGAAAGAGTGACAGAGGCCACTGAGGTACAGACTGAAATTCTGTGTTAAATTGCATTAGCTCTCACTTCTGACCGACCTACCTCTGTATTGGTCTAAACAGACCAGAGAAGCAAAGGCTGTAACAGTTGCTCATCTGCTTGCCTGGGAAGCAGTCCCAGCAGTGTCATCTTGCCAGCACAGTATCAGGTCCTGTAACTTGCGCCTGGCTACGGCAGATCCTCCAGGAAAACACCTAGTCTTCATTCAAAGGTTTAAAGAGAAAGCAAAACTAATGCATTTGTGTCCATCTTTTTCCACTTCCACAATTTAAGAATAACTTTCTAAGGCCAGGTATGTTGTCCTGCTAGGGGGTACAGTGCAAATAGAAATTTTCAAATGAGCAGTATCTTCCGATACAGGGAAATAAAAATTTACATTAATAATGCAATTAAAATCACTCTAGACTTAATATTGACATCTGCTGCACTTAAGACCTCCTTGCTCATTGTCAAAGCAGTGGCAAACATAGATTCATCTCAATAAGCTTTGGTATATACAAGCAGTACAGAAACACAGAGGAAGGAAGAGGAGCCTTTTTCTTACATTGGCGTTCAAGCAAGAGAAAACAAAGAACAAAAGGCAAATTTTAAGTGAAGAAAATCACTGCAGATTACTCAAGCAGTCAGTGCTAGAACTCAGATGCCATCTGCTCTGAACATTGGTTACTTCTACACTGCACCCTCTCCTGAAGAGAYCTGTGCGAGATTCACAAGGAAAACTTAGGGCCCAAATTCCTCCTGGTAATGCCTTATCAGTGCTTAAGTTTGAAAGTAATAAGCCTACGTTTAACAGTCCTGAGATGTTCAGATTTCTGGTGACTCAGCCCTCTTGGGATTTACAAACTAAACATTCCCACTGTCAGGGCCTCATTTGTAAATGTGCTCATAGCTGAAGTGATTTTTCTTTGAAAGTAGTAAATTGCCTAAAAAAGTGGAGCATGGGGAGTCAACAGGGGTTTGTGAATTAGGATCACATTCAGTTAATAGTTCTGACTACAGAAAGAGGAGAAGGGAATTATGTTAATGATTTTTTCCTCTTTCCTTCATTTTCTGTTTGTCATACTGGAGGAAAACAAAAAATCCATTATTATTCCAGAATAAGCACAGGCAGAGTCCAAAACAGCATGGGGAAAATGCCTAGTCAAAGCTTTACAAGTTTGCCTTAATAATATGCTCTCCCTATCAACACACCTGTCCTGTCCACAGCTGTCTCACATGCATCCCAAAACAGACTACGAGAGCTGAACCCCATTTCCCACAGCCGAGAGTGGGACAGGCCACTAAAAATAATGTTTCATGGTCTCATTTCCTCAGAGGTCTTGTAGGAAAATGGATGTTTTTAATTGGGCTACTGAAGTATTTTGGCTATCCAGAGCTCACCTGTCTACTCAGTCTCACAAAACCCACTTGCTTTTGACAGGTAAGCATTGAAGCATCTGTCCTTAAACTAATTATCTTAATGAGAAGAGATATAGACATTTCTGTTCCACACCCAGTGGTCTAAAATGCCTCTTGAATAGTACAGAGGAGGAAAAATGTGGTGCAATAGCAATTTGCAAAGCCATTTACATGCTGTGTTTCCCCCATCCATCCTGCAATCCAGAATGATAGTTTGCCCCTCAACATAAGCAGTCTGCAGTCAAAACCAAGCAGTAAACATCCAATAACAAGACAATGATCTCTCTTGCAGGGCAATCTGGAAAGGGAGATAAGCAGTTCAAACAGGGATCCTTGCTAAACAAGAAAAAGGTGGCAATAATTTTCAGAGTTATTTCAGCAAGTATAGTAGAACAGAAAAGGGATTCCTTCCAAACAGTCCAATTTCTTAGGCCAGCTAACATTTGCACCAGAGAAGTCTGAAAGGGAACTGTTTCTCTGTCAGCACTCTCTCCCTCTTTTTGCATGCTCCAAAAGTACTGCTTATTAAAAGAACTGTCAGTGAAGACATGGCTGCTGGCATTAAACACTGCATTTAAAGAGGGAAAAGTGCTGAAGCAGCTATTTTAAATTTAAAAAGAAGCAAATACATTACAAAATGCAGGAATATTGCAGCAAGAAATAAGAACATTCTGCAGGCAAGAAATTAGGTAGTTCATTTTAGGCCTAGGGTGTATCTCTCATGTTGCACTTCCAATTACATGAGTGTCTCTGGAGCCTTGTTTTCATTACTGGTTTCATTACTTGTTCCTGTTCTCATGTCCTGTACCCTGTGTTTGTCTGTGGAGGAACTGGTAACAACCAGGTGATGCCATTACAGATCTGCCCTCACGTCCTGTCCGCAAGAAGGCACAATACTGTTCCCCATTCTCCAGCTGCCAGTAGAGAAAGGTTTTATGGATGGTGCTGGAAAGAAAAGAGCATCTTTTGTTCACTCTTAAGTTCTCACAGAACAGAGAGGCAAGGAGAAGGGGAAGGGGGTCTTTACTCCCCCCTTCTCCAAGCAAGGGGACAAGCACAGTCCCCTTCAGCTCAAGGGTGAGACCTGGAAAAATTATTCTAAACCACTGAATCATTTGTTTTTCAAAATGGCAAACCACTTAAAGAACATCAACACTCTTTCAAGCCTTTCTCAGTAAGAAGTGTATCAGAAATTATACTCCACAGAAATGCTGTTCTTCTGAGGAAAATGTTGTCACCCAGTAAAACCATCCATCTGAATTTGCTTTTCAAGCCAGCTCTTTAAAAAGTGTGTTGTAACTTGCACTAAAACAAAGTTCTTCAGAGATGAAGACGGACAGAAAACTGTAGTTCTAAGAAGAACTGCAATGGGTAAGGGGAGAGGAGAGAATGACTTTGCAGCATGAAGACATCTGCTTACGTATCTGTCAGCTCACTTTGAATCTGACATCCAGTGACTGGCACACATACTGTCCTGGTAGTGTCCAAGGACAAGGACCAGCACCATCATGAACGTTCACAGTAGGGCCAGGCTGCTGCACCAGTCAGCTCACAYCACAGTCCATCTCCCACACACATGCTCCCCTGCTCACAAGTCCAGGCAGGAGAATCATGGTCCAAAACTATGTTAGGGCTAAGGCCTCCCGCTGAAGGGCTGTTACAAGAGCGCTCTGCACCAAACAAGGCACATCTCAGGCTTGCATCCAGCAGTTTGAAGTGAATAGCAGGCCTACACAATACAGCATAGCAGTGGTTTTGCCATTAACTGGGAGAGATGTCACCCTAGGAAGGTGCCTGTTGCAACTATTAATGCCCGTTTAAGGCAACAGCCCTCCTGTCTTTGTGACATATTGCCACACTGTCTTACTAACATCCAGCAAAGCACAGACAGATTTTTACAGACAAATAAATGGCAATGAGCATTGCTGGCTCTTTGACTGCTGAAATACCTGGCTCTATCAGCAGAGGCTCCAGAGGGACAGAGGAGCTGCAGCTCGACAAGGCACCGTGTCTTGCTTTTCCCCTCCGAGCTGGCTGCAGGGGTAGGCCAAACGAGCATACCACTGAGGGAGCCAAGCTCTGGAATGACTTGTGCTTTGCAAGCAGAACTCCCTCATTCCGATAATTCAGTGGCTGCCGAAGACATGTTTTGCTTTCTAATGGGACTCTGTCAAGGCTGATGAATTCTGAAAATAATCACTTAGAGTACCAACAGCTTTGCTGAAAGGACTAGGTGCCATTCTGACTTCCTCTGCAGTCAGCTGGAAATAACTTGGTCTTCACTGTATCTGTATGAGCGGGGAAAGAACATAACCCAGAATTTCCAGTTCAAATGACCCTCCTTCACTAGCACATTGACATTTTTTTCATCAAGAGGCTGCAGTGTCTGTTGTAGCTGTCCAGCCTTGTAACTAAAACAAAACCATATGTCTGAAGCTTCAGCAGTTCTTAAAATCCCTGAACCCAAGCCTATGGTTCCTATTTGCTTTAGCCAGATGCACATGTCTCCTGGCATGAACATGACATTTCAGTTTATGGGAGATGCCACACAAATGCTCAAGCACATCACATTATTCTACTTCATATCTACTGTGCCTTCCGTCCCAGAGATTATTTACCAGCCTAAGGATACCAGAGACTGCTTCAGTATTCACACACTGAAAGGAATTGTAGCTACACCAGCACCGACACTGAATGTTAAAGTGTCTCTATAGACCCAGAGGTATCCCCAGTAAGAGCAGGCTTGGTTTCGAAGACTTGAGGAAGAAGATGCATGCAGACACTCCTCATTGTGGCAGTATTTGCCTTTAAAGGGTGTTTCAGTCAACAATTCAAGAAAAGCGATGCACAAAGTTTTATTCTGACTTAATGTGGATTTCAGTCTTCTGTTCTTGGAAGAAAAGTCTCTGTATTAGGACCACGCCTAACTCAAGAAAAGTGATTCAGGATGCGGACAGGATTCAGGTCACAGAAGTCCTAGCAGGCCTTTAAGTTGTCTGACCAGCCACAGGTTTCTTGCACAGCAGGTTGCATTTAATTAATTGGAAAAAAAAAAAGTGTATGTTTTTGTAGAGTTTGGAAGAACTCTAGCAGGTTAAGCTACTCTGTACCACCTGGGACTCAAGGAAGAGTAAAGTATTACACAGTATTATAAGTACATCTCTTTTGAGTCTGTATCCACATGAATATAGAAATGCATAAGAGAAGTAGTAACTATTTTTGCAATTGTATCTTAGCAAATTATGTGGAAATATGGTACCTCAAGATGAAACGCAAACAGCCTGTTTTGTTCTGCTTTTTTGTTGCGGGAGTTATGCCTGTTAATTAAATGCCCCCCATGAATTTGTAGTACAGCTACTAGTCCTCTCCATATCTGCTTTTTCCAAGCCAAAATGTAGGGTGTCATCACACAGCGCTCACTGTTCACTTCTTTTAGAAATAGAGTTTTTGCAACAGTTAAAAGGCTTATCTGAATTCAGTAGCTGCAAATGCAAATGAGTTTGTGTTCTTTGCTATCCCAAGGAATGCTCCAACAGTAAATAAGTAACCTGTTTTGACTGTGTTTTTTATTTTGATTTAATTTTTTGAGAGAAAAATTTATCTGAAAATTTGATCATCTTATATCCRAGGCAGAGCTAAGATTATGTGATCTGTTACTTAAAAGGGGACAAACAAATTGACATAAAACATACATGACATCCTTATTCACTTTTTTAAGAAACTGAAATACCTATATTAAAATCACCTGAGTTTCTTAAGAAATTATACTCCCTCTTTTGGTGGAAAGGAGAAAATGAGCCTTTTTTTCTAGACTACTGGCTCTCTAGTACCCTGGTGCTACTACACCAGCATTGTTGCTTTCTAATGGTCTAAAACAGGGTAACACAGAAGAGAAAAACGTAGGAGGAGGCTACTGCATATGCTAATTTTTTTATAACTGGCTCCCTCATAGCACCATCATGCAGAGTTCAATGGTATAGATGCTTTCAAAATAGCTCTTGCCCTTATTTCCACACTTAAATATATCTTGCTGAGATGACAGTTCTAAAGCACCTTCAGAAAAGCCTCCAGAATTAGAACTGACCCTTTGATGCAAGCCTCTGAGATGTACACAGAGAAACCAACTGTCAGTAGCCCAAACGTTACCTGGAGCACTATTTACTGGGGAGTTCTTGTGGTTACTGATGTTGCCTATTTCCAGAAATGGAGCCAGCACTCAGCCACAGCTCTATTGTTACCAGGCTTCAAACTTCTCTCTGGGAAAACTGTGGAAGAAAAGTAATCGAGTAGGGATGGACTAGGGGAAAAATATCCAACGAAAAAATAAAAAGGAACTGAGGCAAAATTTCTGTTACCTGCAAGATGGGCTCCAGGAAACTTTCCTGGCAATGGAAAATGCTTCAATAGAAACAGAGGACTTGAAAGAAATGTTTATGAACCTAGGTAAGGAACAGTATCACAGAGGGAAAAGAGCTGAAAGAGGACTAATTGGTCATTTCCATCTTTCAGTGCTATGCTTCTGTGCCTATTAAAATAAAGTAATTACCTCCCAGGATGTCACCTCAGCATTTCAGTTAGCTGGGAATGATATTAGGTTTAGAATGCATTAATAGAACTGATGTTACAGTAGATATATGTATATGAAGCTGCACGCACACACACATTATATATGCATGTATTCTACTGAGCAGAAAGAGCAGACTGCTTCATTTTTATCTCCTCTTCCAGGAAACCCCCAGAAGATGTTATCTTACAGTTCATCAGAAAAAACACCATTTACAGAGCTTTACTCGGTCAGCAATGAATGTGGGAGCTGTAGTCTCCAATTCAAAACAAAATATATCTATAAAACTTACAATGCTGTAAGTCATTTCATCTTCATTTTTGCTTCCTTATTTAGATTTTCTTCCTAAAAAGCATTTTGTGTTTCTCTATTAAATTCCTTCACTTCTCCAGCTTTCACCTGCTCCAACACCTTTTTTGAGATCACTATCCTACAAGGCTTCTCACAGCAGAGAGCCAAAGTGTACTTCTGCTCTCATTTGAGCTCTTGGACATTCTGTCCCTTAAGAAGTCTCCACATCAACATCACGGGCAAACAGAGGATCATAGTGTCTCTAGGATTCCCTTACTGGCACTGGAATCTCCCAGCTTCTCCAAGGGCCACTCCTTCCTTTCTCTGTGTATGCTATTACAGAATCACAGAATCGCTGAGGTTGGAAGGGACCTCTGGAGATCATCTAGTCCAACCCCCCTGCTCAAGCAGGGKCACCTAGAGCACATTGCACAGGATTGCATCCAGGCGCGTTTTGAATATCTCCAGAGAAGGAGACTCCACCACCTCTCGGGGCAACCTGTTCCAGTGCTCTGTCACCCTCACAGTGAAAAAGTTTTTCCTCATGTTCAGATGGAAGTGTCTGTGTTTCAGTTTGTGCCCATTGCCTCGCGTCCTGTCGCTCGGCACCACTGAAAAGAGTCTGGTCCCATCCTCTCGACACCCTTCCTTCAGATACTTGTACACGTTGATAAGATCTCCTCTCAGCCTTCTCTTCTCCAAGCTAAACAGGCCCAGCTCTCTCAGTCTTTCCTCATAAGAGAGATGCTCCAGTCCCCTAATCATCTTTGTAGCCCTATTGAAGGGGACTGGCTGATAAAGCCCCACCACCTGCAGGCTTCAAGGGCAGAGAATGAAGATTYGCTATAGGAAGGACAGGTTGCATCCAGAAAAGTGTGCTCAGGAAAGGAAGTGGCTTTACATGTTATTTTATAATGCAGGGACAGCTGAAGAACAACAGAAAGCCCTGGGAATACCTTGTGACTCCTCCTCACTGGAAGAATACCCTAGACTTGTGAATATTGATCAAATTCTAAGAATCAGAAGCTGAGGGATAAACCCGCAAGTGTGAACCCAGGACCATACCATAAACCTGCATTTAGAGAGCACCATGTTCCGAGTTTAAAAATAGACTTATTGCTGCAAATAATGTAACAAGTATCTTTCTCATTTGTAATTCAAGCACCTTATGTTCAAATATGAGGCTTCAGATAGTCTTTGCCTAACCAACATTTTTGTTGTCATTGCTCGCTACTCTCTCCCTCTCAACCCTCTCTGAATCCCAGTGCCCATACCATTCCCTTCACCTCTTCCAATCCTTTTGGAGTCTTCCAGGAATCCCTGTGGCCACTGAGCATGGGACCCCAGCACTGACAACGATCACAGCACTGCTAAGTAGCTGATCACAACCTGAGCAGACAACACTTCAAGGAAAGTAGGAAAGGGCAAGCAGACAAAGCAGAACACTCACTCCTGCGCACAAAAAAGTGGAATACGAAGCATGAAATGATTCTCATTCTCCTGTGACAAAATACCAGCAACTCAGTGGTTTAGAAATTAAAGATAATTGCGGTTTGGGGTTTTTTTTGGCTGATGATTCCCCTCCCCTTCCTCACCCCAAGCCTACATGGTTCATTGCTTCTACCAGCATTGTCATGTTTAATATTATCCTGCGGGCTCTTACAGCAAAGTCCAGCTCTCAGAGACATGCTGCTAATAATAAATAACTAACTTCAGGAGTTCTGTTATTCTGCATGCAGTTTGCCTTTTGAAACAACTGATATTTGGTCAAAACATGAAAATTTGTTCTGGAAAGCAAAAGGCATCAGTTAATCACTGAAACCTGCATGATAATCTTTTGACATACAAAATACTGAGAACCAGGAAGTGCCAGAGCCATATAAAAGTATACGGCAAACTTAGGTACTCACTCTCTCTACCCGGCTTGCAAAGAATGAACATGGTAGCGCTGGGACTGATGTTACCAGAACAGGAGTTCAATGCTGTGTGCACCTTTCCTGGTGAATGAAAAAAAATCTGTAGGACATAAAGATGAAACAGATAACAAGGATTACAGAATGATTGATGAATGCACAAGGGCTCTTTATCAGTCACTGTAAATAGCGCATCCTAAAGGGCCCCAATACTCCTCTTGCTAAAACTACTGTTGATTGTCACCTGTCTTTTCAGAACTGCCTCTGAGAAACAGAAAATGTTTCAGTTTGCCCAAATATGGAGCTGGGAAACAGGAATATTCCCAGGAGCAGTACTGCCCTCATCAATCCCCTGATGGCTTTGTAAATTGAAACTAGATTTAGATAATTCCCCAAGTCATAATGCAACAGCAGGGAAGCCCTAAATATCTCTAAAGCTCCCGCACACCTTGGAAGATACCAGATGGCAAATCTTCCGGTTACAGCACAGCCATTGCCACATGTCAGGTTATCTAATGGAGGAGAATCTGAAATGGGTACCAGAACTGAACTGCTTCTCAGCTATTAAGTGCAATTAACTTCAGGTAGTGTGTTCTAGCTAGTGGGACTGGCTGCTGCTGCTCTGTTCATCAGTGAAGAACATCCTTTTATACCAGCAATGATCTACTAATGGGAATTACTGCACAGGAACTACAGTGGTCATGGATCACATAATCACTTCACCACCTAGTTTACACTGAAAGGAAACCTGCATACATTGGAAGTGAACTACAGCATGCTCCTACTATGTCCCTTGATCTGGAGATCAGACAGGAGAAGCAGACTTCACAGCAAGCCATGGGGCACATCTGTTCTGCAGTGCAAAGGCAGTTTTCACTGCCCAATACCAGAGTTTTAAGCTTTTTTTCCATTTTTTGCTTTAATAAGAGCATTTAGCAGCTCTTTCTAAATGGCTCTGATAATATCAAGACACATTTGCACTGGTGTAATATAGAATAATTGCCATGAAGTCATGGGAGATATGCCAGTTAAACCATAGAAATCAGAGGGAAAGTTTTACCTCCTGCGTGGAAATTTTATTCTTAAATGGAATGAGAGATCTACTCAGAAAATTAAGGTAATGCTCAAGAACCAAACTAAAAAGCATAATGGTGATTTTCAGCCATTTTCTCGCATCRTCCAGTAAAAGTGCTGTGGAATGAGTTTTACTGGTGCAAAATCTTGGGACAGGTGCACAGTACATGAAAGCAATCCTTACACCACTATGCTCTTTCACCTCTTTCTGGAAGAAAGATAAACCTCTCTTTTCCAAATCACAGCAAAATAGGGTTTGGTTAGACCAGTTATAATTAAATCAACGATTGACGCTGGTTTTAATGCAAAAAGGACGAGAGAAGGGATGAGCCTTACTGTTGGACAATGAGTCCCAGGGGCAAAAGCTCTACTCTTGAAAATTGGTGAAACACTGCTTCTGGGAAATCACCTGTCTCACATCAGCATAACGATACCCATATCCGCAGCAAGAGAACAAACACAAAGGATGACAGACCAGATCAACCTTGCACATTTAGTCTATTGATTTGACTGAGTTTCCCATAGAGACATGTGGAGATACATAATTGTAAAGATATGTTATTACTCTGTTTTATGTAGAGCAGCTCTAAATAGAAGGAGTGAGGTTGGTCAGAAATGTATGACAGAAACTATTTTTCCCCTGGAACTCCCATTTGATTTGACTAAATGAATATTTTATGCAAAAGGAATCTTCTTTCTGTGGAATTCTTTTCCATTGAAAAAGCTTTGTAACATTCAGATGCCCAAACTGAAATATTCCAGTTTTGAAATAACACTGTGATTCTTGAGGGGAACATGATTTTGGTTGCTTCATGACTGTTTTCCTCTCTGGGATGTCACTCAGCCAGTCTCCAACGTCCCATGGCACCCTTCACCTCTCACCCAAAAGAAATCACAATGCAACACAGGAGGTAAAATACGAGAAGGAAGTCTTTTTGAAAACACAGCTCCCTTAACGTACCATGATGCTATTTTAGAATCAAAACATACTTGGTTTAGCAAAAAGACAAGCCTTTTGCATTTTGAGGGGGGTGGGGGGGTGTTCAGCCTACCCTAACCCTAACCACAAAGGCTAAAAAACAATCATTAAAGAACACATTTAAAATTATAGGCAGGAGAATTAGAACTATTATTTACTTATTTTAAGAAAAAATGGTTCTGGTACTGTCAATTATAGTCTAGGAAGGTGAGATAACATTGGGGAATGAAGTAGCATTTAGCACAATTTGAGTAACTTCTGTAAGTCACTTTTGGCAATCTGTTACTTCTAGATACACCTTAGCCCTTGTTGTTTTAAAATTAATATTTTGTGTTAATTGCAATTAACATTACCAACAGTCACATTCCAGCAATGCAATGAACTTTAGTCCGAACAAAAAATAGGAGCAATAATCAGATGTTATAGAAGATGTATGCATTAACGGCCTAAAGTGATGCATCTTGTTAGCATTAGGGTAATTTCAGGTTTAATTTTCTTCCAAACAAGTTTTTGTACAACAGAAAATGGCCTATATTTTCTAAGATTGTAACTAGCATTATTTTTCTATGATACTTTGAAAGTGAAGTATTTTCACAGTGCTTTAGATTGGTTCAAGAAAAGCAAAGGAAAATAGTAGATGTAATTAAGGTATTTCAAAATGGAACCTTGCAGAGTTATTTAGATTTAAAACCTGAYGCTGCTCAAATTAAAGTCAGCAGGGGTCTACTAACTAGCTAACACAAGGGTGTCATAACTCAATCTGCAAAATACTCTGTCTCATTACTGTTATTGCCCTGTAAAACAAAAACCAAAAAGAAATGAATTAATCACCCCRAGGGGCAGCCCCATAAAGGTTTGAGGAGAACTTTCCTCTACTGCCGGTGGCGGGAGGCTGTCCACCCGCAGCAGGGATCAGGGTTCTGCCCCCATGCCAGGGAGCAATGCTCAGTGCCCTAAGCACCCTGCAGAGCGGTGACGAATGCAGTACTCAGCCGGTCACTGAGTCACAGTCCTGCCACATCTTTCCTTGGGAATCACAAAGCACTGCAGGCATTATGCAGTTCCTCAGGAGTCAGGAAAGTGTAACTGCTAGTAAACTTGCTGAGTTTTGTTCAGAGAGGTTCATGCAAACCTGTTATTTTCATCCTGCTGAACTCTATCTACTTCAAGGAACAAATAACAGAAACTGAAGGACTTTAGCTAGTTTTCCCTCRAAATCATGAAGACCATAAAATGGCCTTATGTTGCTCCAAACTGGACCTAGTCCTTTCAGACTGTGAGCCTCTGGATAATTGTAGAGTGCTAATAAATTTCAGAATCAGATGAGCTCCATTTGGCTTCAGGTGTCACAATCAGAGGAGTAATCTGAAAGATGTAAACTGATCAGTGAGTTCAGTGGAGCAATTTCAATTGACTCCAGCATTTGTTAGGAAATGGACTGATCTAGTCAAAAAGGAGGTCTCCACTCATTTCAAGTAATTTTGGATCACACAACTTACCCAGCATCATTTAATTAGAACATGTTCAGAATAAACAACATAGAAACAATTTGTTAGAACTGATTGGAGAATGTGTTTTAAATAAAATGTTTTTCTGGAAGAAAAATCAGTTTCACTGAAAGAGAAACTCACAGAACACAATGATGGTGATGATGAAAAATTTGTTAGAACGCTTTTTAACCTTTTCATTCCATGTTGATGATGTCAAAATGTCTCGCCCAGATTTCATTCATGTGTTTAATTCATTTTTGGTTATTCCACTATGCATTCTTATTTTCAGATGGAACATCTTTACCTTATAAAATTAAATATTTCAAAAACAGCAAAATGAAGTGTTTCAAAGGAAAAGCTTTCAGAATTATCATGCTATAACGATTTCAGACTTTCTGTTCCAAAACAGAACAAAAACAGGTTTTGAAACTGCTGGTATTTTTGGCAGTTGGGGGATTCCATTTTCTTACCACTCCACTATTCAGTGCTCCAATTAGGATCAACACATGGCACAGGCAACCAGACTTGGGGGCAGGGCTGCCCGGCTTCCAAAAAATCATGCAATGATTATAAAAGAAGACGACTAGCTGCCATGACAGTCTGTGGGCTTGATCTTGCTGCCTTTAATTTTATCCTCTAGCCAGTATCCTCTACAAGACAGTTGGTGGTCTGTGGGTAAATACACTGGCAGGACTTGTACTTGAAGAAGGGCGGTTTTTCAGTGCAGGAGGGGAATATATTATACATTACATCAACAAGGTGTCTGGTCTTATTGGTAGTCTCCTTGTCAGGGAAAGGTATGATTAAGAGTTCATTAGAAGTGTGAATTATGTATTGCCTGAGGAGGAGGAGAGGAGAGCGAGGGTATAGCCACCTTAAATTGACTTCCTCAGCATCCAGCATAACCAAAGAGGATTACATTACTGTATTTTGGAAGTTGCATCTTTTCACCTATCAAGGTGGCCTACTCTTCAAGAAGGAAGGGCACAGTCAGTTCCTCACCATACTGTTTTTAATGCATGAAGCTTGAATTTTATGCCGAAGTATTTCCAAGTATCTGCTTTACCAAGCCTCCTCACAGGTTTTTGCTGACTGCAGGAAGGAAACAACCTTTCATACAAATCTCTAGTATCTTGCAATGCCTCATATTCCCCACAGGGCACTAATTATGTTACTGAAGAGCACTGTCCCTGCAGTCTGCTGTGGAAGTCTAGGCAAGTTAGGAAGCTATTTTCACCTGCTGCCAAGCCCTTGCTTCCCAGTCCTGTGCTGAGCACTCTCAATTCCAAAGAAGGGAACCAAGGAGATGTACTAGTCCTCAGCAGTACACATGACCCTAGATTTTAGTACACAAACCCTAGATTTTAAGTCTGCTGGAGAAGAAACACAGTTCCAGGTTCTTAGATAAATAAATATCTCTAATTCCCTTGATTTCGGTGTGACTCAGGCTGTGGTTTACAGCCCTCTCTGTGAAGTACATAGCACACAATGCTGATGCCATTAGACAGATCAAATCAAAGAAGTTAAAAACATCATAGCATTCTCAGACTGCAGAAATATGCTACCTTAATAATCATTTCAAATTCTCAAATTCTGGTAGCATATTTGTTAATGCAACCATTTGGAGATTGCAAGAAGCATCTATCAGATGTCTGTAAGGAAAAAGACCAGTAGAATCATTTACTATGAGTGACTGCCAAGCACAATAGCAGTGGGAACAGCTCTTATCAGCTTTGCCCTCTACTGGTATGTGTCAGTAAAATCAGTAGGAATTATTGTTGGAGCCCTTTGGAGCCACAAAAACATCTAGTTAAGCAAGAGGGCTAAAAAACATTTTATTTATATATATATATAATATATATAAATATACACGTGCGCGCACGCACACACACACATATATATACATATACCCACCTCCATCCTGTGGAGGGATTTAAATCCACGATGACAGGATTAAGCCCATTCCTAAAGCATAATAAATTCAGTTTGGAATTCACAGGCAAGATTATATTTTGCTCCTCCCACCAGAAAATCCATCCAGTAAATTCTCAGATAAAAAGTCATGCACATTTCTGTTGAGATGGAGCTTCAATGGAAATCTAAATGAATTCCCTACAAAATGTGCCATGCTTCTCACAAGAAAAATTAACACACTGCTGCAGGCTGTGGAGAATTTATCAGCAAGAGATCATGGCTACACTTAAACTTAGTTAGAACTGCTGCTGTATGAAAAGTCACATTTGAATCTCAGGCTTCTTTTGACATCAATTCAAGGTTAGCTGCATGATATAAACAGGCAGAGGAAGCTTATTTATATTCACACTCCCATAGTCTGGAGCAAGTATTAGTCCCATAGCATGACAAGCACTGAGTGTGCAGATAACACTGTGCTGCCTCCCTTGGCAGAAGAAGCTATAAAAACATAAATGCCTTGAAGAAAGCGCACTGTAATCTTTAACATTAAATGTAAAAAGACAAGTACAACCAGCTGAGCAAATCTACTGAAAGCTTCTTCCTCGTCTCCTTAATCATCTATTTTCTTCCCTTCCTACAAATTTCACCCACTGTTGTTACTTTCTTTCTGGCTTCCATGCTTTCATTTTTAAATCCCCTTTTTCTTTATTTGCTGTTTGCTCTAGTTCTCTTTGCCATGGCATTATAGGTTAACCTTTCTGAGAGCTTGGAAATACACTAGCAAAAGCATAGCAGGAAAACCATCTATTACCACTACCAGGTAACAGCATTATTCCTTTATCTGAAGTGGTAAAGGAATATGCTCTAAATTTTCCTCCCAACAACAATCTACGGAAAGTCCACTCTTTCTCCCTTTCTTCTTCTAGTTGGGGTCAGGCTATTTCAAAACAATCTGTCTTTAGGGAAGGCCTTTGTCATGAGTGTTGAAGGCTCAAAATTGGCTCCTTTCTCTGTTTTGGCTTATAATGAATAAGACAAGTTCCAGAAAACACCCTTCTAGTCTCACTGGAAGTGAGTTTTTGTGTTATCAAAAGCGCAAAAGAAACAGCATGCTCTTTGTAGGGGAAGCTTGGCTGAGTACAGAGAGGCATGAACACACACACCACTCAAACAGCCATGGGCATATGTGCTCCTGTTTGCACATGTGACAAGCAATCCTGTATTTGTTTTATGGAAATTGCTTGGGGCCTTGTCAGGAAAGTAGCCAAGGCCATCACTCTCTTACAGCATTGTAACAGTTCCCTGTTTGACTCTGACTCTTTGTAGCAAGAATTTTATCTTGTTTTATTGTAATAAAGTACGCTAAAGGAATCTAGCTGGACCATTTTTGTCTTGCGAACTATGAATTTACTTTTTGCATGAGTCACATACAAGATCCATTTGAAATGGGATGCCCCATTTGTGTGCGAAAACTGAACATCATGTAGGGGACAAACATACTACACGTGGCAGACATGGCTGGTTGTGGGTGCAAACAGGGTCAAGGTCACACGCACAGAAAATAAGCACGGATGGAAGTTTTGCTCCCATCTCAGTAAACATACTATGCTACACACCATTTTATATGTGCATAGACATACAGGCCTATATTTTATACACATTCAAGCATAACATACATCTAATAACATCACCTCAGACTGTGCCTTTTGCAGGTGGTAGTTACTCGGTAGTTTCTCTTTGTTTCTGTGAATTTCAAAACATTGCTGACAGTCCAAACCTACATCTGCTCAAAAAAGCCTTTAAAACAGCAGCCCCCAACTCCTTCTAGCCGCAAGGCAACAACCCAGGGCACATAATGCACTGTGCATTACAAAGTTAATGTTGTGCTCCCATCGCTCTTGCGTATTGCCGTTTTAAAAAGCAAGAGAAATGTCTTGAGTACCTGCAAAACCTGATCTCAGAGAAGCCAAAATCAGAACAAGGGAGGAATATAACGAATTCCATTTTTAATCTATCAGGATAAAGCTAACTTTCTGCTTGCAAAGAATGAAACAAAGGAAATGAGATTAGAACAAATAGACACCTCTGGGACTTAGAATTCCTCTCTTATCTCACGTGGAGAACCTGTCGCTATACTTTGGGAATTCCTTGGGATTCTGAGAAGATCTTTTTTCTTATGAGGAATCGGTTTCAAATAAAAAGTAAAGAGACACCAGGACCAGCAATGCTTCTACCCCCAACTCCTATGGACCAGCCAGTGTCACCCCTGCTCAGTGCCTGCAAGGGAGTTACAGAACATCTGGTTTATGACTGGGCAGAGGGGAAGGGAGACACAGGAGAAGATTAGGAGAGAATTTTAAATGGAACCTCAAGACATGCAAAAAGTTTAACTGCTAGTCATGTATACCCTGAAATCCCTCCATTAAAACATGAGCTTTGGGATTCCATGTTTCCAAAACAAGAAAGCTTACAGTCAGGTGCACTGCAGTTTTCAGATGTGGCTAAAGGAAAGAAGCTATCTACAAGCTCATACAAACACATTTCTCTGCATCTAGGCCGCTTTTTATTTTCTGTCTCTCTCAACTGCTTGCTCTTGGCCAAACGCTTACATGGTGATTTTCTCAAAGACCATCCACCTCATTATCTTCTTTAATTGACTTTTCAAAATATTGGGCCAGGAGAGCACTAATGAGCTCTGCAGCCTCTTGTGCTGACAGAGCAGCACTTTCTGCTACTGTCACTGGAGTCCGGCTTTCTACTGAGCATAAGAGACATAGCCAGCAAAGGTTATCCCGAAGACTATGAACCACGTAAGACTGCTTTGCAGAGTCACAAGTGCCTATGGAAATACACAGGGGTCAGACTCTAAAGATTATTTCCTAGGCATTATTCCYGTACCAAAAATAAATGGTTTTCAAAATAAATAGGTAGTTTTGTCTAAATCTTTTGTCATCTCTTAACATAAGCATGCTGAAATATGAAGGTTCACAGGCAACAGCATTATTGTGGCACAGCAGGTTACAAGCCATCAGCAGAGCTGTGGCAAGTTGATTGTTTGCAGCTGTGCATGCATACTCTAGACGTCTCCACGCACCACAGCCAGAGGAGAAATAAGGCCGCAGAGTTCTTAGAAAGATGCAGCAAATTAGAATTGATTTGCATTATATAGGAACAAGAAAAGTGTAAGATTCTGGATCCAAGCTTCACTTAGAATTTAGAGATCACAGAGCCTGAAGGAAGCCATGTCTAGTCTGTTCCTCTGGCCCGTTTTAGCATTGGAAGCCATTTCTTCGATTTTGGGTTCAGTGCACATGACACACTTTACTATTTAAATCTAAGACTATAGCTGTGAGCTCCATCTGAAATCCAGCTGGAATTCTTAATAAAGGTCAAAGAACACAGTTTTTTATTACTATATTTAGCAAGCAGATACAAATATAAGCGCAAATAGTAATTTTTTTAGAAAAGCAATAACATGACAGTTTCCACTGAATTTAGAGACCATTTAAAGTCCCTTTAAAATAGTATCCATAAAGTATGATCCTTTACAGCAAAGCAAGGTGTCTCACGAGCCTGGTCTAAATTTGACTCACTCCTGAATAATAGTGTTGGGCTGTTTGGCCTCCACACACAAAATCAGTACATCTCAACACAGGAATAACCTTGACAAAATGATGAACAAACTAAAACACATGCTGCCGCATCTTCTGAAGAACAAGGAAACCTACATTCATGTCACAGTTGTAGAGATCACAGTGCAGGCATCTAGCAAAGGCAAAACTAAAACCAAACAACTGCTCATAACAGCCCTTTGCAAGGGCAGTAAAATCAACTGACCTATGACTCCATCATCTAGATTTCTAACACACAATAGAAATGGACCGAAAAATAGACCAAGAATGCCTCCTCCTGCATATTTTGTGTCCAAATAACTCAGTGGAATTTGGGTCTCTATGAAAATAGCCCCTTAGGCTCTACAAAAATCCCAGCTGCAATATTTTCCTTTAAAAAAAAACTATCATTGCTTGAAAAAAAACCTTTTTCTCATTAGTGCTGGGAAAACAGAAAACATTTAAATTCCCATCCATCAGAGTGCTGCTAGCTCTGACAGGCTGTGACAGAGTATAACCTACTGCTCAGTATGTATTATGTTTTCCCCTCTGTGCCTGATCTACAGAGAATAGAAGTCTCCAAAGCTACCATCTATGGGGATGTAGGACCACATTTATAAAGGTAATTATGTGCCAAAATATTCGCAAGGGGTTCTCAGCAATGCTTAGGCTCTAACTCCCATTTGAAATGGGGATAATTATCCCAGGGTTTTGAAAAATAGCACATGAAACCTATCTTAATTCTTRATGGCCTAAATAGCTTTAAAATAAATAATCAGACACTGAGTCCCTGGGTTCACACTTCAACAGCTCAAGTGCCAGAACTAGACACCCTGGATTCAGTTCCCAGCAAAGATCAAGACAATAGCAGCAGATTAAGATCACATTCTTTTGTTTAGTTCCTTCCTTTTTCCAGCGCAGCTCTGAGAGGAGTTTTAGCAGCTGATGTCTTAGCAATTACACATCATGGGCTGGATGCTCAAGTGACAAAGATGCACTTCTGTGAGAACCTAGTCCCAYCTATTTGTAATTCTAGAAAGTCTCCAAGACTACTGGACTTCCGAAGAAATTGTGCTTTCTAGCTACAGAAGAAAGCAAGATAGTGGCCACTAGATCTAAGGCACAGTCGATGCAAGATGTTAATCACAAGGATTTACTTTTATGGTATAATATCTTAAAACCTGCCACAGGGCAAGAAATGAGTGCCTATGTCTTTCCAAATGATGCTAGAATAGCAAGATTACACCATAATATAACCACTGGCTTTTTAATCTTTGGTTGTGAACTGCATAAAATAAACTCAGGACATTAGACAAAACAACATTATCATCCCTGTATTCCTTTTCACCTGATAGCTGCATTATTGCCGCCATTTGTGGCTCCTAGCAGAGAGGACATCTGGAGATGGGGCAAAGATCTATTTTATCCATTTGGAGATGGGCAAAGGATTGAAAGATGAAGACTGGAAAGAAAGGAATACTGCACACTGTGCAGCAACAGTGGTGAAGTCTGCAGGAACAACCATTGCCCTGATGCTAAATGCCATGCAATCTTTCCTGCACTATTGCTCAATGGACACTAATTTCCCTAGATGTTGGGCTGCACGTTAATTTGCATTTTCTTCTAACTTYGGCAACAAAGCACAAACAAAAACAATCTCCTGTCCTCAAACAGAAATAAAGAGATCTCCAAATATATGTCTATTTAACTCAAGAAAAACCTGCATGCAGCAATAGGACGAGAGGGAGAGAGGGGCTTCACTTCCCTCCGTGTTTTAACCCAAGAGGGAATTTTGATACTGTTTCAGTGAATATGACCAAATCCTCATTTGAAGGTAGAGCATTTCTTGTGGCCCTTCTCTCCTCTCTGTTCTCTACTGCACTACAATGACAGCATCAAGGTATTCTGACAGTAGCTTAATACTAAGGCTGATGAAGAAAGGTCATTTTCAAACTGTATACCACATTCCCTGGCATGTTCCAGCTGCGGAGTGCTGTTTGGACAACCCAGAGCAACTGAAAACTTTGTTTAGCCAGAAAATCAAAACGGAATTACCACTAATAGTGTAAAGCAAAACAGGCAAGAAACACTATCAAATCTTTTAACGTGTAGAGACAGGTATGACCTGCAGAACTCAGATCTGCAGTTCTGAACAAACAGTCCAGTTTCAGCAACAGTATTTCAGTCCAAATCCAGACCAGAGACCTCACACACCACCAGATCCCCAGAATTAAGGCTTCCTCAGCTAGATAATACCTAACATAGGGAAAAGATAGACACAAAAGTAAGATGGAGTCTCTGCCCCAATAATCTTAGTGACTTGTTCAAAGTCATATTGCAAATACTGTGAACAAAGTATTTTCCAGCTGACTGAAAAAAACATTTTGTCCCTTTTTTTTTTGCTAAACCCTTTGCTAAACCATGATGCTTCTGTCCACTTTAAGTGTAGAGCATGTATCTGCACAACACTCAGTCACTTACTCTGTCTTTAACGTACTTCCCAGCAGGCCTCATTACAGAAAAATACACTTTTATCTGTACATTTGTACTGGGAAGAAAAAGATGCTGCTAATAACACAACAGCTGCCTAATTTGAGGGTCACCAAATACAAAAGTATCTGACATAGCAAACTCAGAGAAACACTTCTGTAAAAGAACTTTGCAGGGAACTACTGAAAAACCGTGGGGCTGAGGAGATCTCCATTTTCCTTTTCTGTAACAGGACGTTTTAATCTAGTAGTTATTCATTTATCTACCAAGCTGCAGTTCAAAAACCTTACCTGAAGTATGAAAAAGCACCTTCAGTTGGTGACTGTTTACTAGCATGTCTGTACAGTGCTAAAATAAAAGGGAACTTTGCCATTGATTGCAACAGAAGCTGAAAGTAGCAGACCAAGTGAATTGATAAAATGCTACTTACAGCTGAGCCTGGGGATTTAGGAAATAATAATGAAACAGGATTCAGCTTACTCTTAGAATCTTAATCAGCCATAGTGCCTTTCATCTTGAAGAATGAATAAATTAATGTACTGGTGTTTTTTCTCACTCTTTGAATGATGCCACACTCATACTGGAATGCTGCAGTAACTGGTGGGCAGGCAGGAGGCTGGGAATCCACAGCTCTAGTTTGACTCTACACATTTCAGCAGTGTTAACCACCATTCAGCTTATTCACAATAACACATCTTAATTTCCTCTCCCAGTAGAGGGCCAGAGAAACATCATTTAGCCCAGTCAGAGTCTAAAYATGAAACTAGGTTCAAATTAAAATGTAATTGAACAGTCCCTTTTGTTATATAGGAATCTTCTTCTCCAGATGTATATTGAGGATGGTCATGAGTACCCAACTCTCATCTCTCCTAAGTAACCTCTGCGATAGATATTTGCGCTCTCCAACTTTCACTGCATTGCAGACTTGAATGATTCAAGACATATTGTAATCATAGACATGTTTTGCCTACTAGATTGGGATTCAAATGAAAATAACTTAGAATAAAGCAGACAAATTCCTATGAAGAGCATAGGAATTGGAGAGTACAATAAAAAATATTGACTAATGGCTTTTTTTGAAGGAGAAGAATGTAATTGTGCGAGGACTCAAAGCGACGATTTGTCAGATCCAACCATAACAGTCCTAAAACACCTTGGGTTAGTGTGAAAATAGAAAACAGATTCAGTAGTCTCCTTTCAAAATAGAAATTTCTTTTCCCAGATAGGAAAGGAGCTTGGTATCTGAGCTAAGAAGTCTATGAAGTATATTTGGATTCAAAGCAAAAGAAGTGAAACAACTGCTGCTCTTCTGAAGTTAAAGGGAGCTTTGACTAAATAAATAGCATAGAATATAGTCACAGTGGCTGGACTTTGCTTTTTCAGTTCATCAAATAATGAACATCACTGAAGATTCCTGCATCCTCCAATTTACAACAGATGATTTTCTATATRCAGCACATTCAATACATGTAGTCTAAGCTTTGAAAATCTTTTCCCAGTAGGTTTGCAACCACGCCATAATAAATTGGTTCTGTTGCAATTCAGGCTACACAAACAAATGATTTCCCACTTTTTTATGGTTTGGGGCAATTTTGCATACTTATTTACAGCGTTAGAGCATCTGGAAGTAAGTGGAATGAATTTCACCATGTACTATATATTGTGTAACCTTTTGTATTTCACTAATACATAAATCTTACCCTTATCTTATCACACATCCTGCACTGGATGGGCTGTTCATCCATCACAGTTATTCCTTGTAAATGTATCAAGAAAAAATGACAACCAATCATGATCATAATTTATATTTAAAATAAGTATTTGTTTTAATAAAAGCATATATATACATTAAGTATATATTGAAGTATTTTGGCTAATTGCTTCACCCCAGGATTCTGTCTTATGAGGCACATCAAGTTGCTTTACACACTATAGTAGTCACTTCTGGAGTGAAACATGGTATATGCGACACTGACTGCATTGCCAAAAAGCAACAGGTCAAAACCTTGCAGAGCAAAATAATAATAATTCCACTCAGACATAGTTTTAGCACAAATAGTACTACATCCTCATTGTCCCTTCTTCATCTTCCATTCAAAACACTTTTATTTTGCTTCTTGGAAATGAAAGATCACATCCAGGTGTCAAAAAAGGAGGACAGGGATGTGCCCCATGTAATTCTATCACTTCCCACAATGCTAAGATGCAACTGCAGTAATAAGATGGGAAAGCTAGACCTGAAGGCAGTGGCTTTTATTTTTGGTTAGCTATAAAATTATTCCCTGAAGTYTTCATGTTTCCCCAAACACTCTTTGGCAGTGTTGCATTTTTACCAGTGGAATCACTGAGTTTGCAGACTCTTAATTTGGGCAATAGAGTTTATCACTTCCCATTTATAAATGGTACATTTGACCCTTTTTTCTTTACCACTACACAGATTACTCCCACCAAATCTTAAGTGACAGAGATGACAATGTTTTACTAGAACTGGTTCACATTTCAATTACTTGCTAATACCTTAATACCCTGACTGTTCCCTACAGTCCACATCTCCTTTTCCCAGGCCTTTGATAACAGTCATTTTAATATCAAATACATGAAAAGCTATTATTTCACTTCCTGTCTCTCTTACCGGCAAAGGAGGTCACAGGAGATTTTTTTTTTAACAGCATCACTATCTTAAGCCTATGCACATCTCTAACACAAATGATTCTGGCACGGCAAAGCTCTGCTTTAAGATTTGCATTTCTTTTTACTGACTAAAACCTTCGCTAACAAATATAAAACTGCACTTCATGGAGGAAATTGTCATTAGCCAACTAGGAGACTTATTAGACATCACATATGCACCATTTATACAGATGTGAAATAGACAGATGGCCTCCACTTGCCCATAAACATTCTCTTCATGCCTCCTCTTTTAAAGACACAAAGGAAAATATATGGCCCTTTTGGCAGGCTGTGTCCTCCACCAGGTCTAAGTGACATATGATGTTTTAAAACACCTCTGCCAGTATGTAAAACAAAAATAAATGACTTCAGCAGCCATTAACTGTTCTTCCTTGGTATCTCTCAATGATTATCGCACCTCAAACATGAATAATGAATAAATGACTTTATAGCAAATAAAGGCCCTTCTAGGACTTCTCAGAAGCCTGTGTGTYGGTGGAAGGTAGAAATGTATTCCTGAGTGGCTGGAAAGTGCACCCAGCTATCAGGAGGGCAAAAGAGGGTTAGACACCTTTGTACATGTCACAAAATCGAGCGGTTCTATGTATGATAACTCCTTTTAGACAGGAGATATTCTTAAGCACTTTGGGCAGCAGTAGTTTAGATAAACACAGTGGAGTGCGTACAGTAAACAAAGAGGCAAGTTGTGCTAAGCAGAGATCAGGCTAGAATTAGGAACACAAAATGCTGACCAAGAGACAAGCATGTATTTCTTTACACATTAAAAGCCATGTGGAAGCCCCCTGTCATAASGATTTCTACTGAAACACAGTAGAAAAAAGTGTAATATTTGCTAGTATTACTAAGAGTAAAAGTGACAAGAATCATTAGGCTCATATGCTTCTTTCCAAATCTATCAGTGCTATGTTGTATTTTCTTGGGCAACAGTATTTACTCCCCTGTTCCCCCAAGACCCCAGCATCATCAATAAAGAAAGTACAATTTAATTATTTGCAAAATACATCGAGATATTCATAGAGCCACGTAAGCTCACAATATCACACTATTAACCAGAGGGCTGCATCTCACCCTAAAATTGTCCTGACTCTGTTGAGTCTGAGTGGACAAAACTCTAGACTAGAACATGATTAATACTGTAAGACAAATCTTCTCCCTGTAATTTTTAAATCTCTCTCCTTCTCAGCACTAAAAATGAGAAAGTCCTGCAGGATGGGGGAGGGAAAAAAGGGGTAAAATCTAAGAAGATTTCAATACAGTCTCAAAATGTAGAGCTGGTTAAATGGAAAAAAAAAGTTAGAATTTATGTAGTGTGGAAGATCCTGAAAATTCAAAATTTCCATGCCTAACAAAGAGAAAATAAATGGAAACTTTGATATTTCTCTCTTGGAAATATCAAACTGTCTTATTACATTGTCTTGTTATTGTGAAATCGATGCATCATTATTGAATTACTATTTTGATTTATACAGTACATCACACTATTTTAAGTTGAAACAGTATTTCAGCTTTGTCAAAACCAAATGACTGGGTCAAACGAAACACTAATTAAGTTTTGTTGGAAACTGTAGCAAAGGGGTTCACAAAACCTGTGGGTTTTGTGAAGATTTATTTACCAGATCTGATCTCAATTAGTTGCTTTGCAGAACAGCTTTTACAGCATAAAGAAAAAAAAACCTTAACAGCAGACACACTTCCCCAACTTCCCTTTACAGGCTTATCTACAGAGTTGCAAGGAAGACTTCTGTCCCCCACGGATGAAGAAAACAGGCTGAAGAAGTTGCAGTCCCATATTAGCTTGGATTCTAATTTCACAAAGATATATTTAAATCCAAAACATCACTGCATGCTAACTTTGGAAAGGACTCTGCCACCATAAGTTATTGATGGAGCAGTTCCCTGATAAGTTTGGATTTCGTGATCTCGCTGGATCCAGGCTGCTATTTGGAACCTCATCTGCATTTCTGTAAACGCTGATGTTCCGCTTCTAGCAACAGAGTAAGGCACTCAGTACAAATCTGCTCACTATTCATAACAGCGTACTTGATTGTGTGAGGCTTATGAAAAAGAAAAAAGTAGAACACCAACGGACTCAGAGGGTTTGCAGAGGACAAGGTCAGTTTCAGCCTCTCTGTGCATAAAAGAATAATAGATAATAAAAGAATAATAGAAAATACCATACAGTTCAGCACAACTGACAATCACCACTCAAAAGTATTTAAAAGCTTTTAGCTCGGTGCACTGTTAATATTAACCAGTTTCACGAACAATGAGAAATAGGACATATGCAATTGAGTATGTTTACAAACTCATAGTATTTCAGAGGTAGGACATTATTCTGGGCTGATTCTTGGTTCAATCGAGTCAGTTACCCATGTATCACTGCAGAGACCCCTCTGCAAATCCCGAGGGCTGGGAGTGGCTGCTGGTTCAGAGAACAGTTAGCAAAATGGTAAGATGAAGAATGGAAGCAAGCAGACCAGGAGCTGTATTCAGCTTTCTCAGAAGCCCTACCACAAAGGAGAAAATACTTTAAAAGGATGTTGGTGCAAGCAATAGCTCATATCCTTTGTTGACTTCTAGAGATCAACTGATCATCCRTAACAGAGCAGATGAATCAACTGTCCATTTTCTGATTGAATTCTCCAAAATCTGCAAAGTTTCAGTCGGAAGTTTCCTGTGATAACATAGCACCTAAAATATTAGGGAGAGAACACCTGGAATTTGTGAAGGGTGTCATTCCTGCACTCATCTATGTTCTACTAAAGAGAACTTGTCTCACAGTCAAGTCATTTTATTACCACAGAACAAGTTGCCTGCATCTGAAAATGCAATCAAAAGAAAGGGATTTTTTTCTTCCTCTGTAGGAAAGGTCTCGCCCCACCTGAGCTCACTGTAAGGGTCATACTTCAGCTTAAGTCATACTTTCATTTTCTGCTTTCTGAAGGCAGGGCTGACAGAAACCACGTCAAGTCTCTCACACTCSCAGGCAGGCTCTGCATGAGAGGTCTCAGCTCCAGCTCTGACAAAGCCTACTATTACACAYTTGACCCTGCTCAAGGACAGGCTGWCATTCGCTCCACTGTGATGTGGTTTTAGCTACATGAACAAGAAAGAACTGTAATCATTCTGAACTTATTTTCCTTGGGGCCTAGCGCCAGCATTTGAACTCTGTTCAGGCTAAAGATTAACATGCTAATTCAGACCTCCACTGACCCAACTTTCCACCAGGCAAGGCTGACGTGATTCAAGTTAGGTAACCCTCACATCAGGGGTATTTCCAAATCAAGACTGCAAGTCCAAGCGCCCTGGACCTGGATCCCAACACTGGCTCTAGATCCAAGAACATCATGCTTTACAACATGCCCAAATCAAGCTGTCCTGCCTTTCAAGCATTTAGAAAGGTTTGACTGCTTTTCAGGGAATCAAAATGATATCCACTTCTAAGTCAGACAAAGAGAGAGCTTCTTCTGCAAGCTTTAGTCAAGCAAAACTCTGGCCACTAGTAATTCTTCCCTGGGTTTGCAGGTTCTGAATGCAAGTTAAAAAATGCAAATTAAAGCAAATACCACTATAAAGTTTCTAATCCTCAGCAAATATTTGTGGCCTTTATTTTACTGGATTCTCAAATCTTTGGTTTTTTACCATCTCAGCAAACAAGGTGCAACAATTTTAAGACAGACATTCTCTACTCCTACAAAATGGTGAAACTCTCTTGGAATCAGGGGAGTAAATCCAGTGTTTGCCTGCTGAAAATTTCATCATAGAGGCTAGATCAGATCTACGCTTATTTGTTGATCCGGTCTTAAGCAATATTCATAGGAAATAAACATTTCCCCACAAGCCAGTTCCTATTGCTTCAAAAATTCTTTTAGATGTATAGGGAGCACTGGCCACACTTCCCTTTCTCTCCAAAGCTTGCCTCATTTTGCTTGCAGAATCTGAATAAATACCAAAGTAAGTTTTTGCTTTGGCTTTTATTTACCAAGTTTCATCTATGCTTTGTTTTGCTTCAGAATAAAATTCAAGCCCTAATTATTGAATTCTGTGCTGTATGCATGGAATAAAATAAGTAATGGAAACTGTGACTCTGATTTGCATTATGTTAGTATGAAATCATAATTCAGCATCCCAAGTACAACCCAAAAACTTAGCTCAGACCTTGCTCCAGATACATGCATGCTTTTGCGCAGTTCTGTTCTACATTTCTTTTTATAGCCACAACATGGTAAATTTCACATGCCAGTATTTTATGTGTTCTACTCTACCGAATAGTGATTAACAGATCTTCAAAACAATTTTTGACCATCTCCTGCTTTTGACTGTACAAAAATCATAGCATTATACTTGGATTTTTAATCAGTACCACCATAATTTTCATATCAAAACATCTTCAGAACTAATCTCACAACACCCCTCAGATTCAGGGCTCCACACAAGGAATAGGGTTCTGCTAGGCTACTCATGCTAAAATTACCATTGGCCCTTACTCTAAAATATGAACCAAAAAAATCCTATCCAAGTTGCTGGCAGCTCCATGGTAACAGTGAAAAGGGGACAGAAGCATTATTGTTATCTGCAGCAAAGCTGAAGAGATTTGTTAACCCCATATTCTAGCATTCTGTGGCTAAAATACCATCTGTCTCTTTTTCATACATTTTTTTCCTAGCAGTTACCATAACAKGATGCGCACTGAGAAGGGCAACACCAGCGAAAGCATGAAATTCTACCCTACCCTGAAAGGAAACAGAAATTTTACAGAATCAATATTTTTCAGTGAGATACACATGGACACAGATTAGACACACTGTTTGAGAAAGGCAGAATTGTCAGGGAAATAATGAACTTCACCAACCTATCCAGTTCATTGCAAGAAGGGGGTCTAAGAAAGCATTTCAGTGATTCTGCCCTTTGCCTTTGAGTGCTGTTCTAGACCCATTCTTAATTTACTAAAAGGATGTTTTTGTAAGGGTATTTTATGCAAATGGGGTGGCACTAAAACACAGCCAAAGACAACACATGCAGCCTGAAACATTGCAGTTTCCAAAATTTATAACATCAGGTCCTCCTTTCTTTCATTTTGATTTTAATAAGCAAGAAAAAAACAAATTTTATGTAATTGAAATATATATATAAATAAGAAAAAAACATAATGGGAGGGAAACATTTGTGTTTCCTGGAAACACTTCCTTATCTTTCTTTCTAAGGCTGTAACTCTGATTACCCATTGCCTTGGCAAATGAGAGGAGGATATTTTATGTTCACTATTAAATACTGTCAAACATTTAAGTATTTTTTTCTACTAAATGGAAGAGAAAGTTAAATTGCACTTTTTTGTCCTTTTTAGCTCAGCTCTTAATACAGCTGATGGCAATASATATTGACAAGATACCAGATAGTGAATAAAAAAAATCTGTGTTCTGGCCTCCTGTGCTTCACTTCTAGCATTTAACAATATAGATCTGCATGCTGAATTTTTTCTTTTTTGAACACCTTATTGCTGACCAGAGTGCTATCTTCTTGAGATTTCTTATCAGTACAAGTTTAAAATGTGTAGTTTTTTCTCCCACTGTATCACCCTCAATGCACTGCAGAATATGATGTACATATTTCTCTAATTTCTCATGTCCTATATCCCACTTGCCCTTTCCTCCCATTTTCTGGGGAAAAAATCTGAATGTTCCCATGATTATACTCCAAGTTCTGCAACTAAGTCAACACGAATTACAGTTTGTCTCTTCAGGTCAGTTTTTTAGCAGGAATGTGAATGTATATGCGAAAATCCTATTAGCCATCTATATCATCTTTTAGAGTCAAAATACCTTTAAAAACAAAAACAAAACAGTGGTTCCCTCAACTTCCTCAGGAGCACAATAAGAATATCTCCATCTTTAAATGGCACTTGCAAATTTAACTAAAATTTAACTAAAAGTTGTGTTTTTTCTCTGTAGAGTTAGCAAAACAATAAAAGCATACAGCTGTTCTACTATACTTGGGCAGRTACAGCAAATTCTAGCATGTCAGCAGAATGACACCTGGGCTGCATCAAGAATTTCTATACAAAACTGAGTTATCTGCAGGTACACTGGGATGTAACAGTTTTTTTTAAAATGTCATTTTAATAGAAAGTCTCTTCTTGTAACTTACGCAATCTTTATTCATCTGAGCAGTGCCACTGACTTCCTATCGACATAAGGTCTCACCTGAGTAAGCTTTGTAAGGTTAGTCCTACAGTTCTTTTTAAATATTTGAACCATATTCCAAAAGACATCAAGATGTTTGAAAGAAAGGTGCTACAATAAAAATATTACCATAGTCATGTGAATAATTGCTAAGATAAGAACAAAGAGGACATTTATATACAACAAAAACCTGAATGATAAAGTGTATTCCACTTTTTAATAATTACAATTATGACAGTGCTGCCTGTTTTTAGTCAGTGTTATGTGTCACTTGCACAAGCAGTAAAATTCACAGCAAAAACAGTTCTCACATTGCCATTTTAGAGATACAGAGCTACTCTAACCTGCTTATCCCACCATGCTGTGAAGCAAAATCCACACATGCTGCCACTTCTGAGGCTTTGTTTTATTAATAATGAACGAAACAATAAGAATTTATGTCCAGCTCAAGCTTTCTTGCCAGATTCAATTTCTTTCAGAGCTTCTGATCTGGAGCTGCTTCAGGCTCTCCTTAGAGCCTCCACATAGTCTCCCACGTCTGAACTGAAAAACAAGACAACCTACCCTAGACCTTTTCCCAAGAGGATCAAGGCTGACCATCATGCAAGGAAATACCATCATCCTGTTGAAGAACTATTCTGAGCAAGTATATGCTTGTGCTAGCTGCCTTTCACGGCTGTACCACCGCATGAGGAGCCTAAACGCAGACCTTTCAACCTGTGAGCTCCCCCTGCCCTCTCCACCCTGAGCATCTGCAAGCAGCAAGTCAGGAAAAACTCTCCACCCAGAAGCTGTCATGGTGAGGCACAATGAACTCTTAATCACATGAAGCAAGGGGTGACCTAAAAGACAGAAGCCATTGTCTGAAGAAAGATCTTTTGAACATTAGAAGCAACATTCATTAGAAACACTCAAGATTACTCACTTCTGTACAAACTGTTATCAGAGTTAGTCTTTTCCATTTCTGAATTGTTGCGGTTCTATTCTTTTACCATGTGTCCAGAGATAGGTTCCCTCAAGATCCCTAGAGTCTATGAGCTCTTTAATGATGGTCTGTAACAAGACTTTCACCAAAAACATGATACTAGAAATTTTCCTCTCCATCAGTGCATTGATCAAATGAGGGACACATAACTGCCGTTCCCTCCCCACCTCCAATAAAACAAATCGAACAAAAACATCCCACCTAGTGACATCCTGACTTAAGCAGTCCTACTGATAAGGGGCCAACAGAGCTCAACATAAAAAAAAAACCATTTTCATTTAGAATTAATCCTCACAGCTTACTATTAAAAACTGCTCCTGAAATGTACATGATGATTTTTAACAGAACTGTGCTTCTCTGAAAACGGAAGCATCAGCTATTATTGATTGGCACTCTCCCCACACGTGAAGAGGCGACGGGCTGGATTCTCAGCTGGCGAAGGTGTAAGCGCGAAACATTGGCCACTAACCCCAGGGAGATATTGGTTCATACATGACACAGCAAAGCATAAAAAAGAAAAACGACCCATTTATAAAACGTTTGAGATACCTTTTCTACACACAGATTTCCATTAAGGCTGCATCTGAAACCAGAAAAAAAAAATCTTATAGTAATTCCAGAGAGATTTTAATAAGCATTAAGCTACTATACATCAATTCAAATCAATTTCTAAGGACAATGTTTACATCTTCATTGAGTCAACCTAACACAGGCTGCCACACAGATCACCGACACTGACTGCATATTCCAAGAAAAAGGCAACATGTAGGTCATGCTGTGACCTACAAAAAATACATGAAGCAATTCAAAAGAGATCCGCTAACACAGAACCTTGTGAACATGGGCTAAATATCACTAGGTCAGTAATACTTACCAGTGAATCTGCCTGGATGTCTATTTGCTATCAGTGCCTCTGAAACACTAGTGGATACACTCTAATCTTACAGGTTCTTTTCTAAAGGCATACCCAAATTAATTAACAGAACCATTCCTTTAGTTATAAACTGCCAGATAGTAAATAATACAATTGCTCTTTTAGCTGTAAATCAAAAAGTGTTCTTCAAGTGCAATTGCCCCAAATATGCTTTGCTGTTGTTTTTCTGGAATTGATTATAATTTCCAATCAGGGAGGGGTGATGGGAAGGGGATATTACTAAGGGTCCTATGAAAATAAAGCAGATTCTCCTAGCTTATTCTCCAAAAATGACAGCATTTCAGTTTGCTCCTCACCAATGTACAAAGGCAGAAAATAGCAGCTTGCAGAACCTTGAATATTAAGTACAAATAAATATAGCTTAAAAAAATCTCAATGACTTGTCTATGAATAACATAATTTTAGGAACAAAATAACATTCATGTATGTGAAAATATAAGAAGAAATGAAATGTCTATTATCTATTAATATAAGTTCTTTTAAGTTTCTTTTTAATCATTGCTAAAATGTTTGTATACCAAGCCTAAGCCAAATACATGCAAAATAATAAAGTATTGATTATAATTAATTTCTATTGCCTGTAATGTTAAGAGTTCTTAGGATTTTACATACACCATAGAAATGAACAGGGTAAACATTTCTGCCTCAATTTTAAAAGAAAGTCAACTTAGTGAATTTTAGCAAATCAATGCATATGTAGGAAATGAAACCCAGGAGACTTGACTCTCGCTTTCTCGCTCTGTTAATCTACCTATATAGCTAATTATATCTAGTGCTATACAATTTTATTAATTACTATCAAAATTGTTAGGACCGAATATGGATTCAATACAATGCTTGCACCAAGCATCCACTCCATTTTTTCCTATGGTTGCTCAGGGCAAGTTATTCACCACTGTTCTTTGGGCACCTCAGGTTTCTAGAGCACCAAACATCCTGAATTCATAGTTCACTTCCCACTATTGAAACAGATATGACTGTGACAAGCTTCTAACATGCTTGCTCTTTACCTACCACAACAAATGCACAAATCTAGACAAAACAAAAAAAACACAGGACCTATTTCTCTTCCTTCATTTCTTGAACCATCTGGAGCATATCTGGATTTCAGTACAAATGCTGTAGGAATTCTAGCATTTGTCTCACCCAGCCTCCCTTCCCTGACGAACAAAATTTCTTTTAATCCTGCAACTAACTTTCTGCTGCTTCCTGTCTCCTCTTGTTAGAATGGCTACTAAGAAGTTTTTTTTTAAAAAAAAAGGGAAAAAAAAAAAAAAACAGGTTCGTATGCCCTTGGTCAGGTCATTTCTTCCCGCCCCATGTTGCTCTGTCAGATGATCAAAGTCTACCACCAAGTAAACTGGTGCTTAATTACGTTCACCCTGGATTCAAACTTGAGAAACTGGACGTTTTCAACCCTTTAACTAAGGAACTTTCATATGAATAGAGCCTAGTCAAGGTCTAATGATACTCTGTTGGTAAACAATACAAAAAGTTGACAATTCCATAGAATTTGCCAAAAAAAGAGATAGTAGAAAAACCCTAACATGAAATCCATTTACAAACTATACATCGTCAGAGTCCATAAACCATCACATCTTATTCTTTTCTCGCTTCAAAATTAATCAGCAGTCCATTGCAACAAATGAATCTACACAAAAGCAAAACTGATGCATTCTACCATTAAGGGGGTCACAACAGGTAGTTTGAAAACAGGTTCACAGCTGAAAACAATAGCAGCACAAGCACAGTACCACTGCCCATAAAGCAAAAGCGTCAACAGTTCAATGATGCTGTTATGATTTCCCCAACTTTAACTGTATTTGTTCACTCATTACTGATTACCTTAAACTACCTGGGAACTTGATGGAACTTTTGACAACTGTTTCTCCTTTTTTAGTTTTAATTTCCATGCTAGTTAGACCTTTTATTGGCTACAGCCCATACAATGTAAGGTTTAACAAATCTTTCCCCATGACACTTGAAGAACATTATAATAGCAATTTTAACACAATTCAACAAATAGAGTTTGATAAATGGAGTACAAGTGTCAAACAGTAACTCGAAGGTATTAGCTCCCTGGGGTATATGGGAGGGATGCATAAATTGAATATGGGAGACAACATGCATTTTATCATCAGCTGTTCTCAACTACTTCAAATCAGTTATTTTGTTATTTTTGATAAAATAAATTTAACTCGAGATTATGTTAAAAATGATTTTGCAAATTCTAATATTAAAGAAGACCTGCCATACTATAGCAGCTGTTCTCTCTAAACAACTTTCTCAGGTACATCACACTGCTGTATTATTCATCATAGCACTATATTTCATCTAAAGTCAGAAATATAATTGTGGTTTATCCAGTCTTAATCTGTATTCACTATTTGTTGGTGTCTGTCAAACAGTTAACCGGGAGGACTGTCATTATGCAGCCATTTACTAAAATGTTTGCTGCATTCATTTGCCTATTTCTAGTCTAACTATGCTATGTGGTTGGTCACCCAAGTCAGTTCATTTTGCTTCTATTCTGACAGTAGCTGATCCAAACTATTTAACATAGGGAACTGTCTGTGAGGTCTAGATATGATCTTCCAGACGAATAACACAGGCCCTAAAATCCATAAAGCTTCCAGGATGTGTGACATTTTCTCAGCTACTCACCAGTCATTCAAAAGCAWGCAAATAAATAATACAACACATAAATTTTAGTGAGATAACTGAAATCCTGTATTTATCAAAATATTTACATATCATGATTTTTTCTTTAAAGTTTGTTGGATATTTTAGGACCCAGTTGGCAGACTGTGAGCCTAACACTGCTCTTCTGTCATTTACAAAGAAGCTCTAAATGCACTCGTTTTAACTTGACGGTGTGCAGTGTGGCTAGTCTATGCATTCATCTCATGAATCTTGCAACATGTTGTTGAATTTGCTATTTAGAGCCCYGCCTCCTGGAGTAATGAGATTAGTTGGGAGAGAAAAGATTTCTAGTCCTCACTTTTTAAAGAAATTCAAAAAGACCTTACAGAAACTAGAAATAATATACAAACTACATTTTTCTACCCTCATGGATTCTGGATGTCGACAGCTGAGAGCTGATGACATAGAGAATTCCACAGATGCTTTGCACAGATGTAGATGATGACTAAAGAGAAAACAGCACAGAATCAATCTCTGAAGATGGGAAGATAAGAATGTTATAATCTGGTAAAGACCAGATCATCAAGTGATATAGATTTACAGAAGAACTTTGAAGAGGTTTGCTGCTGGGAATTTGAGCAGACTATTGATTTAAACAAACACACATTACACTCATGACATCATAAACCCCACTAAACCAATTATTTTAACCTGAATTAAAACATTTGTTTTGCAGTCTTGCAATCCAAATATTGCATTGCCATGCACAAAGATTAGAGAAATCTGACTGAACCCAAAAGATGTGGAAAATGACTGATTAGAAAGTGACCCAAAATCCAGGTATCTGATAAGGGCTATTTAGCTGCACCATGACTTCACAAAGCAAATATAAAGCACAAATATTGAGCCCAATGCAAAATGACCAAGACTCAGTAGTGAAAGCCAAGTTGTAAACATCTTCAGTTTCCCCTAGTTTGATTTAAAAAAAGAAAAAAATAAATTATCGTTTACAAACTACTTGGATTTCAACTGCTCAGTTTTACCCTTTGTTGTAAAAAAGAGAATTCTAATTGTATTGAATACTAATGAGAGACACATGCATCATATGTCCGTTCATAACACAAACTATCACATTTTGTCTGTTAATCTCTACCAGGTAAGTAATCCTTTCTAATCTTGTGCTGGAGAAGCCATCAAGTGCAAACAAAACTAATCAATAAAATGATGGATGGCAAATTAATAACAGAAAATCAGATAAAATTCCTTTTTTGATCTAATAATGCATCACCTTATGTTTACTAATTAAACTGAACTCCAAAAGATAGACCTGTACCTAAAACGTCCTGCTGGCTATCTGCTGCTGAACATGAAGAAATAGTATGAGAGAGGGAGAAAAATGATCAGCAGAGCCAGAGAAAATCCCCCAAGAATGAGCTGCTGAGACACACACGTTTGAAAAGTAATGACCAACAGATCACATAAACCCCAAACCAGCGGCTGATGACACGCAGTGACTCAAGAGATGCCATGCTTCTAGAGTGACAGGTCTGCCACAGCTGTATTTTTTAGAGAGTTTCTCCAAAAATAACACACCCTCCCTTTTCCCCTTCGGTGCAGTTAGCACTCCTATATAGGGACCTTTTTCCAGGAAGCATCGAAGAATTTAGCTTTGATTTTTATTTAATAGTGCTCACATTGTGCTAGAATTGCAATCTCAATAGCTTTCCAGTTAAAAGAAGAGGGATACATACTGCTTTTATAAATGGGTCATATTCTTGCCCACAAGCAGAGCCTGACAAAAGGGGAGTTTATACAAAGGGTCACTTGGAATTACAAGTATTTCCACTTAAGCAATAAAGTAATACCTGAGATGCAGTTGCTGTTATTAAGCATAGTAAGGAATGGCCAATGCAATTCATTAAAATGTGAGTGTGGCCTACATTACTGGCAGATTTTGCTTGCTCCACAATCATGGTCTCGCCCTATTCTGCATTTTTAAATCAAGGGGAGGTGACAGATCCTGCCACTGGCAATTCCTCAGCTCTGTGGGCCTCAGAGCAGTAGAAAAATGGTTTGTCGTTGCAACTAGGGCCTCTGGATTTCTCCTATTATTTATACCAACACTGAGTTGGATTATTCTATTACTCTATCAGAATGAGTCCTTTTGGACTCAAGCTGAAATCTGGGTTTATTTGCCAAGCTGTTTGCTCACAGTTCCTATTTGCCAACCTGTGACTTTCCTCTTCCCCCTGCCACTTGGGGAAAGGGCCTGTGAGGTTCAGTTCCACGGCAAGAGCTCTGTGGGAAGAAGAGAAAGGCAAAAAAATAACCCTGCTATGTCTACTGAAGGATGCAGAGAGGCAGGCAGAGGTGGAAATGGCCAGCTTGATTTGTAACGCACAAACGCAGGGAACCAGCAAGACAGAGCTCTCAGTGTGCATGATCAAGCAGTCCCCATACCATTTGCCACTTGAATGTAGTGCTAGCACTTCTCATCATCCCTAGATCCCCCATTACCAACAGGCTCCCTCTGAAGATGCATGGTCTTGGGCTGAGCACACCTTGTCACCTGGTTCACCTGCTACAAGTCAGAGCAGCTTCATTTGTAGGTAAGTAGCTGAACAACCTCTGATCAGCCACTGTTGTTTTGCCCATTTCACAGGAGGCAGAGCTTAAAAAAATGCTTAAAGTCATGCAGGGCTGTGGCATCAACATGGGGATGAGGACATGTTTTCTTCCATCCCTGTATTGAAACTGCTGTATTGCACTGTTCTGTTGAAGGCCAAGATACTCTGACTTGCAAATGCTGTGCGACCCTTCTATAGCATAAAAACATGTGAGACTCGAGTTAGGACTACTGACTTCACTGAAGTTACACCTGCCTCATGACAGTAGAATCCATCCCAATACCTTTTTATGGTCAGAGGAGTATTTTCATTAACTTTTTAAACCATTATATCAATTGTCTATCAAATAGATAAATAGAAATCAAAACAGGAAATAAAAACTGAAATGATTCTGGGCATCATTTTGCCAGTTATGTTTCACAGCATTTTCCTGACTTGAACACCCTCAGGTCACTTATCCTTTGTATTGACAGTGAAATTAAGCAGCATTTTTCTAGCTAAATTAAAGTCTTGATAATAAAAGGTCAAGCAGATCCCAGCATGCATTTATAATGACAACAGCCAATCACCTCTTTAAGATATAGTTACAATTTCCCTGTACATTCCATTCCATTCCTAGTAAGCAGGATACAGAAGTTCTTATTCAAAAGGTTATTTAGTTAGAAGTGGCTACTGTGAGAAGAAGAATTACCAAAAGCCACTGAAAGATGACAGAGACAAGTCTATTAGAAGGGAGGCTGAGGCAATATACTAGTATTTGTAGTATCATAGAGCCTGAAATTAGGATTGGGGTGGGTGCTGCAAAAATACATGGGTCAAATTCATCTCCAAGTCAGGGACACGTTCCCCTACCTTAGGCACTAATAGTATAGTCAATCCAAGATCAGCAAGTCAGAAAGGTCATAGCATCCATCTCTGGCAGCCTGCTCCTTTCATCTCGGAGCTCATCTGACACCGGAGAACCCCAGCAGTCCCCAGCACCGCCACAGTTCTGGGAAGGGACGAGGCCCAAGGGACAACGGCATGTGACAGCTCCTGGCAGCCACCTCGGCCAGGCATCTCCTGCGGCACTCCCCACAGAAACATCCCAGCCTTGCCTCCTTTGAGGCCCCTTCTCACGATTTTGCTCACTGAAAGCGAAGGTGGCACTGGCTGCAACCCCATTAGCTTGATCACATCTGTTCGGCCCACAGTGTCATTTGCTACAAATCTACCAATAGAGCACCCATATTTGAGGGGATCTTCAACAATTAGCAACTAACCACTCTCAGATTTCACCAGTATCATGACCATTCCCAGGGAACCCGTTAGAATCACCAAGATTCACCTCACTCAAGCAGGAATCCAAACCTGACCAAGTACCAGCAAAGCAAGTGTTTACAGCAGATATGGATTTGAAATTCATATACAGAACACCAGCCCAGATCAACAGACACAAAACCCAAATTGGGGCAGAAGCAGTAAATGTAGCATTATTGCCAGAAATAGACTAAACACTCTGTTGATGRGCTGTCCAGATTTCTAGACTAGGCATGCCATGTGCACCAATGCAGAATTTGGCTGAGCAAACAAGCAATATTGAGAACAAGAATCCAACATGTCACCTTACAGTGATGCATGGGGCACTGTCAGAAGGCAAACGCTTTAATAATGCATCTCATTCATTTTTTCCTTGCAAGAGYTCAAGTTAAACTTTTAAAATATACACTTCTTCATGTTCCCAGCCCATAAGGTACACTCAGTGTCTTTTATACATTTATATTCACAGAAAAAAATGGAGACAGACTACAAATGAGTATTCAGTGCCATAAAAAAGCCCAAAGGCATGGTCCAGATCTGTACAAAGTGGCCATAATGAAACTGAGGGAGAGTAAATCAGTAACTTCAGAATAAATCACACATCAGCCCAAGCTGATGTTTCATCAGTTAATGGCTGTGTGTAAAAGACGTGTTGCTCGTACAAAGAGACGCAGCTTGCGGGGCCTGTGCCTGCAGGAGAGGATCTATTTATGCACACATCCGCGGTTACACCAGCCCCGGACTCCAAGGCATATGCAGGTGCATTTCCAAAAAGACACGCTCAGAAGGAAACCTTGTGCAATGCTACGCTTGTAACGGAGCAGGCAAACATGCACCGTGAGCAAAAATAAACCAGGGAAGAGCCTTTTCAGCCRCTCTCGGCTCGGCCGCGCTCGCTGCCACCCCCAGATGCCATCTCACCGAGGCCCATCCCGCATCGGCGCCGGGAGCCGCCGCAGCGGCCTCAGCGCTGGAAAACCCCTTCCCTCCGGACACCGATCGCGCCCTGGGCGCTCACCCGGCGGGGGAGGCCCGGCAGCGACAGAGCTGGACAACAATGCTCCACAGCGGGCTCGAGGCAGCGCAGGTGACTCCTCGGCGCAGCGCCGCAGGCTGCGTCCTGCCAGCCACACCTCTGCCGCCGCCGCCATCCCCGTCCCCRTCCCCACTGCCATCGCTCCCCCGCCCAG
>NW_020448307.1:234901-248112 GCF_003343035.1 Apteryx rowi | reverse complement strand
GGGGAGCAGGGACCTGCGAGGGAGGCCTGCGCCGGCACCTGCCCTGGGGACGCGCCGGGTGGTCCCGCACGCCACGTACCTGCCGCAGGGCGCACGGCGCTGGGAAGGGCCGCTTCCCCGGGGCACGGGGCATCCGGGACACGAGGGCATCCAGGGGATGAGGGCGTTCCAGGCACGAGGGCGTCTGGGGCACAAGGGCATCCTGGGGACACGAGGACGTTCAGGGGATGAGGGCATCCGGGGCACGAGGGCATCTGGGGGATGAGGGCATTCTGGGCACGAGGGTGTCTGGGGGACACGAGGGCGTCCTGGGGACAAGGACACCAGGGCCTCTGAGGCACAAGGGCGTCCCCGGGGCGGCAGCATCCGGGGCACGAGGGCGTCCTGGGGACACAAGGGCATCCCGGGGATGAGGACACCAAGGCCTCTGGGGCACAAGGGCGTCCCCGGGGCAGCAGTGTCTGGAACACGACGGCATCCCTGGGGGCGCAAAGCATCTGGCCCCAGCCCCGCAGCCTTCCTACCACACTGGGCCGCAGCTCGCCGTCCCCTGGGAGCAGCCAGCCCTCGCTGCGCCCTGACATGCACCAACAGCACAGACAGCCACTAGCACCACGGCAGTCCCTTTCTGTTGATGTAGGTCGTTGTAATCACAGTACTGATGTAAATACCTTCCTGTACAGTGTATAAATGCTGCAAAATGCAGCTACAGCTGAATTAATTTTTGTGCCCACGCACAGAGGAAAATAAAGCTTAACAAARGGGGCTGGGAGGCATTTTCTTTATCTCACAAGTCATAATTTGGGAAAAGAATAGTACTAACAAGAGAGTCTCCTAAAAGAACACCTCATTGCAATTTTTTCCCCCCAAAGTGAGAAGTGCAGRAGATATCCAACAGAACAAAACACCTGAGAAGATACTGATGGCAAAATTAACCAATGTTCTGGTAAATTTTCTTTAGGCATACCAAATTGCAGAGTACAGTTACCACAAAATCCAGTCCCCGCACGTTTAGGCATGCACAGAATAGTTAAAAGGGAAGGGTCAGGCAGAGCCTATTCCACCGGCGCTGCTGTGCAGCACAGCCAGCATCGAGCAATCCCCAGCACCTCACCATGGACAAGAGCCAGCAGTAAAAGGCTGTCACATCTCTCGAGGACTAAAGGTAGGGTGTGGAACACGTCATGGGTAGCACCAGTGTTTGCAGTCTTACAAAAGCAGGAACTGTTTGGATAAGCCTTAGAAATACTGCTCACTTCAAACTACAAACATGGGACAAAAAAATCCCTCTGAATTCCCTCCTATATGTCCTGGGGGGAAACTCCTTTCCAGTGCCAAATCTGGTGATCAGTTTAGCTCTGAGTGTTTGAGCAGACAGTTTCCCTTTATTTGATCTAGTCTATTAATAAGAGTCCGTTAGATTTTTCTTTCTGATTATTTATTACAGATGTTATTTAGGTCTTTCCCTAACAGTGATTCTGTCAATACACTTTATGCTTCCAGTCAACTAATGCATTAAGCTGCCCATGCCGAATGTAGAAGCAATTTTAAGTTAGCCTGTTTCTTCAGTTTTGTTTCTGGTGTAACAGCTGACTATGGGCTGCACCCTGCCATTTTTAATTCAGGTATAACTAACGATTTCTACAAGACTATCTAATGAATAAGAATCTGTCCCTATGTTCAAAACAGTAAACAGCTTTTTGTTTTTGAAAGAGTCTACTTATTTCAAATGTAAATCTTACAGTATCTCAACCAAATAAAGTTACATAATAGCAGAGGGGATAAAAGTTTTAGGCACTCATAGAAAGAGTAAAGAAATGCCTCAATTTATTAAGCAAATACAAGCAGGCAAAAATGGCAAAACAACTAACTCATTTTTTAAACAAGGAAATAAATGACTACACTAAAAAAAATTCTTATTGAGCCACACACATTAGCAGAAGTGATCAAATACAGAAATCATGTTGATGAACATATTTTAAAGTCCTGAACAGTTGTTCAATTTGCTCTTTTTTCTTTAATATTTGCTCTTTTCCTTAGTATTTGCTCTTTGGGGACAGGATGATTTCCATGCGACTCTCCCAGACTTGGCTGTGCTTCATACAATACCTGTATGCATTTGTGTGAATACTGTAATGCCTGGACAAATATTTATATGGATATTTATATTCACTATTAGCAATTATTGGTAATTGAATCACAGGGTACAGCTTTATGTAATGCTTATTAGTATTATGAATGCCTTACATTTTCTGTTGCAAGATTGGGTTCAATTGCTTATCCCTTTGCCAAACTTCAACAGTTTGGGCCTGAAGATCTCCAACAAATGGGCAGGCATTTGCTTCTAGCTGAAATATTTTGGAGTATCTCAGGTAACACATTTAATCTCTTTTCAAGAACAGGTCCAGAGAAACTTTTTTTTTTCCCCCTGCGTGGCCAAAAACAAACCCTCATCAAATGCTTTAATTGCTCTGATTTCCATGATGYTTAAATAGGACTTGAAAATTTTATGGGTGGTCAACCTTTGTGTTTATCATTCATGCAAATATTTTTCCATAATTCCACAAGTCAGAATACTCTGATAAATCAGAGCTCTCTCATGCCAGTAAAAAAACTTGATTTTGGTATTTCAAATCTTTGGATATTTTCTCCTCACAGAGTGGTTTTATTCTTATTCTAGCTGCCCTTTGGCCATCTCTACCTGCAAGTAAGAGCACTTCCAGCCTCTGGATAAGAGAGACAAAACTGTTTTCTCTCTGTTGTGACTGAGGTATCCAAAGTTTCTCTGTTACTTGACCAGTGAGAGTGTCAGGGAGCAGCAAGGGCATGCTGCTATGCAAGGGAAAGAGAGCGGGGGCGGAGGGCAACAATTTTACCAATGACCTCACTCATATACTCACAGTTGCATGTAGCAGTTAGGAGTGTTTGCAAAATACATCAAGATCCAGTTTTACTGCTTGAGCCCATCTACTGTAGAAATGCTGGTTTGATGGGTGCTCAGGAGCATAAAACACGACAGAACAATTTATAGCAATACTCAGAATTAAGAAAACAGGATCCCTCTGCTATGYGCACACAATGCACAGAGAACCAAGCACTATGGTGGTACTGCCTTACCTGCAGGTTTCCTGGTGTACCCACCAAAACGACTGCTCTCATGAAGTACAGGAAGCATGGATAAAAGGGAAAGAGCTACCAAAATGCCATTTCACTGAAGTGGTTAAAATCATCCCTAAGACATGTGGAAATGGCTGAACTAGATTTCTAGGAGTAAATAACCACAGTAATTCTGAAACAAAGGTGTAACTACCTTTCTGCCTTTGCAGTTACAGCGTTAGTTACAACACTGATACTGATGCTATGTCAACTAGTGCTTCTTGCACACTCTCCCCACATAAGGGGTAAGTCCCCCGTCACTTTCCCACAACAGAACGGCACTGCCTGGGCACACTGCTGTGGTCACCACTACAGCCTGGGCTCACTGCAATCCCTGCACAGGCCARGAACATGGCACCTGCTGCCCACGGGCCAGTGCACTGCCCTTCCCACCCAGGCGATGCTCCCCTGTGGCAGGCCACGCGAGCGCGCGGCAGCACTGCTGTAAGAGGGGCTGCACTAGGCAGCACCTGCTTCAGCACATGCAGCTTGTAACCATCTCCTGGCAGCATCCTTCAGACACACCATCGTCCGGTCCTCCGCTCACTGGTGTAGTAACAGAAAACTTTCAACATTCCCCAGACCCTTCTGCCAGCAGCAGGGCTGATAGGGGCGAGGAGGCAGGTCATGTCATGATGGGTAGACAAACAGCCCACTGCACTCCTCACTGCGATCCATGTTAACGGATGTGCACAGAGGTCCTGGTGGAAAAAAAATCAGGGCTCTTCCCTCCCTAACAAGGAATACACAGTATTTCCAAAGAAGAAATGTTTATGATGCTTCTCCACACTCCCTTGCCAGATGATACAGGCAGGTAAATAGCTCATTTTGCACGGTATTAGCATTTGCCATGCCTCAGGTTTTTGTTTTCATAATTACTAGCTAGATTCCAAAGAAAACCCAGCATCTCCTTATTAAGATGTAAATATCAGTATTCATTTACTATATGAAGCTCAGCACCAGAAGAGTTGTAAAAATATATCATGTGACTATGGAATTTTTCCTCCACTATTTTTAAAGATTAAAAGTAAATTAATACATAGGAACCATAGTAAGACACACTATACTACACTGAATGCCCAAGCTGGGGGGGGGGGGGGGGGAAAAAAAAAAAAACACAGAGCAAGGTCACATCCAGTCCTGCAACAAGTCAGGAGTCACAGTTAACAGGCATGTATAGCTGGACTCCAGCCATTTGTACTTAAAATAAGAGACAGGCCACAAGGTAGATTCCAGCTACATTATGGCATTTTTTGACCCCTTTAGTTGAGTGAACTATCTTGGTAACAGATGGAAAAAATTAGTCAGTAAAAATCATTCAAGCAGAACAGCTTTATACAGTACAGATAGATACAGAAAGACTTAAAGAGAGAGGAAGAAAGTCTGTAAACTAGTCCAATCACCTTTGCTAATAACAGGCCACCTGCCTGGAATAAACAAGGTAACTGAGGAAAGCCACTATTCTCAAGATCAAGGAAAAGGCAAGGGGTTTCTTGGAGGAATTTGAAATGGATCAGGCAAGCAATAATCTAAGAATTGGAGTCCAATATGGAATGAACTGAAGAGAACATGAATATCTGAAATTGAGCACATACCCCTTGCAGAACAACTGCTAAACAGCAGCTGCCAAAAGAGAAAGGAGCAAAGGCTGGTTCAGACAGATCTATGTTTGATTCTGCACAATAGACATGCCTGACTCTCCAAGACCCTCATGGGCTACCGACTAGACTGGTGTATGATTTATGGGGGCAACCAGCAATTAGAGCTTTAGCTGGGGAAAACGGGAATACACACTGCCCCAAAATGGTTATAGATACAGGAGTCTCAGTGTACTCTAAGAGCCCTGGGCCCTGGATAGGACCTCTAAAATCACCAAACAACGCAGCTTGTATCATATATCTGACACTGAGAAGAAATGAAGATTTTAGAACTATTTCATGTATCATATAGTGCAATTGGTAACTATGGAGATTTACTGTGTTCAACAAGCACAGAATTCTGAACAGGAGAATGGTATTTTAGAGATTAGTTTCTTCAGGAAAAATAGTTTAACTCTGGATTCAGCAAACGGTTRTGTTTGGCAGCAGCCTGGCTGTACGGGAGAGAAACAGAGGATTCCATTGAAACACCCCTGTTTTAGGTATCCAGGTACCACTGAAACATTAGGAGGGCAGACAAGTGGATTCATAACTTAAAGGTTTGAGCAAAGATAATTTGGAATGTGGACAAATTCAAGTAGTGGTAACAGGTCAATATCTGCCACCACAAAGGCAATATAAATATCCCAAAGCAGCAGAAAAGGGGCTCTGACTCACAGTCAAGAATATTAAAACACGAGGAAGATGGCCTAAATAACAGTCGAGCTTTGGTTACTACGTTACTCAAGCAAAAGAGAATATGGGAGTGTGAACAGAAGAGTCCAAAGTTCTGACAGCTGAAGGAAGATCTTGCCCTAGCTCCCGCATATCCCATGTTCATTCTCTGTTCTGCTCCTTCCTTGTGAATTGTCTCCTCGCATGATAATTGCTGGCTGAGAAACAAGAACACTGTAGCAATGGTGGACTGACAGTAAAGCACCAGGTGAATGGTAGCAAAAAGTATTATCTGATCAGTGGCTACATACACTAATAAATCAAAGGGCAGAAATAAATACAGACAACTATCCAACCAGGCCACAACTTCAGAGACAGAAGATTTGGAAAGCTCCTAATCTGCACAGAATGGAATGCAAGAGATCAAGTTACATACCAAGATATCAGCGAAACCTCACACAGACTGTCCAGGAAATAACGTGGGCCAGTTGTAATTGTGGAAAAAACTAGTGCAACAGCATATGARCTAGAAACACTAAAACAAAGACTAAAGCAATCTTTAATTGCAGTTAAAGATTTGTAAAAGTGTTTCAAAAAATACAGTAACTGATGCATTGTTTTACAAGGTGATCCTCCAAAGGACAACAGCTTGAGAAGTAGCTAGACCTATTGATAGTATCGCTGATTTCAGCAACATCCTTTCAAGCAAGTATGCAAGTACAGAAGGACTCTAGGAGAGGTGAAAAATGAATAATAAAGTATTATGACTGAATCAGGACAGAAATAACATAGAAGAAAAACTGTATAAGTAAGTACTGAAGGATACTTACACCTGTCTAGAAACCAAAGCTTAGTTGTTTCTAAAATTTAACTGTGATGCGCAATATTAATTGGTAAATGAGATTCATGTTAAAACCAGTATCACCTTTAAAGAGATCTATGAATATAGCAACAAAATAGAACTTTGAAATTTTTTTTTCCATGCAAGCTCTAACAAAGCATTAAGGGGCCAATGTTAACAGTTCTCTGCAGTAAGACTGACCGTTCCTAGAAAATACTAAGATTTTGACCAGTTTTTCTGTGCCTCCTCCATTAGAATGCTTCCATAAATTTAAGGATTACTTATAGTAAGTATAAAGCTTGTAAGTTCACCAGAAAGGAAAGACAGAACTAACAGATTTGTTTTGCTGCATTAATTGTGTAATTTACATTAGAACTTGCTCTGTGGATGGCATAAGAACTGCACCAACTGTTATTACAAACTACTGATGTTTTTATAGGTCACTGATGTTTGTAACAAGATGTGACAATCTTATTTAGTGTACGTACTAGAACATTCAAAAAACTGGTAGGCTGGTTTGTGGTTCTAAATATACTAATAGGCCACATTCCAAAACAAGAACCCATTCCATCTTCAGTCTTAAAACAGTAGGTAACCTCTACTTCTGTGTAATTCCTCCTTATTCTTAATAAATCATTCCCATCTTGAGGGACAGATGTCATTACAAGCAGGGATTTTCACACTTCCAGAGCTGGCATACTATAGCAGACACACAAAGCAGCAACACGTCAGTCAGCACACCTTCACTAAACACAAGTTTCTGAACTCAGCATTAACTGCCAGGGTAAGAGAAGAAATGAACTCGCAATCCTTCTTGGGCTTTAGTGCATCCTGACAACCCAACTTAGTCATAATTGTTCAACCCTACAGCATCTTTTACAGATAGGTATTTAAAGTAGATGTATTTGGAAGAGGTGCCTTCCAAATTCCACTGATTTTCCTGACGATGAAGGCCTTTTAGAAACTCARCAGGCAAGGTACATTGCATCAGCTGAAAGCAGTCCTGCTACAGTATTTAGATCTGGTGAACACAGTTAGTTCTTATAGACAGCCTCCCACAGTAATATCCAGATATCAAATTTAATGCAGGACCTTTACAAACACTACAGTTTGGATAATCTTCTTTAAAAGATGTCCAGCTGAAATTTGGAACATTTCCTCCTGAGGAAATCTTCAGACAATTTCAGAACTAAATGGGAGATTCAGCTATTAGGCCCGAGAAAACTGGAATTTGTTTAGAAAGAAACATCTGCAGATTATTCATAACTGCTCATTCCCAAACATTTACAGGAATCTCAAGTACTTCTAGAAATAGCTTCAAGTTGTATCCAGCTTACAAGATGAAACTGAATAGAACTGAGAGAATTTGGTTGAAGTCAGACTGCAGGTCATAAATCAAACTGATACTATCCCAAACTGTTGGTGTTTCTTCACAAGTCACTGCTCAAAACAAACAAAATCATATTCCTCCCAGGCAAGCAAAGCCCAAACATGATGCTGTCTTTGTTTGAAAGGCCCTACCTGTCAATGAGCAAGATAATTCAAGTCAAAGTCAGCAAAGCTGTTGACCTCTATTCTTCATTAGCTTAGTGGAACTGTGAACAGACTACACATATGTGTAAGGATATCTGGTTAACTGCTATTCAACATAAAAGACAAGGTAATAAATTAAGCACACAGATAACAGCAGGTAACTGAGACAGTACCAGACACTAGAAGCCTTGAGACATGGGTCCATGGGCCATTAAAGGAAGGACTCAAGTGTAACTTTGAAGAGACTTAAGCAGAAACTTTGTAACCAGTAAGGCTGTCACAGGTTATTAGAAAGGGTCTTAAAGGAAGAGCAAATTTGCTCTAAGAAGTCTGAAGGGGATTGTGGGACCAAATAAAATCTGTCATAGAATGTTTATTGGAAGGATCAAAGATCAAGAAAGTGCTGCAGGTGGATCAGGGGGAAACAAGCATGGGAAAATGGAAGTGACAGGGAGAATAAAAGCAGACAATTGTGAGTAAGCAGGCTGCTGGTCAGTAGCCTCTGCCTGGCCGAGCAGCGTGCTTAATCACCACAGCATGTTCCATACCTCTGTTAAACTCGACTTCTATTTCCTGTATGTGTGTGCTCCCTACTCTGAATGTATTTCTTTCACATGAATGCCTAAAGTCCACACATGGATGCTGGAAAGACTTCCGGTCTCAGCCAGAGACTGGAGAGACCTGTAAACATGAGCACGCATGAGAACTAAGTCAATGAGAGCATATCCATGTTCCACTAGCAAACTTTAAGCCTGATTAGTCAGCAAGCAGGAACAGGATCAGGCCATTTCTGCAGTTCATGTTTTAACTGAGTGCTGTAAAGGCACTGTCCTCTTGTCTGTGTTAACCTGTTTATGGCCATGTCTGTAGTGCATGGGTGCATGTGTACATCTTTGGAACTCACACTCAGCCTCAGTATTGGCCGGACGTGGGAACATCTTGCACCCAGCGGWCTCAGAGGGGAGAAATCCCCTGCATTCTACAGTCCACCAGATCTAACAATCCATAACAAAACAATCCATCCCAGTTCACCCAATTTCATTTGCTACAGTACACATGAAAGTTGCACCATGAAGAAGCCCAAGGACAGTAACTTAATCATCTTTTTTTTTTYTTTAATTATACTATCCTACTGGCTGCTTTTCTACCCAAAGTCAAAATATCTGTCAGAACCACAGACTGAACAACAACCAGCTGTCATCTGTGGCTACTTGAAATTCTTCTGACACTTTCCAGCTCTAAATTCTGTTTTCCCCTCAACACAGCACTGGGCAGATCTAAGTGCCCCATACTGTTTTAGTGGAACATCTTCCATGTAGTTGGATATAGGTAAAAGTCCATAAGCAGCCAAGGCAGGTAACAGTTTCTAATGTGGGCAGCAATAATACCACTAAGAGGTCCTCCAAAGAAGTTCAGTAAAGCCAGAGGTAACATGGTAGAATCAGCAAACTTCAAAYATGTTTTAACTTAAGCAGACAAGCTCTTCCCCCACTCTCAGTTATGAGTAATCACGTGTATTGAAACAGGTCTGCCCTCTGACTGGAATGATCTGGTGAGAAGTACAGCAGATTCTGACGTCTCAGCATAGGCACTTTCATGTAGGCTGCACCTTTTTTGCCTGTTTGGGCACACCTGCCTTCAGTGCAGGCTCTAATAATTCCTACCCTCCAAGTGAAGGCAGCACTGAATGAAAAAATTTCACTGGAAAGAAATTAGTTGCAGTAACAGGAACAAGCCTCATTTGCAATGTCACATTCAGTGCACAGGTTAGTTTAGAGGTATCAGCATTGTTCATGGTGTAACAGAAGACAGATTGAGTGGAGACACACGACGTGTGGGAGTGTTGTTGGCTGACAGTGATGCAGGGAGGAAAAAGGGAGCAGCAATTTCTGTGGACGAAGTTTCTCCTTGGTTGCGAAGCTGCAAGATCTGCCGCAGCAGGGCCTTCCCTTCTTCTCTAGTCTGAAAATAATTTATAAAAAAATATTTTTTATATATATATATATATATATATATATAAAAAAAACAACAAAAACCCCGCATTATGTTGCATGAGTTGATGTACAAGCCTAAATCCCTATGAATGGGTGATTTCTGAGTCAAATTCCATATGTAAGCAATGTAAGTTACAGTAGTTCGGCATTCTGTAAGACTGCAAGATATGAAAAGTACTCTCTTTTTTTGTTTTCTGCTATTTAACAAGAATGGTAAGGTATGTCAAGCTTTTTTTTAAATAGTCCTTACTACTTTTACTCATCTCATTCTCACGTTACTTTGATATTTCAGGCCAAAGTGGTACTATCAACCACCAACAGTGTCCAAATATTCCATCAAAAAGTAGACTGGAGAAATTTCAAATGAACTAAATTCTGGTTCTTCTCTTTCAAGTTCCAGACAGCTTTGTTAAGGATAAGCCAAACACCCTGCACTCATGGCTATAGAGTCTACTTCTAGGCTGAAGTTAAAAATCCAAGTTGTTCACTTACAGCTTCAGAAAATCTCATGATATTGAGTCATATACAGAAAACAAATACTATTATATTCTCTGCATTGTCTACATACAAACAAGATCAGAAACATGAGGTCATGTAAATACCAGTACTACACAGGGTGCCTTGTGACCATTAGGCCCTTCTTCATCTCCAAGATTTTCTGCAATCTTGAGACTTCCACAAACAGTCTCAAATTCTTTTACTTAGTGAACATGAATCCAGTATGATATGGTTCAGTTTTACTACCTATACTGTATTCCCCAACTTTAGTCAATCACAAACAGCAGTAGAAATCAGGTACACAACAACATTCAAGATATGATTCTTCACCTGGATGGCAAACAGCTCTCATTCCTTCAATAAAAGATTCCTCCTACTCTGAGAGGAGCCAAGATCAATGTCAGAGATCCCCTAAGAAGGGAGCACTGGGGATTGTGTGACTACTCACATCATTGAATGCACAGCATTTCTGAGCACAGGCTGAGGCTTCATCCCAGAGCTTACACTTGAAGTAGTATTGGGCCAGGTAACGGAAGGCAGTACTGACCTCCAGGTGCTCCACTATCTCCTACAAGACCAGGGGGAAAATACCATCTCTGAGTGCCTTCCAAGGTAGTTCTACAYCATGTTTATTTCTCCCTCTTATTCCCAAGATACAGCCTTACCCCACAGGAATAGATATCCTGGATGTATTTGATATAGCACTGAGCAGCTTGTTCAGATTCATTCAGCTGTTCATGCAGCCTAGAAAAGGAGAAAAATGAGCCATTGAAATAAAAGTACATTGTGGAAGACTCCCAGAGCAGGAACTCCTAGACCTTCTTGGTCTACGAGAAGGTACCTATTAAACCTGACCTGAACTAGGCAGGCCTTTCCCTTTAGAATTTGCAAGATGTACAATGTCCTGCCCTTCACGGAATAGATTACCAGCATGAGGCCAGCCAGATGCTAACTGCTAGAAGCAGCTACAAATACAGTCAAAACAGGGACCTTTACCTATTCTATTACATTTTAATTTTTTTTAAAAAGACCTTTTCCAACCTATTCTAACTGGCTATTTCCTCCAGTGCTCCTTCTTCCCCTCTTACACCCCAAAATCTTTGTACAGCAGCTTCACCTTTCACCTGCCCATTTCCTTCTCTTTCACTTTCTTCCCTTTATATTACTTCTTCCTCAACAAAAATTGGTGCTAAAATCAGTGTTCACATCTATTGCAAGTTAGACCCTTCTCCCATGTTGCATCCATACATTGGACAAAGTCAATCTATTACTTCATATAATATTGAGCATGTACTTCTTTAAGCTCCACTATAACTCACACAAGTACTGGCACTGCCTGCCCAGATCATTCCAGGTTTCAGAGGTTCCTTCCAATCTACACTGTCTTATGACTCCCTCTGTAATTGTCCTGAGGGAAACCTAAAGCTAAGGCTAGACACTAGGATTTGTGGTTACTGAAGGCCTTCTAAGAATACCACTTATTACATAGCTCCAAAAGTAATACTTCCTAAAAGCAATTCCACTTGTTTTCCATTTATTTCATCAATAGGTATCAGAGTGCTTTAATTCCACTTAATACAATCTTGACGATTCAATGCTACTACATACTCACTTTGCCAGTTTTACCAATGCCATTTTCTCCACATCTCCAACAGCATAGGCTCTCCAATAGCACTGCCAAGGAAAAAAAAAGAAGTCAGTCAAGCACAGAACAAAACTGACTGCAGCTCATAACTCTCACACAAGCAAGTTAGAAACAGAAAACTATACAGCTCTCCAGGAAAGGGGCATATATAACCTGTAGACAACTCTTTTTGTCAGCTGCTCCAGTTACATTGAAGCAGAACTTCCTAATCATAATTACAACAGAAGCAGTTTAAATAAGCCCCTAATAACATGCTGTGTGCACTTCCTTACATTCTGAGGCTAGGTTCAGGACTGCAATAAATAGCAGCAGCTACTACAAGTGCTCATCTCTCTCTCCCTCTCTAAGGGAGAGTTCCGGTAGCGCTAGCCACACAATTTTACTGCAACTCCACCTAGCGTCTTAGAAGACATTCTAACGTACAGCCTGTCCTACTCTCTATTTTAGTCCTCACTTACCTTTTTAGCTTCCACCAACTGGTTGAGCTTCTCATAGCATTCTCCTAGAGCAACCAGCATACGGGAATCATTGGGTCTGTAAAAAAGCAATTCCTAAATGTAGTTTAACGAACAGCCAATCGAGACTGTATCTGGCAGAGTCCTTCATCCTCTCTTTTACATGAAATGTCACTTAGACTCCTGAACAGCACTCTTTGGCATATAACTGACAAAGCCTTTGCTAAGGGTTAACAAATACAACTGAAAGGAATCAGCATAGTGAGACTGCACAAATCATGGGGTTGATGCTTTTGTCCCTTTTCCCCAACTTATTTCCTGCATTTAACTTCCTTAGCAGGCAGCAAGCAGTTCAGAATGAACACCAAGAAACGCGGCCATGTTCTCGACTCTACCTGAGCTGGTGGGCCCGTCGGTAGTAATAGAGACAGTAAAATGGCATTTTGAGGATTTCATAGGTTTGCCCCAAGCCATACCAGGCTCTGTAGTCCCTTTTGTTCACCTCTATCGCATGTCTGTCAAAGAAAAGGAAATGCACTAACCAGGAAGCAGTCAGGATCAAGACAAAATTCAGCAAAAGACTAACAAGGAAATACAGAAGATATTACTCCAATCCTTGTGCATGCAGACCTCAACACTATTTTGTGCAGTGCATGAGTGATACCTATAAGCTTGAATAGCTGCAGATGTGTTCTTCATTTCCATATACTCATGTCCCATAAGTGTCCAGGCTCCCAGATACCGAGGATTTAGTTTCAAGGCTCTCTGGAAATAAAG
>NW_020448307.1:229282-234807 GCF_003343035.1 Apteryx rowi | reverse complement strand
CATAAAATTTAAACAAATAAATGACAAAAACCAGCAGAGAAATAGAAAACAGATGGAAGACATATTATCTACTACCTTTTAACTTAAAATTTTATAAAGAGACCTATTAAAGGCAGGTATGATTCAAGCCTCAAGAGACCTAACAGGAGCCTGTTCTCCAGTGCTCTCGTCAAATCCTTTTTAGTTGCACCAATCAATTAAGATCCCATCCCTCTGCCTTGAAAGCTTATTTCATGATCTAATGAATGAATTTCCCAGACCTGAGGCAGAACTATTTCTTTTGGAGTTTCAGGACTATAACTAAAGGGATTATGCACTACATGGGTCTTCATAAGGCTTTCTTCAACTCCTCTTTGCACTGACAATATTACAGTAGCTTTTTCAGAGAGAGATGATGGAAAGGGGTACTCTGTCATTTTGCCTGCATTTTTAGGCTGTGTGAGACCACGCTCAAAGTGGTCTTGACAGCCTTGCTGGTAGATCCTTTTCATAAGGGTTATTAAGATGTCCTCCCACAGTCTGCAGACAGCATAATAAGAACAAGTAACAGAGCTGGCTCTCACCAATTACGCAGCAGGTCTCCACACGATACTTGTCTATCTCACAGAGATTGTGAGCCAGGTAGCTCAACTCAGGCTTCATGCTCTAGTGAAACAGAGAAATGAAACTGGTGAAACAGAGAAATGAAACTGGTGAGGAAAGGAGCACATTACACTTTCTGATGGAAGAAAACCTAGGGGGTCAGCAATGCATACCTGGCATCTATTTCATGGAGTGGTAGGAGGCAGAAAAAGGCTGAAAGACTATCTTCAGAAAGGCTAGTTAACAACAGCTGCTTTGCCAATAGGTATGATACCTCTGATAAATATTAGCATGATATATAACATAGCATAGGCAACACAAAAGGTGCTTACCCTAACATACAGCAAGTTGGAGAAAGTGTCCATGTTTTCTATTCTGTAAGGGTCTTGTTTTCTTAGCTCGTTAAAGATGGATAAAGCTTTGTCAATATCTGAACAAGGAACAGCAGATGTGAGAACAAGAACTACAAATGCTAAGTTTGCATCAAGAGGCTCACTCCTACTAGTAAGTATCACTGACCTCGGATGTTGTGGTAGGCAACTGCAATCTGAGAGATGATGTAAGTGCTTTTGGAAAATCCTGCATCAATGAGACTCTGATACTTCTGCAGAGCCTCCTCTATCAGCTGCAGCTCTGTATAAATGTGTGCAAGAAAGAACTCTTTCATCCATGTATCTGGTAAGGACAGGAACTTCAACTAGCAAGAACCAAAGAAGAGGAGGAAGAGATGACAATCAGTAGTATTCTAAGAGCCACCCGTGGCACAGAATCCATTATCTTCCCTCCCATGATCTAGCAGATGGTCTTGAGGTAAGAGACTTTCCCATAATCTTTTTCTTAGGCCATAACAACAGCTATGAAAGAGCTGTATTAGGACCAAGAATTAATATCAGGTTCTTCCACAGGAAAGACTAAATGATGCCTATAAATTAAGAATATTGAAACAAGAAAGGAGCACTAAGACATCTGGTCTAAAGAACGGTACAATATGAATCACAGAATCACATTTAGTCACTCCCTATGTACTCCCATGACTGACCAAATGAAATGACTCCAATTCTTCTGCGATTTCAATAATAACTGAAAAAATGATTGTCTTATTTCAAACCTGACAGCACCCGGCTTCTGCTTCAGCTACTGGCCTTACTTCACTAAATTCAAATGTCCTTCGGAAGACAGTATTTTTCTCCCATATTTGAACATCAAAAAAATCAAATCACTATTTTTGATGAGCCAAATGAACACAGCTTTAAATAATCTCACCAGAAATACATTCACCTTTTTCCACAAATCCATAAGGCTCTCTTCTGTTCCCCCTCTACTTTTTAAAGTATTCTACCAGCCAGAATTGAGCGAGAATTCCAGGAGTGGTTGCATAAATCCCACGCATAAAGACAAAATTTTCTATTTCTATATCTGAGTTCAGTTATTTGATACACTCCTTCATTTCATATGTGTGGCTTTGTATTTGACAAAGGACACATCTATGTAATTTTTTTAGTTTGGATGAGAACTGCACTTCTGAAGTGAATTTCTCAACCATCCCCACTATCATACTTTGTTTCACATCATGGAGCTGTATCAGAGGATGTAAACTACATTCTCTGAGGATGAAACTAAACTCAGAGATGCACTCCCATTACTAATAGGTGTCTAAGCGACAAAAACAGATTACAGCTAGTTCAAAGTAAGCTCCCCAAATCACGTACAGTGTGAATATCAGGTCTCCAGATACAACTGTTTCTCACTATAGATTCAAGCCTACTATACTGTACTTGCTAATAATGTAGGAACAGCCTTATTAAAGGCTTATTTGGTTGACTGGCTGTTTACCAAAGGATTTGTATCATTACATATAATTGGCACAAGAGTGACAAGAAAAGCACAAACTTTCGGTCATTCAAAAATGCTAYCCATAGTGATTTCATACATACTTTCAGGCCACCACCAAAAGTGCTTAGCAACTGTGAAACCAGAACCAGATACTTAGAAAAGAAAAAAAAATAAGGAGGATCTTCCTTACGGGGCAATAACCCAGCTGACAACTATTTCAGAATGTGTGAATTAGCCATTTCTTAAACCATTAGATGGGTGAATGAGGAGAAGTTAGCCCTGGCTGTAATAAAGATTCTTGGACTACAGCATGGCAAGCAATTGCAGAAAAAGACACTTCAACAACACAATTTACAGTCTTGGGTTGCCTTGCCTGACAGAGTCTCACAGGAGAATAAAGCAGTGGGTGACACCAGTCTTATGACAACTAATCCATCAGTTACTGAATCTGGTTAGACCCTGGAATTTATTATCACATCTTGATATTTCCCAGTTTTTACCATCTCTTTATCTGTGATCAAGTTGCAAAGTTCCAGCCAGGCTCCCCAGTGCAAAGGTAAGACATGAGCAGCTTCAACAAATACATCTATGGCTTCTTTCACCAGGTCCAGCTTCCGCAGCACAACACCATACCTGCAGAAAAAGTTACCAAGTAGAAAAGCTACCAAGTTATCAGAGGGATATACTCTGTGCACCCATATAAGTATACATGAATACATTAGAAATATATGCAGACACTTACAAATAAAGGCCAAATCCATCCAGTTCTCGTGCTTTGTGTTTCTTACTAAGCTCTACTCTTAATTCTCGAAGAGCTTCGTTTTTTACCTGCCCTTTTTCCAGAGGTCCTGCATGAAGAGAAAGTCAAATAGCTAACTTTCAACCAAGATTCTTATCACAATAATTGTGAAGTCAAGGGTTCATTCAGAGTCCATCACTGGCATGACCTGAAAGCTTACCACCCTCTGATTTTTTTTCTCTTTTTAAAAGAAAATCTTTAAGTCTAATCGCCTGCTTTAAAAAAAGAACTACAGGATGAAAATCTGTAACCTGTGTCAAGCCAATGAATTGAGAGTGAAAGCAAACTATGTTAAAGTGCACTATCCAAAAATCAAGGTGCAAGCCATAAAACTGAAATGATTTGCATGAAGAGGCATTACCGGAAGCTTCATTAAATTGTCTTGTGTTCCTTGACACCAGAGCCTTACCCAAACTATCCACTGTTTCATCATCCTTCTTCTTTTCTCCTGACTGTGGAAAACAGAAGAAAAACAAGCTTACTTTACAGTAGTATATTCCTTAGGTTTCCTGCAATTCTGGTAGCAGCATTTAAACTGAGTTTTCAAGAGCGCCACAGACGATTCTACTTGGCTCAGTTAGAAAACCAAAAAACCCCCACAAAACTCCCCCCATATAATTTGGCTTTCTATACTGTCATTTGGAACAGGATAGAAGACTAAGGTATGCCAGGTTTTAGACAAGGGAGGGGAGGGAAGCAGATGAGTTCTGCGGTAAAGGGAGTTTTTCCATCTGTCTTACCAGGTATCTAGAGTACATATACAAGAAGTAAGCCTTCTGACTCTTGCAGCCCCGCAGAAAATATGCGGCCCTGTCATATTCCTTTAGATCGAAGTAAGACTTGGCTAACGTATAGGCATCCAAATCACGAGCATCCTCCTGCAGAGACAAAGACAAGTTCAAGACCTCAGAATCTGGCATGCTTTAGGTAAATCATCTAGTTAGGAATATATCAAATAAACTGTTTAGAAAGGTAAAAATACAGCTTATTCACACTCAAAGATAGTTTGAGTACCATTTGATAGTCTCTCCATTCCCTCATGCAATCAAATTCCTAGTTCTCAAATAAAAAGTACAGACTGGTCAGAAACATTTAAAGTAGACCATGGCACTCCAAAATGGCAAGCCACCAGAAGGCATGAAATAGCTGTTCAGTGAGCCTGAATGACCACAAGTAAGAAACGTAATCAGGAATTCCATAGCAAACAACATTAGCCTGCTAATTTATAGGCATAAATATATTCATAACCATGCTTTGCGATGCATTTATGACAAGTTACATTACTGTAATATAACAAAGCAGAAGTATGCCTGAAAGTCCTATAGCCCTTCTATGGATATGTGGATGGAGACAAAACTGATTTCTCACATGTTTTAAGGATCAAAGTTTAACAGTATGATCTAATTTGTATTACAATGATTTTTAATCTTTATTAAAGATGAACAAATAAAAATTAAGCAGCATAACTTCAAAAGTTTGGCTTGCAGAATATCTCACTTAGGGCACCACAGCAATATGCAAAATGGAGTGCTGTCACCTGGGAAAATGTGCTCAATTCTGTCCACCCTATTAAAAAGTGTATATAATGGAAAGGATTTAAGACCGTTACGAAAGAAACTGCACTTTGAACAGCCTCCTTCACAGAAGCTTTTAAAAAGATTACTCGCACGCTTTGCTTAGTTTTAGGTAGGTTTAAGAAACGGCCGGAGATCCCTGCCATCGGGGGAGCGGCAGTTCCTCCCCGAGCGCCCAACGAACCGCGAGGCGGCGGCGRCAACCGAACCGAACCGACCCGGCACGGCCCGGCCGGCAACAGGCACCGCCCCCGGCACGGCCGGGAGGGCCGGGCCGTACCTCCGTGAGCGCGAGCGGCGGCGGCAGCTCGCTCAGCGGCAGCGGGTCCAGGGCGAAGGCCAGCTCGGAGGCCCTGCAAGGAGAGAGTCGCCATCAGCACAGAGCCCGCCGGCAGCCCGCCCGCCCGCTCGCTCGCTCGCCCGCCCGCCGCGCTCACCACTTCCCGCTGTGCTGCAGCCCGCGCTCGCGGCTCCGCTCCGCCACGCTCAGCAGCTGCTTCTTGATCTCCCGCAGGTCGGAGAAGTCGCCGCCGCTCAGCCCCGCCGCCGCCGCCATCCTGCCGCGCGCCCCGCCCAATGGCAGCCCCGCACACTGAGCGCAGCCTCGCGCTGTACACGCGGCCTCCTCATTGGGCGGTCTCGCGAAGCCTCGCTCCCAATCAAAACAGGCGCGCTGAACCCGGGGCGTCCGATTGGCTGCTTGGCGCGAGGGCGCGCTCTGGCCGCGTAGCGCAGCG
>NW_020448307.1:195137-229177 GCF_003343035.1 Apteryx rowi | reverse complement strand
CCCCGGGCTCTCGGCGCTCCTTGGGCCCTGCTGCGGCGCCGGGGGAGGTTGAGGTGGCCCCGGCCGAGCCCAGCTTGCGGCCTGGGCGGTGGGAGCGGCGCTCCTGGGCGCCTTCGGCCCTGCTCGCCAGCCCGGCTGTCTGGGGCCGGGGCCCTTGCTGGAAGCAGCTCCTCTCTGTGAGGAGTACAGCGAAATGAGATGCTTTGGGGAGGACTGTAAGCKCAGTGCAAGGGTTGTAATGCGCCTCCCCTTTCTGGAGCGGTAGAGTTGTCTATCTTAGAGCCATCCTTCTCTCACTTTTTTTTGCACACAGGGAACAGGGTTTTGCCTTCTTTTTCTTTATTTTCATTCTCAAATGTGTTTACACCTGTTTTTTGCATACTGTCTGAAAAGAAAAAAATTTTTTGTGTCTTTTTACTAAGGTAGGTAAATATCTTTTTTTAACAGATATATGCACTAAGGCACAGAGGCTAATGTTTTTTGAGGCTACAGAGTGAGAGAAAACCAGAAGAAAAAGCTGTTTTGGAGACAACTGAGGAAAGGTTAGTATAGTCAGCAGACTTTTGGAGGGTCCTTCCCAAATTAGCAGCAGCTGAAAATCTCATTCATTTCTGACTGTTTCATGTATTTTGAATTTTGCCTTCTTTGTTTAATTAAAATGTAGCTGGTCTGAGTTTTAGACTGACTGTGGTAGTTGTTTAGCTTGGATGCAAGATAGAGAGACAAGTCCAATAACACTGAAGCTTTGTAATTGTTCTGAGATCAAAAAACACCAGTCTTTCTCCCATGTTTCTGGTTGATTAGTTCCTAGCTTATAATACAGATACTTACTATTTAATCTCTGTGTGCTGCCTTGCCCTTGAGTTCCAATCTTCAAGGTCATCTGATTGTTTCTTAATGATACTTCAATTTGCCTCTGTGTTGACAATGCCTCCCAGGTTAGTATCATCACAAAATCAAATTTATATACTTTTACTTTCTGTGCCCAAATCATGATTTAAAAATATTGAGTAAATCAGTCCTAATTCTGGTCTCTCAGGGCTGTACTCAGTCCAAGATTTTCCTCTTCATTTCAGCCTGTTTTTATTTTCCCCTTGCATTTATCCTACAGATGCTCTGACAACTTTGCCAAAGTTACACTAGAATGTAATTTGGCTCTGTCTCTTTTTCATGGTGTTTAGATCTAACAGTACAGAAACTTAAGCACTTGTTTTGGGATCATTCTGCCCCATAACTACTTAAGCTTTTCCAGAAAGGCAGTAATAGTTCAACTTGTACTCATTACAGTATCTGGAATGGCAACTTGGACTCTTTAAAAGAGAAATTAAGAAAGAATACTGTGGAAATTCATTTTCCATGTAGTTTGCAGGCTATATGTTTTTTTCTGGCTCTTTTTCTGATCATAAAGGCACTGTATTCTGGGTATCATGAAAACGCCCTTCATAGTCACTTCTTTTATTACAAAAGTGAGTTGAATCTGAGGACCCAGTGTGTAAATTGGCCAAGAGGTCACTGGGTTATAATAAAAGGAGTATAACTGATTAGCATGATGTCACCACACTTAATTCAGAATTATCATAATGAAATTTTTTGTGAGCCACTGGGTGTCGTCTTTTCCTTACTGCACTGAATCCAGTTTGACTTCTAAGACCACCTACTTTCTGTTTGTTGATGAGCAGTTTCTCAGTTGCGACTGTACATTGATCAGGACCCATTTACTCTGGAGCTGCCTGCTGAAATAAAGGTTGTTTTACAGAGGTTGATGGAAATGGATAGCTCAATTTATTGTTAGATGTGGGAAATGATGGATTATTTATAGTTTTTCTTGGTCTTTCAAATAGACAAAACAAATTAGTCTGTTGGTTGAAGTCTGATTTAATATTACATACTTTTTTTTCTCTTCTAATTTTAGCCAAATATGTTGCAAATTCTGTTGTAGCTTTGACAGTAAATACATCTGTTACACTGCCAGACTGTAAATTGATGATGTGAATAAAAACTTCTTTATTACTCTAATTATTACAAGGATGGGTCTGATCAACGCACAACGTACCTGTCTGATTCATTCCTCATTTGACCTCCCCCCCAAAAAGCAATGATAAGAGAACATGATTTTTTTTTTATGAAGATTAATTTTGTTGTCCTTATAGTCTCTCATGTACTCTGTGTTTGGGGATCAGCTGTTAGAGTGGACTGTTCTTCTATACTCCCAAATTTTGTACTTGCATTTATTAATTAAATTGTCCTAATATAAGGCTGTTCAGTTTTTATAAGAGTCCAATGAGTAACGTTAGTGAGGTCTGTGGTGTAATTTTGTCAAAATCTGTTTATCTTCACTTCAGCTTTGGGCCCACTGGATGTTGCATTCTGTATTCCTGGCTGGAAATTGTGATAATATGCTTGAAGTGCTCTATGAGATTTCAATAGGAAAGATGGAATCTTCTGCAAAATGCATGAAGTGTTACTCATGTGGATGCTTGCTGAAATCTAGGCAAAATATCCTTGATGTCTGGATCTGGATGTATGCCGCTTGGGCAGCTATGGTCTAGCTGTTCATTTGGTGCTGCTCTAGAAGAGCAGCAGCTCTGTCAGGTATGACATACAGTGAGCTGTTTAATAGGAAAACATGTTTATTTTTTGGTACCCAACCAGAGAGATTTGAATGTGCGAATGACTCACCCCAGTAGTTCACCTGCTGCTCGCATTACTATTTGTGGTTTCAGTTATTAAACAGAAGGTGGCGCTTTGGGCTCTTCCTTGAAGCAGCAGAAAAAGGGCGAAAGGGTACTTACTGATGGCAAAGAGTTCAGTAATTTAATTTCTCAAGGCTTGCTTCATAATGAGAACTCATAATTCTTCCTGTCATTCCATTGTTTAATAGATGCATCTTTTAAGTGACACCCAGGGCTGGCTTTTAGAGCAGGAGACTAATTAAATACTATGTGCATGAAACTGATAATATCTCAGGGAGTTACAGATTATGTACTCACTGGAGACTGTTAGAAGAGCAGAAGTTTGTTCACCATGTCATTGCACAGCTATCTGTCTCTAGTCCTCCATAGAAACATGGTAACAGAACTATTGAAGTCCAGTGGAAAAAAGAAAATTATGCCTGTCATACAGATGGGTTGTGTAGATGCAGTTACATTAAAAGGATTAATTTTTCAAAGTTAAAATCTTCAAATCTACAGCTGTTGCTCAATGAAATCCAATGTAAATGGTCTTTACAAATATTGAATTGTCTTTCAAATACGGAGAACGTCATCTGTTGACAGACATTCTAACATTCAGAGCTGGAAATGTAGCTGACTTCTACATGATCTGAATCAGCTTCTTTATTAAGATGCTATCAAACTGTGCTTTTTAATCTGTTTAAAAATCAGCTGTGGCTACAGGTTCTTGTCTAATTTTAGACTGAGAAACTTGATATAATAAGAACTTCTGATCCAGTAGTGGTTGTTCTCTATCTGGAGTTATGTGACTCCTACCTTTGTTTGTTATACAGTCTGCCAGGACATCATTAAGATTAGAGCTTGGAAACCACGTGACCCTAAAATGTAAGGGAAACCATTTATGCTTGATTTACATTGAGAGTGAAGAATAAATCCTCTGAAGCTGTGGATAGTTGCAAAAGACAGGAGATTGCCTGTCAGAAGTGAGAAACGTTACATGGAAATTTGTATCAGCACTGTGACAGTTACTGAGTTCTTGAAAGTGGAATTACTTTTGTTTTTTAGGAGGACTCTTATCAAACTTCTAATCACAGGGAGACAAGCTTTTCTTTTCAAAATCCTTCATATCTCTTCCCTCCCCCCCCAATAGCGTTCCTGCTTTTGGAGATGAGTGAGAGTTTTATTTCTATCTGCGTTATACATGTATGCTATGTTAGACCTCTTTTAAGTGAGCTTTGTTTTAAAAAAAAACAACAACAAAACAGTATGGCATTCTCTTTTCAAAGGCTATCCTATAACCTGTTTTACGGATGCTTGAACTGTACTGTTTCAAGTGAAATCTGACAGTAACTTTGCTAGAACAACAAACTTTAACCTACACCCATGCGTGTGTATGTATACAAATATTTCTGTCCATGTAACACTCAAGATTTTTCTCGTTCTTCAAGGCCAGGACATAGCTTTTCAAAGACTGATTACTATATAGACTTTTACTAACCCTGGTGGAGGATTATGGAAAAATTTCTTCCTCTTGAAAATTGTTACCTCAGAAGGTCTCGGTGATAACAGCAGCACATGTTTTTAAAGAAACCTCTTTCTCTGCTATTAAAAATGTACTTAGTAGGTGTTTGCCATATTTTTGTAAGTGTTTTGAAAAGAATTGTGAAAGAGTTGGTTTGATCTGATCTTCTAGGATGTATTCCCAACAGCATGTTCAATGAACTGTTTAAACTGCATCATCCTCATATGATTTTTCTGTGAGATGGCACAAATACATACAATCTATAGATGCTGCAAGTACATTATTAATATGTAGAAGCTTGCAAAAGTCCACTAATCAAAATAATAACTGGAAAAGTGTATGCAGCTTCATTAGACAGTGACCCAAGTACCTATTTTATTCTGACTTTAACTCTGCATTTCTAAGAGAACCTTCATTGCAGATATATTCCTAGCCTGAAGAGGTTAGAGGTGTATAGATCTTTGATGTTAGTGGGAGGCCTTTAGATGTAATTGAACTGCATAGCCAGATAATCAGCACAACTGCTTGTAACAGATACAAAGCTGCCAAATACTTGTCCATAAGCTGCATTTGAGCTTTATTTCTTTTTTTATTTATTACACAGCAAAATCCTCAGATAGGCAGCAAAGCTTCCATTCCTTTATAGTGTCTATCCTTGTTTTTAGGGGCTTTGATATAACTTCAGTCTGCTCTAGTGTCACATTTTTGTTCTTAGTGTACTAGTATTACAGAACTTTGTGAACAGAAATTCTGGAATAAAATRGCAAATATTTGGAAAAACAGGATTGTATATTATGGAAAGATGAGATGCTTTTCAATCTATTACTAAAAGAGGAGGTTGCTAAACTGGGAGATGAATATTTGTAAGTGAAGAGAGCTTAGAACTGCCTTGATTGAAAGCAGACCTTTCCTCATTATAGGCATAATAGAAGCGAACCATTCACTGCAGTGGTTGTTTACTCTTTTTCATAAGAATTTAAGTGACAGGTACAGTGCAGAGTCCTGGAAAGCAAGTAGTCCTCATCCACAAAATTATAGCATGGGTAGCAAGATGTCAAGCTGTGAATAAAGTAAATGTGAAAAGAGTGCAAACCCACAAGAGGAAGAATTGTTTAGTGTAAACTGGAGGTCTGACAAGTGATACAAAATTAAGAATGTTACAAAAAAAAAAAGCAGAACAAAGACTCACTTCCTAGTGAGGTGCATTAGTGTGGGCAGTAGTCATGTTGGGGCAGAAATAGACAATCCATGCTGTGGCACACTTGAAATGCACTGAAAAATGAGATGTTAGGGTTTGCAATCTTCAGGCAGAGCGGAAGGGGTGTTTTTAGTATTGCTTTTACATCTTCAATTTGTGATTCATTCCCAGTTCCATTATTTCTTCTCCTCCGTGTGCATGCCAGTTGTTAATCTTATAAATCATATATGCTGCATAACAAAAACAGGGAGTCATTGTCATTAATTATTGGAAATCAACTGGAGAATATCTCGTGTGACCAAGGGGCATTACAGTCCATAGTCTTGGTGATGACGAGCACAATCTAAAACATCTGATATCCAGAGAGCGTGTTAATGTGAGTAATGGAGCATAGAACATGATGATTCTTTTTCCCAGTTGTTTGATGCTGTGCTATCTAGCCTTCAGCCCTTAGGGGACAAACAGTGATGGAGTACACTGTGGGTGAAGCTTAGAACTGCCCTGATTGAAAGCAGACCTTTCCTTATTACAGACATGATAGAAGCAAACCATTCACTGCACTGATTGTTTACTCTTTTTCATAAAAATTTAAATGACAGGTATGGTGCAGGGTCCTAGAAAGCAAGTAATCCTCATCCTCAAAATTATAGCAGTTTCATGATTCTTTCTTACACGTCCCAGGCTGCTTTTTCCTAATGCCTCTGTCGTGGTGGTAGCAATTGTGCAGCCTCAGAATCGCCTGGATTGGGAAACCGGTCTATCTTTAACAAATTTTGAATGAGAGTGTGTGATTCAGCTTTCAGCTGAATCAATAGCTTTACCCAACTTGTGAGGAGACCATGGGACTGTTCACATAGTTGCCAAAAAGGCTATGAGAAAGATGGGACCGTCTTTTTCAGCAGCAGCTTGGGCTTGGTTTCCATTCAAGTGATTTGGAATCCGTATGCTTCATCCACTAGTGAGGAAGCCAGAGGGGGAAAGGAGTTGTGTATTGTGACCATCTCTGTGCTAGGAGCTTATGGACCTAAGCTGAAACAACTGCTTGCTGGAATTGACCCAGTGATTTAATATGGAAAACTGTATTTTTCCCCTGGCATTACTATTTGTAAAGATCTGTATGAGAACTGCAGAAATACATGTATTCTGAACACAAAAGGTTTTTTATATTCTTAAAGCACTGGTGTGGTTTGGATTGCTGTAGACAATTTCACATTTTGAGCATCTGATCCAAACAGCGCTATGGCCATAGTTTTGTTAAACTTACTCACTTTATGACTAAGGTATTTTGTGTGTAAGGTAGTCTGACTGATAATTTCTTGGCATTGCTAGTACTCTACAGGCCTTTGCACTTAGCTACAGCAATCCTTGTGATCTGTCTGTTCCATCCATTATCACAGACTGCTGACTTCATGCAGGCAGCAAGTATTCCACCTCCAAAGGAAGCACTGAATTTTCTCGTGTGTAATGCATTCCAGTATAATGAAAAAAAGTCTTAATATAAAAGAGTACTGACTTGTTTCTGATGGTGCTGCTACGTAAAGGGTGGTGCTTCTCCAGCAATGTCAGAAAAGGTAGTGACAGCTCTCAGTTACAATAACTTGCATTTTTTGGAAGTAAGGAGATAGAAGAGCATCATTACCCAGAAAATACTGTGAGAGAGTTAGAATTATTTTTATTCTTCATTTGCAGCATGTGCAAAAAGGACATGGGGAATATTTCAAAGCTAAATAATGTATCAAGATGCAGTTCAGAAAGCTTCTTTAACTTTCAGCAGTAATAACTTCATGGGAGTCTAATCAGTAGCTGAAATCATTTCTCTTCTGATTCACAGCAGGTACCTGTTCTTTCTGTACTCTCTCTAATATCTGTTTTCCTATTTCAAAACTGAATTCCAGGAAATCTGCCTGTGACTCAAGTAATACATCATTATGACATCAGAGTAGGCTTTTGTGTGTTGTCAGTAATGTCTTTTTTTTTTTCTTTCCTGCTCAGATCTGAATTGCTCTTTTGTGAGGTTAATTGAGATGGAATGACATAAAATGCTTCTGAGGATCCTCAAGTCATGCAGCGAAAGTGTTTACTGTGCCTGAATCACTTCTTTATATCTGAGAAATCCATTGACTCATGCCATATGTTTTCGATTTTGAAGACGTTTTTAGAATTGCAGCTTCTGATGAGCCTGAATGTAGTATCAGCCTATGCRTGCATAACTAGCCCAAGCACTGTGAGGAACCTTTAGCATGCACCATTTACTTAGCATTTTGCCCACCAAGACCCAGASATATCACAGTGAAACTGTTAAGAACCACATAGGATCTTAGTGATTCTGTCATTCAGGACCCTTCAGATCGGTTGCTAAGCTCCGGTTCCTGCTTTAACATAGACAAGACTTGGTCCAAGTTCTAGATTTTTTTCCTTCTTTCTTTTAAAGAGACCAAGACAGTTGTTTTGAACAATCTTCAAAAATTATGGTTGGGCTGAATTGTAAGGACTAGAGTAGTTTGACTGAATTGTTTAGTGTGCTGCTATGCATCCTGGAAGGCAGGGGGAAGAAAACGGACTGGAGGCAGTAGAYTGAGTGGTCATCCTCATCCTATAGATGAGCAGTAGGAAGCTGTCACTGATGGATGAATACTGGCCCACTCAGTACTGAGATACTGTAATCTGTGGTTCTGCTGTTGCTTTCATCTGACACAAGTTCAAATCAAACTGAAAAAAGCTCAGTTTTATACCTTCCATCCTTGTTTTAGTGGTAATGACTGTATACCTAGATGGTGCACTGATCAAAGAACTGAACAGACTTAAAGTCAATCGCAGTTTTTTCTTGTTATATGGCCACTAGAGCCAACATAAGAGTTAGAGAAGTGAATGTGGGAGGACAAAACCACCCTTTTCATTAGCAGCAAAGATTTATGATGGAAGAAGTAGAAGCTATTGATATGCAGTGATTTTTCTCCCTTCCCCATAGAATATGATCATAGAAGTAAAATAGTGGCTGAAGCTGCTAATAGTTTCCTTATGCATCAGAGCTTTGCTACTGTGAGCAAATCAGTGCAGATTTCTAACGTAGGAAACTTTTAAAAATTCTTAGTGTAAATCATTATTTGTATTTGGTCTGTCTAGGCATTTTTTTTCCTTTTCCTCTACAGCATTGCCTCTCCATTTGAGAAAGGAGCAGGATGTTTCATGGTGACCCATTACTGTGTTTTAAGGCAGCAGTCATTTTACACAAATTAGAGGACTAATTTTGACCTTACAAAATAAATAAATGACCGGCACCAACAGCTCCTCTTGATTATAAGAGGAAGTTGTGGTTGTTCAACGCATCATAGAATCAAGATGCTTAGTACCATTTCTGTCTTTGTATCTGTGTTACTGAGAGAATGTATTTAACAGGAAAGATGATAGCTTCAACTTGACCTTTTCAAGTAAAACACAGTATTTCTCTAATATTCTTTTAAGCCTAGTTTTCTAATATTTTAATGTTTTCTGCATGCTTCATCAAGAATAGAAAAAATTCTTTAACTGCTGTAAAACAAACTGGAGGTCCTTCTCTTCAGCAATAAAATCTGTTGTGAGCATCTTCTGCATGGCAGTGTTTCCTTGAGGCGAGTAAAGGCATAGTGAAAAGTAGGGCTGTATATATTTGAAAACAAAAATAAAATAGAAGTGGATATTTCTTGAAAGGATCCGTGATTCCCAAGATGCTGAAGGTGCTCGCACTATAGGTACCCTTGTAGAAGTTGTATTAAAAAATTAGCTAGTCTCAGCAACTACAGACAGCTTGTAGTTGCTGAGCATCACTGGTGTTCAAAAGCAGAAATTTAACTGCAGTGTCCGGGCAAGAAGATAGAATGAACACACTCATCTAAGTCAAATTTTTTAAGTATTCAGAATAAGCAAAAGTCCAGCAGCTAAGTAAATGTGGAATAAATGAGGAGTTTGCAAAGTAGAGCTTTTGGGTTGCGTGTTGTTCTTACCCTGGCGGGGGGGGGGAGTAAAGAAGGAGGTGACAGGAAAAAACTTGCAAAAAAAAAAAAAAAAAAAAGGTACCTTAGAAGACTCTTTGGCAGAGCCTTCTTGATTTGTGAGGTTTTTTCTAGTTCTGAAAAAGGCAAATAATAGTTAGGCATTATGATCTAAGCAGAATGGGTTGTGCATGTACTGCAAGGAGGCAAAGAAGTCAGTGATTGCTTCAGCTGTAACTTCTAAGCATAGCTCAAGTGTAATAGTAAGCCTCTTACGTGTGGAGCAGTTCAGAGAACACTTCAATAATAAACCTTTTCCTCAAACTGTCATGTCTTACTATGAGGAAAAAAAAAAAACACAAAGTGATTTTGAGTGATCTTGCTGCTCATAAGCAGATGATATATGTTCCAAAAAAAAAAGTTTGCACAAATTTCTCTAGCAGGCATATTGTGTACCGTATGGCCTTGGTTCTGCTTTTAGAAAAATCAGCTTCTACTGGTCAGAAGTATAACATGTTTGCTATGTGGACTTTTCTCTTGGGTGTATATATATATATATATATATATATATATAGTACCTTGGTACATATAAGTCATACTGGTCAGTAAAAAGTGCTAAGGAAAACACTCTGAAATGTCATTGTGTGATATTTTGGTAGCCTCTGACTTTTTCGAGATAGACAAATTCTTGTAGTCTGAAGCAGTAAAGCTGTACGATCCCTCATGAGCTTCAGACATTGAACTGGAACACAGAACACATGGGTTTGGCTACTGATTCTGTGCATGATCTATTTGGATTTGGGTAAGTTGCTTAATTTCTGTGTCTTAGTTATAGATCTGCAAAATGAAGAAAGTAATATTTTTTTTTGTGTGCTTCATAGGCCTCTCCTTTAGAACAAAATTCAAAGTGTTTTTGAACAGGTTAGGTTTTGCACTGGTGGTGATGAAATGAATTTTGATTAGCTGCCCAGTATAGTTGTGATTACTCCTCAAATTTCACTGGTTCTTTTGAAATGTAATGGTTTATAAGCCTTGCTGGAGTGCTGAATTTCTGGGGACACTGTGACTGTCCAAGTAAACGGCAACTCTGGATTACAGGTTTTTTTGTTTTGTTTTGTTTTTTACCTGAGCTAATTATATTAAAATTCCTGTCTTTTTAACTGACCTATACTGATTCAAATTAAAGATAAAGTAGCACACATGTAGGCTTCTGCCACATTAATTGCTGCAAAAATGGTTTCTGCTGTCACTGTATCTGATAAAATGTAAAATTTATTTCCTTAATGTAACAGTGTATTATATCATATTAGATATCCTGAGGAAAATGAAGTTAAATATTACTAAACCATGTTCTGCATGTAATTGACTGTGTTTTCTGTAATCAAGGGTGATGCTGTTCTGAAACAGAATTTAGTACAATTAAATTGTCTGGTGCTGGCCATGTTTTGCTGCATTAGAAAGTGTAAGAAACCCAGTAGTGACTTAGCTTTTTTCCAACTAATTTTCCCAGTAATCACCAGAAATTGGTGTATTAAGAGCTTTCAGTTTAACTGGTGAGTTAGCTCCAACCCTGATGTGTTGAATGCTAGCTGCAGCCATTGAAATAGTTCCTTTAATAGTTTCAATAAGTTTTTAAACTGTTTCTGACAGACATTCATGACATTCATCTAGATGCCCAGGCCCTTAAAGTATTTTTAAATACATATGCAGAGTATGTCTCTTCTACCTTTTAAGAGCAAGAAGTATAAACGCCTCACAAACCCTACTATGTTAATACACCAGAAATGCAGCATAGGGGAATTTCCAATTTGTAGGGATGGTTTTAATGGAGTGGATGGACTTTGTTTTTTCTTACCATCATTCAGAGTCAGGATGACTCCAAATCATCATGGAGTGTGTATTAAAATACATCAGTATAGAAATTCCTGGTAATAGTCTTGGTGCTGGAAAGACAAATATCACACCATATAGGTCTACTGCTAGTGGTATATAGCTTACTGCTTATCATCATTCTGTTTTATTAGGTGCTGACTTGTTCTGGAAAAATTTGTGTGTCACTTGATGAATTCTCTTCCCAGGTTGCATAGTTGGGTTTGGTCAGGTGGCTGTTAGTGATTAAGCTCATAGTGATTTAAGCAATTACTGCCTCTTTTCTGGAAGTTATCCCTTCATCTGCTGAAGGATGACTTATGAAGGATGTATTGTTCTCTTCTCATCTGTTGTAATTGAAAGTAAAACAGGTTAGCTTAAATCGCCATGGTGTTTCAGCGGACTAGAAATGTGTAGCAATCATTTGAAGGATGGTCCTGTCTTAAAATTGTTCTGACTTGTCTGAAGTGGTCTCACCATACTGCTGTTATACTGTCAGATTAGATAGGTAACAAGATTCTATATTCAAAGGCAAAGAGGAGGCTTTTTTTTATTCCCTGAATCAATGCTTTCTGACTCTAACTGAATACTGAAAGTAGATCAGATGCATTTATTCTTGTTTATATAACTTGAAATTTTTCTAGCAGTTCAAGTTCAAGGAATGTTGGTGTCCTGTCCTCCCTCAACCTCTTGGCTGCTCTAGATAAGCAGGCTAAAAGAGCTCTGTTGGTACCTAGCTCATCTAAATAATTCAGTTCTACAGACATATCCAATTAATAACTAACAAACAAGGACCAAAGAGCAATGCTTCCAAGAGTCTGAGTTTTCTGTGAGTGACAGGTACAATAAGCGGAGATGATTGGACTGAATCCAGTCAGTTTATAAATGGAGCAGTCGGCACTGGTAGCATGTCACAAGAATGTAAACACAAGATTTATCCAAGGAGCATTTAATTAAACTGGAAGGTAATGGGTAATGGAAGATACAGTGTGTAGCTCTTCCATTACAGAAAGTACTGCATGGCTTAGATGAGTTATTGCTGGGGGAAAATAATGGCCTCATGTTTTCCAGGACACAATATGAAAGTACTATATAACATTTTTGAAAGCTACATGGATTACATTGATATAACCTTCAGAATTTTTCTTATGCTAAGTTAGTTCTTGGACTGTACATCCAAAAGCCACAAGTTCTGGTGGCATGTGTGAAGAGTTTTGGATACTGTTGTTTAAAGAGTACATTTAACAAATAATACAAAAAGTCAGTAGTGAAGCCAGAGCGTATGATCCAATTCCTTCTGTCAGTGCATGTTTTGTGGATGTCAGCCAGTTCTTGATAGGCATGGCACTTACTTAATGTATTCTGTGGTGTCAAAGCCTGTTGTCTGTTAAAATGTTATTATTGTTCTTTAGGTAAACTTGTCATATTCTCTCTCTCTCTCTCTCTCTCTCTCTTTCTAATGGAGAGGACTTGGGTGAATGTGCTGCTTGTTTGCTAGAGACTTAGTGCTGCATATTTATTCTGTTGGGCAATTCTGCATTTTGTATTCTAGAGAAATTGCATAAAGGGAAACTGATCTTTGCCATGCATTTTTTCAGGGGCATCATTTTTTAAAGACAGTACCAGCTGAGGGTTAATTGAGCAATACCTTCCAGTTTACACAGTAATAAAGTGCCTCTGTGCAGTGAATGAATGTCCTGTTCACTTAAATTTATTCTCACGTCTTTTACAGTGGAAGTATTTGCTGGCAAGCATCCATTTCCTTTGTGACACTTGAGCTGTTCAAGGTACACAAAATGGAGCAGAGAAACTTTCATCCAGAAAGAAGAAAAATTCAAGCCAGGGGGACAGATTGTTACTTTGTTCTAAAGCATCAGAATGTTTCGTGATCATTTCTTTTGGCTAAATGGTAGTGTGTAAGTGAGCTAGCCCAGTGAAATTCTTATATTTAGACCTGTTGCAATTAAAGCACTCTTCTCCTCTGTAAGCTGTCCTGCTGTTGTGCAGTGTCATGGACAGAAGGAAGTGAGATAGGACACAAGATCCGTGTTCATATCTTTGTCTCCCTTAGAAAAGTTATAACTGGGTGGTAGAAGCCATACTGTCAAGAACAGTTTGCTCCCTATACTGAAAGCAACACCTGCCAAGACTCCCTTCTTTCTGAAGGAATCTCTGCTTCTGAGATGATCAGAAGTTGATCTGTTTAGTAGCCTCTGATGGACCTATTCTGTGTGAACTTGTGCACTTCTGCTTTGAATGCACTTTTATTTCTAGTGTGTCCTTATAGTTCCTGAGTGCACTTTTCCATTTTTTATATTGTATAATATCCTTGATAGTGTCTCAGTCTGCTGTAATGTCCCATGTTATCATGCTTACCCATGTGAATGGAAATAATGGAAATTCCCTATTATTACTGTCTTCTGCCTTACAGACGCGTCTTCCCTAACACTTTGTAGATGTTGTAACCATTCTTGTCAGATTACAGTGTTAGTCAGTACTAGCCACAGTACTGCCCATTCCTGGTTGGGTATGGAACTTGAATTTCTGTCAGTTCTGTGGCATTTTTAGATACAGTAAATGTTTGCTTCTATTCCTTTTGAAATGTCAAAAACCTTAAGTTGTACACGTCTGACTAATGTGAATATTATCCTTGTTTCTTTTCATACCACTGTCCTCTCATAAATCTACTCGTTTCTTGTCTTAAATTAGGTAAGATTTTTCAGAGGAAAGATTCGTCTTCCTCTTTGTAGTTTCCCAACTGAGCATGAAGTCTATAATGTAACTGCTGTGCTACATGTGAAACAAAGCTAAGGATAAAGATAACATCCTGGTTAGGTGACAGACAGTATTACAGTTTTACTTAAGGAATGCACACAACGGAAAATGTTTTAAATTTTTGTCATCAACGGTGCTTATGCTGCTTCATAAAATATTGCAGCGTCAAATTTTAAACCAGTTACAGGTGTTTTTGATGGGGTATWTTCCAGTTATTGACTTGCTGATTTCATGTTTGTTTTATAATCTCTCCAGAGATTATAAATTTAAGGTAGACATTTACAGTCTAGTGTGACTGGCAGGTTCTTGTATAACAAAGCCTAGGACTGAAATTGCAAGAGGGGATGGACCTGCAGTTGAGGATATGGAGGTGACTGGGCTTCACAGGATAGAGCACCTGTATTTAAGGATGCTTTTCAGTCACTCTTGCTTAAGGTAACTGAAAATAGTACCATTAATATGCATCAGAAAGGCAGTAAGGTTTTAACAGAAATAAATGTGGCTTCCCCAGACTGTGGACTGCCAATTCCATTTGGGAGGGCGTCTACCTTAATCTGACATCTTGTTTAGCAATGATAACACTGGAGAGTCCAATTAAAGTATTTCAAGAAGACATCCCAATACAAGACTACATTGATTGTCCGCTAATGCATATTGAATTTTAGCTAAATACAGCCCCGGGTGCTGTACTGGAAAACAGGGGAGCTTGCTATCCAAGCTCTTAATTCATTTTATATCGATTTGGCTACTAATGATATAACCTTCTCCTCTAATTAACTGATGTCTGCATTAGGCTGAACAAGAGCTCCCCTGCTAGGAGCTGTCCACTTGGTTGTGTTGTGAGATATGTCCTCCTTTTATGTTAGGTTTTGTCCAGGTTAGCTCATTCCTGAAAAATAGATTGTATAGAGGATTGACTTTTTCTAAAATAACTCGTAAAGGAAGTTTGTCTTTTTGTTGCCCGCATTCCCGCCTATGTGCCTAGGACTGATGTTGCTGGTGAGTCTGGCCAGAGCTGGTTTACTGACTGGATCCTTCTCCATGGATTACTTGCTCCTTTGACTAATATAAGACTTCCAAGAAAGGTATAAATTCAGATAGAGATAGAATATGAACACCTGAGGATAAATGGGTCATTTTGTATGTCTCGGGGCATCAAGCAACCATCAGATGTAAATGATATTTAGCTCAAAATTTTGTTAGGATGGGAGGGGTAATCTGCATGTGAATTCACACATGATTTATTACCAAATCCAGAATCTGCCAGTTCTCAGTTTGGTTTTTTTTGTTTGTTTTGTTTTTTTTTAGTTAAAAGAATGGGAAATTTTGAATTTGGCTTCTGAAAAAAATAGAGTCTGTTTTTAATTTCAAGACACTTATTGCAGCACTTAACAGGTTAAAGGCCATTTGTTTGTAGAGGTTCATTACAAGCAGCTATTTTGTTTTGTTCTGTGTCCTGCTGCTGTGTATGTGTTTACACTTGTTTGCATTGGGAGAAAGTTGTGAGTCTGTCCTTAGTAAAGGTAATGTTAAATCAGGATTCTCTTATGTTTTCACCTCTGGAAGATTAAGAAGTTGAAGCTTTCTCTTCTCCGTGTATGAGCTGTTATAGGGTTTTTTCTTTGAATGCAATTCAAGGCACTTGTTTTTCTGTGTTATTTGTGGTGTTGACCATCTCCTAAGAAATTAAGGTTCCATTGGTCATGTGGTTGCTGTTCAGTCAAACTTGACAGCTACTAACTGTTTTAAGATTTCTCTGTTCCTATGCACTTCTGAAGCTAGTAGCTGTGAGGAGGAGAAACTAAAATTTGTCCTCAGAGAGAAAAGTCTGACAGAACTCAGCTTTTCATTTAGTTTGGCAGAAAGCAGCTTCTTCAGTCAGTATGTGAGTATGAGTCACTTAACAGTCAGCATCTACACAATCCTGGACTGGCTGTAGCATTTTCTGTCTCTTGTCTGATGGGGATATTAGGAACATGGGCTTATTGTGGTGTGTATGCTGTTCAAAGATAACAGATTTGTGAAACCAGGCTTTGTTAGTTCCCTTGCTTAGGGAGCTAGTTGTTCCCTGTGTTATTCTAGTCCTATACTGATTAATTTTATTTCTTATTCTAATCTGTGTGTAACAAAATAGTTCTAGTTCTGGTTTAGATATACTAAAATAATGATCACATTCCAGTTTCTGCTAAGAAAATGCACAGCTTTCCATTGTAACTGATGTTTTTATTGACAGGAGTAGAACCTCTTTTTTCCTTATTGTACCATGTTTGATAGCACTAATAAAAGATAAAACAGTTTTAATATTGTTTTCCTAGCATGCCTCTTGGAACATTCTTACTTAGATGGGTAATTAGGTGATGAAAGCAATCATTTCTTTTCACCCTTCAGTGCTCTACAGTGTCCAAGGCCTTTCCTTCCATTATCTTTACTTCCTCTTTACTAACTACCTACCTTATTGCACAGTACACATGGCCTTTCACAAAGTTGCTAGAGCAAAAATGCAATTGGTTGCTACAGTCCAATATATTGATAATGTAACAAGCAGAAAATTCAGGTTAAGTAGAATGTAATACATTGGTCTTGCTACTGTATTTTCACTTTACAAACACTGAGAATGACTRGATATAACAGTATCTCGTTCCAGCTTCAGTGTTGATTTGTCATCCATAAAAATCTCAACAAAAGCTGAGTGGTTTGTACTTTATGAGTATCTGAGCATCTGAAGGTCACCATCTTGTCTGAGAACTGGAATTGTACAAGTGGAAAGCAGGAATCTTCCTTTCTAAGAAGAGGTGTTCTTTCCCTTGAAACATTAATGGAACAATGCTTCATTGCTGACAGAATTAAAACACAATGAAGTTTCTGGTTATTGTTCAGTGTGGAGGAGGCAGGAAAAGCTCAACTAAGACAGCTTTTAAATCATACTAATAGCTAAATATGTGCTTAAGTATTGGTGAGAGAGGGCAGAAGTGAATTTTCTAGATGGCTGCTTTTTGTTTGCTGGCAAGGAGAACTCGGGAAACTGTGTGTGACACCTAGCCTATACCTTTTTATTTTGTCCGATTGATTCCTAGTTATTCTCTTGGGTACATATTCAGTAATTAATTTTACTCGAAGGAGTGCAACCAGTCCCAATTTAATTCTTTATCCATCACTTCATTTTTTTTGAAGGGACTTGCATGTATAATCAGTGCTGTCACCTTCTGTTAATAGAAATGATCTGTGTACATGCCTTAGTAGCAGTGATGATATATTCTACTAGGTCATGGCATGGGTTTTGCATAATCTGGTCTCCTTCCAGCTATTAGCTATGAGCAGTGAACAAAGGAATGAGGAAAGAGCGCAGTCTAGAATACAGAGGAATAGTAAATGTTAGTTTTTCAGAATGACAGAAACATAGGTGTGTCCCAAAGGTATCTAATATATTTATCAGCAATTTTGAAATAAAAAGTAATTGGCAAGGAGATAAACAGTACCCATAAATATATAGGGTGCTTGAGATTCATGGTCATCAAAGGGATCTGATGAAGCTGAAGGAGTAGGCAGGATGATTACAGATGAAATTTGGTGTTGACAGATGTTAGAGAATTGCATAAGGAATGACCAGAACACTCATGCTTATTGGTCKCTAGATTGCTTCAACCACTTAAAATGATCTAGGCCAACATAGTGAATATCTCTGCTCAGTGAACAACAGTAGCAGTTAGAAGGAAAAGGTTTCTCTTAAGCTTTTGAGTTTAAAAGTTTGTCTGATAGTCTCCAAACTCTGGAGCCTCCCAACAGTTGGTCTTGTTAAGTATCCTTTGACTTTCTTCTATCAGCTATTCTGTTTTGGAGGTGAAGACAAAAGTTTAAATCTGACATCAATGATAAATTGCAAAAGACACAGGCCAAGAAGGTGTTTTAGTTGGGGGTTCTGGCTTTGTGTTCCTGGCCTGATACTGAACAGACCAGTGTACTGACTCCCAAAGCCAACTTGCAATACTTGAGACTAACCCAGCACAAGGACACTGAGCAATTCAGAGGAAAAGACAGTCTTGCTGAGAATTTATGCAGTCTCCTGTTAGCTGGAAAGCCCAGCCTCTGCTGGGGGCAGGGGTGCACGTGTGTGTGCGCGCGTGTGTGTGTGTGACAGTGGCTGGGTAGAAGTAACATTGGCTGTCTAAGGCAAGAGCAAATTACAGAACAGTTGATGCAAATCCGCACTTGAGTTTCTTTTCCCTCAGAATCATTACTCTGTAATTTACATGTAGATGGAGGGATTTTTTCATTCCCCTCTCTTCCCTCAAGCATCTGGCTTTGTTCAAGAGCTGAGAACAGAAAAATACGAGAAAATTGTTTTATAGAACTCCTTCTTAGCAAGGGGTTTTGTTCTATTCCTTCAGGAACCTTTGCCTCCTCTGCTAGGGAGGTGACCCAATGTGCAAGAAAGTCTTGGCACATGAAAGGCACCTCAGTGGCTGCTGCTTGTACTTAAATGGAATTTGTACTTGAGGAATGCTGAAGGCTAGCCATACTCTGTTGCAGAAGGTTTTGTAACCAATGATAGAACACGTTCCTTAGTTAGCTGAGTTCCATGATGGTGGGATATGATATGATTGAKCTTAGTTTGAAAAGTTACATTTGTATTTGTTTACAAAATATCAAACTGTCTAAGCTTTATTTATCTCAAAAGTAGAACAACTGAATTCTTAAGAGGAGCAAACGTGCAGAACATTTTTACTTGTGTCTATGTGGCATTGTTGAGTTAGGACATACCAGAATTGTAAAACATACAAGATGTGTTTGCAGGAGAAAAATTATTTGATTCTTGAACAGGGAGTTAGGCTAGGTCATGGAAGTGTTATGCCTTACCATAGGCAACCAGATTCTGAGTTGAAAAGCTCATAGTTATAAGTCTTGCTTAAAATACAAGCTCAAGTGCATACAGGAGTAGTACTGTTAACGTGAATGATAGTTGGATTTCTGGTGAAATCTGTTAACTGAATTGAGGTCAATCTAAAAGAAATGAACGCTCATTGATCTAGTAAATTGATCAACCCATCATCTTTTCCCTTTCCTTACAATTTTGTCTTGCCTGATTTACTGGACTGGAGATGTAATTTGGTGATGCTTGAGAATAGGGGCCAATCTTGATCTTCTAGTGTTAGCATTTCAGCTCCATGGAGGGATTGTGTGTCCTATGGAGGGAATGTATGTCCTATGTAGTATGAATAATAAAGCAGCTGAGATTTTATTCCCAACTTTTCAGTACGTCCCTTTGTGACAAGTCATAACCTCTCTATGCCTCAGGGCCTTCCTGTGTTTAAAACATACATACATACATACATACAAATAAACAAACAAACATACAGCTTGCATTTGCATTGTGATTTGCAGTTCTTTCAGAAATATGAATATTAAGCATGAAGTGTTCAGTGCACTAAAAATATGCTTCTAGTGTGATACCACTGCAGCTCCAGGTTGGATGTAGAATAACAAGCAGTTGTGTAGTAATGTCAATGACCCAGACTTGTATGTTAAAGATTATGTACARTCTAGATTAAAAAATGTGAGAAGGGTAAAGAAGAGAAATCCGCTTAATTGTTTCTGCTAGTTCTCTCATACAAAACACAAATGTCCTCTGATTTGGAATGAATGTTTTTCCAAAGACAGAAGTGAAATCCAGAGAGCTTGAGGTTGGAAGAATTAGCTGCTAATCTCACATTTCTACAAAAAGACTGAGCAATTTCTGCTTTATTGCCCTGAAAACATAATGGAGCCCTGGGGATCGCTGACACAACCAGCTTCTGAGAGCCTCTGGCACTTAGCAGAATTGACTTCAGTTAATCAAAATATTCTTTAAAAAAGCTGCTGTGCTGGTTTGGAAAGCTGCAGAACAAGTAATGGCGTGTAGACGGTTAAGGAAATTTCAGTTTCTTGAAGTGGGGCTCAGTGACCTGTAATGCCAGTTTATAAGGGGCAAACTCAGATAAAAGGGAAAATAATTTAAGTGCTAGACTGGTGGAAAGAAGTGAAATGGAGGGGAATAGAGCATGGCAAGCACAATGGCACCTTGCTCACCCTTTATTAAAAACAATTCTTGAGCATACTGTAAATGAATCCGCAAGCACATAAGAGACTACAGCACTAATAGCTGCAAAGAGAACAGAATTATCCAGGGTGCATGATCTGGAATATTAACATGCTCCATTATGAGGAAGTATTTGCCATAGTTCTGACTCATGTGCCAGGGACTTTGAAGTCATTTTCCCTTAGTCCTAGGTAAAAGGAAGCACTCATTCATAACTGATGATCCACAGTTCTTGGAAGTTCTTGAAATTTTTTGAAGAGCCCATGGAGAAATCTCTGATAGAGGATTCTAAACTGGCATGTAGGTGTGAAGTCAGCTTGGTCTGTTAAAGTGCCCTTTTCTTAGGGGAAAATGTGTTGTATTATGCTCTGTTTATAACTGTTGAGTGCCAGATGTTTTAATATAAACCATGGGAAAAAATCATCCTTTGTATCGTTCCACTTGAATGCCCAATATTATAAGAACAAAACCAAAATAACTAAAATAGGACAAATGTTGATGAAAATAGTTTTGAAAAAAGTTTCCACTCTCTCTGATTAGGGACTTAAGACTGCAAGGAACCTCTTGTGTCATCAAGTCCAGTCTCCTGCTGTCGCAATCAACCTCATACATACTATCTATAATACTTGTTTTTCTGAGAGTAAATGTGTTATGATTCATATGTCTCACAATAACTGAATAATTGTTTTTATTTCAGTGGGGTTTAAATTAGTCATTTGTGGACACCAGGGCAATTTATCTGCAACAACAATTCCAGCATTATAAAACAGCCTGCAGCTCTTTCTTGATGAATATGTCACTGTAAAACAACAAAATTTTAATTCTGGCTCTCTGCAAGTCTTGCAATGCCAGGTGTTTCCATGTAATGTTCCACACTGACCAAATGCCAAAAGCTTGAGAAAAGGAAAGTTTGGGAATAGGAAAGGACATAATTTAGAACAAGAAGCAGCATTATAGAAAACACTCCTGCCTTTCTTATCTGAGCAGTATGCTGGAAAGAGGAAGATTGGAACATTCCAAAGTCTTTAATTTAGTTCTGGATGAGAATATACATCCCATGGTACAGTGTGAAATCCTAGATGGTTCTTGCAGTGGAAAGAAAACTGAAGTCTCATGTAACTGTTTTAAGAGGATAATATATACAATAGAGTATATGTACAGGTGTTGTGTAGTGAAAGCAGAGTAGAAAACTTTTAGAGAAAGAGTTGCAGTTGCTCCAGCTCTCAGTGTCTAGTGCTTTCCTAGAATTTTGCTCTTTATTTTGATCAGAGGTTGCTGAGGTATATAAATCAGCTGAAGACTAATTTACTACTAATTAATTGGGGAGGGCAGGGGGGAAGAACTGCTGAATCTCATGTCTTACTGGTCCCACCTGTTTTCCTGTAAGAGGAAAGATGAGCCAAAAATCACACAAGGAATTATTTTGTACTAACTTAGTGGTTGCCTTGTTCTGCCCAAAGGTAAAGACCTAGTTATCTGCACCATTTATCAGGTATGCCATTTTAGTCTAAACTTGTTTAAAACCGGGTAGAGCCTCTTTTTCATCTTAATTAGGCAGTAACTCATTGATTCCAAGTGGGCCTTCATTTTCTAATTATTTAGTACCTCATATAATGTCATTAAACATCTTTGAGTGGATAGGATTGCTCTAAAAGCTTTAGCTCCAGAGCTCTAATATTAGACTCTTGGCATTCGTCCCTGTGTGTGAAAAGCAGTCAGTTTGTTTACCAGGAATTTGGATTCACATTACTGGGGGAATTAGCAGTGAGCTATTAGTCTGATTCAAGCACTTAACAATTACTGATCATCTCCTCCTAGCCTGTGGATAATGGAGGTGATCAGCTGTAAATGGAAAGGATGTGGGGCTATTTTCATGAAGGCACTTGGAGAAAGTGCTGTATCCTATGACCCCTTCTAACCCTGGGTTTTGCAAGAAACCCAAACAGCAAATCACTTCCTGGAGGAGAGTTAATCACCTATAAGAAGAACTTCCATTAGAGACCAAGCTCAGCCTCAACAGAACCTCCCTCATCCTGAAAAGGGTTCAGCCACAAAATCCCTGAGGTAGAAGTGATTAGCTACTGATCTTGTTTACCATTATCTGTTTTGATGGGAGAAGCAACTGTAGAATAGCAGTTGGTTGTGATTCCACAGCAGTGCTGGTGGGTTTCATGCTTCTCCACTGTCATCCCCCAAAGCTTTGGCTGGTGCACAGACTCCTCAGTGATTACTCTGAGTTTTCCCTCATGTGTTCTTGTGTAAAGTTGGCTTCTGTTTTAGCAAATATGATGACTTGTAATTTTTATGGTGTATTGAAAAGATACCTTCATTCTTTATGGGTGCTGAACTTGCGGTGTTGCCCCATCAGTCTGAAGTTACTTTTTACTGTCTGCAGATTTTTAGGAGTTGTGACAGGGATTTGTAGCTGGGAATTGTCTGAAGCAAAGGTTAGTTTTTCCATATCTAAGATACAGGTTGCGCCTCCCTTGAAAAGAAAAACTGCAGTCACTTGATCCTTACTTAAACTTATGCAATTGTTGGAGGAAGTGGGAATGATTTTAAGGAAGTGTGGGCACAGTAATCTTGAGCTTCCAAATTCAAGGCTTATCTATGGCATCAGCTTGCTTATGACCTTGGACAAGAAATTGGTATTGGTTCTCTCACCTGTCAAGCTAGTAAAAAAAAACTTATCTAACATGGTGACTATGAAGCTTACTGCTGGAGAAGAACTATATGAACGCCCTTCGTAAAGGCTACATTAGACCACATTAAGGGACTTAAAGCTGTGACAGATTTCTAGAAACCATGTTCGAAGTCCCTGACAGTGAGTGGTGTCTGTGAAAGTTGTTGTTCTGAGACTGCCTTGTAAGAGCTCCTGTCTAATTCTGTTCCTTGAATTCCTTTCTCGCAATGCCTTTGATAGGAGGATACAGGGAGTGTAGCTTCCATTGAATGCAAAGAAAGGAGACTTCCAGAGCTGCAAGATAAGTTTTATTAGTGAGTTTTGGCATTATTTTACACTCTTAAAAATAACTTACATTACAATAGTTAGAAGGTTCCCTCCTTTCTGTATGCTTGCTGGGAGCTCAATGTTAAGAATGTCAGGGTAGAGAATTTCTATTAGATTTTTGTTTTTAGACGAAAGATACTCTGCAGGTTGTTGTATTCCAGTTTCTGGGGAACTGAAGCTGAGCTTTTTTTTTTTTTTCCTCCTGTAAATTCCCTTGTAGTAGAGATAGAAAAAACTGTTCTGAATGGGTTTGGGTAAGTGTGCCAGTCTTTCATCATTGGTGATGTTGGCAGAATTGGACTGATACTGATATTGCAAGACAATTTTTGCAGTTACACTTGTGCATGCATGTATGCTGTGTGGCTGAACTGTGATATTTGGAGATGAGGTGTTACAAAAGCCTAAGTGAAAATGGATTTGTACACATTAGTGCGAGCATCTGTGAATGCAAGTGTATTTAGAGGCGGATTTTGTTTGCAGTTATTGATGGAACAATCATAAGAAGCAGCTGTGTATATAAAGGTACATATCTACATGGAAAAGGTTATAGGACATTTGGAGAAAAATCTGAAATGTTGTGTTTTGCTTTAATTTCTGTCTAGAGCAGAATTTGTTTAACTGTAAAGCATCTTCCTGTGTACTCCAGGACATGACAGGAAGCTGCAATTGCAATTCATCACCTTATTACTAGGAGTAAGAGGCTACACTTCACACAAGCTGATATGGCAAAAGATATTAGGGTTTTTTTGTTTGTTTGTTTCACAAAATGCTAATACCTTTTCCCATACCAACCTGTGTGAGAGCACTGGTGGAGGAACATGCGGGGGGGGGGGGCAAGGAAAGTTCAGTGCAGGGGGAGATGAATGCCATACATTGTGTAAGTAGCACAGATTGCTCAGTGAAAGCTATTCCGTCATTCTTGCAAATGTCCTCACTGGTGCATGGGATATTGGGAAGAAAAACACTTTCTTCTTTCCTGTCACTCTCCTGTAAACTCTGAAGATGGCAGAGCCTGCTACATTACAATCAAGAGCCTTCACACAGGTTTCTAGCCCCACCATATGGAGGATGGCCAAATGTAGATCTCAAAGTCCTATGGTAACATGGACTCTGCTCTCATTAAAGAGGGATAGCAAAAATGTGGGCATGTGCTGTCTCTTGATCCAAATAGTCACATTTCAGTGGGTAATGGGAAATATCAGAATTCATATTCCTTTGAATTAAGAAGACACTATGTTTGTTCCAACTGCATGGAAAGAAGTTGTTACTCCTCTGTCGGACAGAGGAGGTGGTTCTGCTCCATGCAATGATTTTCCTGCTGTAGCTGCCCAGGAAGTAAAGAGAAGGCTGGAATTTGAAACTGAAATATCACTGCAGAAGGACAATGGCTCCTATGCATGCAACAGTGGGAGATTCTCTAGTAAAAAGGTATCTGAGAGTGACTGGGAACCACAGCACATTACCTGGTTGGWACCTTTCTGGGCACAGATAAAGCACAGACGGAAGAGAGAGACCCACCTGCTCTGCATCTATTCCAGGATTGTAATATTGCTCAGCTGTGCATATTATTGTTCATATTTGTTGTATCTCACAGGATGTGCAAGAGGGACCCTATCTATATGCACAGAAGCTGCTTGGAGCTGATTTCCTAGCTCTCCTGAAAGCGTAAGTTGACTGATGAGGCAACTCTTACACACAATTGATTGTGGACTATTAACCTCTGCTCAGAAATCAATATTCACTTTAACACCACATTTTAACAGGCCAATGCAGCAGAAAATAACAGCAGTTACACAGTGCACACTTTTACACTCAGAATAAACAGGTCATGAAATAGAACCTGGCAGAGGAGGAGGAGATTGGGGGGGTGGGCCAGTGATAGCTGAATATGTGGGGAGGTGCAAGGTAATTTCAGCTCCCAGAGGTCTTTGCACTGAATGTCCCAGGGGATTTGTGGTGAATATAGCTTCAGCAAGCCTATATACTTTCTCAAAGCATTCCTAAGAAGGCACATCCTTAGGCCAGACAAAAGGTCATGGTTGGCTGGATAAGGCTAAATTTAGTGGGTTGAGTACAGAAATCCATGCTAACCCACAAAACCCAAGTCTATTGCTAGCCATGGTAGTGGATAATATATGGTTGCAAGGGGCAAAACAGACAGCAAGAATTTAAGCTGGAGCACAGCGTCCTTGATCTGGGATGGTATTTCTCATATGCTTAAAAATGGAATTGAAAATTCTGAAAGGAACTGAAAGTAATACAGAACTGGTGTTTAACAGGAACTTTGTGTATGTTTACCTAGTTGAAGCCCATCCTGGAGTATGAGGACTTTTAGTTTTTAGGATGGTATGCTGTACTCTGTGCCCGAGGAAGAGTTCCAGAAGATGGGACAGTAGGACACACTGTGTCAGGTTCCTCCCTGCAGTCAGAAAGCAAACTCTGTACAAGCTCTGAAAGAATTCAGACTTTTGTTTTAAAATATTGCCCTTGAATATTAGCCTGACTGATTGTTCCTCAAAATGCTGACATGGCAGAAGCATCGGTGGGCAGCAAATCTGCAGCTCTCAATACAAACGCATCAGGAGGAAAATGAGGTGTAAGTTGGGGAGAAGTTTTCAGTGACTGCTGTTCTGGGTTAAGGCTGTTCCATTCCTATTTTCTGGAGGCTGTTTGCCAAGAGTAAATTAATAGGGGGAGATGCCTGGACATGGAATAAGATTAATAACATGGGAAGGAAAATGCCATTTGCATCAAGTTAAGGTGGGCTGAGCAGCAGGGGCAGGAGCAGAGCCAGAGATGGCCAGGAAATAGCAGCTCCAGAATATACAGAAGAGGCCATAGGCATACTGCTGTGTTCAGAGATGTCTCGCTGTGTCTTCACTTCAGTCACCTAGGAAATGTAAAGGAGGAATAAATCCCAGTTAGACCCATTTGTGCTCAATGGCTCCACAGCCTCTAGTTCTGAGCACTGACATGAGACTATAGGAAACTTCTGTGGCCAGGCAGTATGGCCTCCTATTTTTGCTCGTCTGTGGAAAGAATAGCTTGAGCTGAGGTGGCCCAAGGTTCTGCGCACACATGCTCCCTCCCTTTGGTGTCCAAAGTGACGCATTTCCAGATGCTGTTTTTTGCAAATACTCTGTCTAGACCACTTAGTGCTTTGTGCAGGCCACAAAGCAATGCATACCTGGGACATTTCTGAAGCAAGAGATGTGCTGGCACTGTCCCCTTGGAAGCTTAGGGAAGAAGAATAAAACAATTCTTCCTGTCTCTCCAGAGCTGTCTGCTTCAGGCGCATTTGAGACCAAATTGCATTTTCTGCAAACAAAAGTAAAGCAAGAGTCTTACGTGCTTTTCTTGTGCACACCTTGGAGTCTAGCATACAGAACTAAGGAAGCTATTTTAGGAAATGTAGTCACAGTCTGTATGGCTGCCTTTTGATATAGAGAATGCTTATTCTTTGTTCAGTGAATGGCCTGTTACTGTGTGGGTTTACTTGTGAGACCTAGAACAGACTGCAAAGCGGACTTGCACTGTACCTGAGGACTTTTGGGTCCCTATGGAACTTTGCCAGCTGTCTGTTTCCTAAGGGGCAGATATGTAATATCTCAGGTTAGCTGTTTATGCTGTAGGTGTATCTGTGGTGCTGGGTGTAAGGCTTTTCTTTATAGCAATAAATAGATTTAAAAATTAATTATTTATCTAATGATGCTGGTTTCTTTATTTGATGTCCTTTGGAAGCTTTTACAAACATAAAATATTTAAATCTTATTAAAGTCTTTTGCTAAAATGCCAGGGAGATAAAAGAAATGCAGACTTAGGATTGCACAGTTGTATGTAACAGGATTTGGGATCTACTGCTATGATGCTGAATCTAAACACAGGGGCTGTGTCAGGAGTTGCTTGTCTTGTCCTAATAAGTGAGGGTCAAAGGCAAGCATAGGAAAGGAGAAAGGAGGAAAAAAAAAATAAAAACTTCTCATAATCTTGGTGCATTGATGTTGCTACTCAGCAGCCTATGGATACAGCACATCTGAACCCCTCTACTGATATATATAAATATATATATATATTTTTTTTCCCCAACCCCTTCATTTGAGTATTGTGTGGAAATAGCTTCAGGGACAAGTGTTTGAGATGAACAGATGTTTTGGTAAAAGATACAGAAACACTTCTGAGAGCAGATCCAGGCTGGTCTGATAGATTGGGTAGGAGAGCATGGAAACACTTAAGARGAACAGGTGAACTATATGTAGAAGTGCAATGTAGGATCTTGAAATCAACAGGATTTGAACTTCCCTGTGCTGAGCTGTTATTCCTTGATTCCTTGTTATGTGACACTTACCAAGGCATTTGTTGCTTTCAAACATGCTGAGTATCTGGTCACACTTTTCCTTCTGGTTGCCACTGCTCTCACATGTACACCACAGGGAGACCTCCACACTGAAGTTACTGACATAGTTGGGTGTCATAGGCGTGCCTGTCCCAAACCCCCAGAAAGTGGAATCAGTTTTTACTTTACCAAATAAAAGAAGTATGATTAGTCTTGTTATACTTAAGGGAAAGCTGGCCTGGAGCTGTAAGCCTTCCATGATGATGCACCTACATGCAGTCTGCTGCTCTGTGAGAGTGTGTGGAGAGTGTGCCTCCAATTCAGGCAATCTGATGGTGAGGTATGTTGATAACTGAACTGGTGAAAACTTTGGATTGGAGGATGTGAAACATCTGCAGAGACTCAGCTGCAGTACTGTATATGGCAGCAAAAGGTTCTCCTACTTCTCAGGTAGCTGTCAACACTGTGTGGCCAAATGCCTTTTGCCAGATGAATGCTGCATAGCTGTATTGTGCCATTTAGCCAGAGTTCATTTAGCATAAGAACGGCAAAGAGATCTGAAAAACCAAAAGGTACTGTCTAGATCCTGAGCTGTTCATGCTCTCCACAACTCCCCTTTTAACAAGATGCATGTGGTAAAGATCCACAGGAAGCTATTCCCAAGAAGTATTAGCAGGTTGGCAGTGAATGTCTGAACCAAGACAACCTTCCCGCTAACAATTGGCAGTGCCCTGTATGCCTGTTGTTCTTGTTGGCTCTGAGAAGCTAGTGTGTACAACTTCAACAAACCACAGGAGTCTAAAAATCGAACAATGAGGGAATGTCAGGTTTAACAAGGATCCTACAGCTGGATTCTGCTGTGATGGCAAAGCTTTGTGATATAGCTCCTGCTGCAGGAATGGCTTGTTCATACAGCCAGAGAGGGCTCTGGAGGTCAAGCGTTTACACAGTTTGCACCAGCTGATGCATACAGGAGTGCAAGAGTCCTGGGCAAGTGCTGCTGCTCTGATAGCAGAGGATGGGTCTAAGTAGAGTGACAAACCTCATGAAGGAGCTCTGGGCTGCATTTACATCACAAACAAGAAGGAGCACTGGCATCAATCAGGCTAAGGCATATTCATTGGCACACTGAGTATTATCATCTGCATCAAAGCAAGACAGTCGTCCACAACATAAGGAGAAGTGTGCCTGCAAGTTTACTGCCTGTAAGCATCCACCCTATATTTTCCTGTGGGTATCACTTACCAATCATCCCCATGTAAGCCTGCAGGCATGCAGCATGGTTGTGCTGAGAGCAACCATCTGGGGACATGTCTGTAGGTTGGCAGTTTTGTTGGAAATCAGCCAGTCGGGATCTGTAGGAAGGAAAACAAGACCATCAGTGTCTATGTTGTTTTCTTCTTTTGGCTAATGTCCTCTGCTGCCAGACCTACTTGCAAATGTGGTCCTCTAAACATGAGTCCAAAAGCCAGAGGCAATTGGGTTTGGTGTTATACTGGAAGGAACAATCGGGGACAATAGTTTTCCGGCGTCGTTCCCCACAGAGTTCATCTTGACATGGACAGAACAGGATCCTTTTGGTGAAATCCTCAGGGACTTTCTCAAAGAAATTTCTTAGCCCTCTGTGGCATTTGCGACGATCACACATGTCGTCGCTTCCTGCTCCCTTGGTGCAGATAGAGGCATAGTCTGTCCGCAGACGAACACACTTTTTGCTCAGATTACAAACATGAGTTGCTTTCAGGCATGGATTTGTTGCATCTCCTGCTAACTGTGAGCCTACAAAGCCAAAAGAAACCCAGAAACAATGAAGCAAGTCTCAGAAGAGAAGGGGAGGGAAGCCCTTACTTACTAGGTGTTCAAATTGGGAACATCAGAGAAAACAAAGCAACTTAGTTCTGCCATGTGCCTGTAGCATGACATTGAAGTGATAAATCACCTTTTTTATTGGTGATGTTAGGGTGTTTCTTTCAGAGAATGCAGCATTGTGGGTTACTCCTTGTTTCATGGAGCCTGGATCTGTGGCAGTATTTACACTTGGTAGGGGCCATATATAGGCAAGTATCCAGAAAAAGCATTCCTCTGATTAAAGGTGTCATTACCCAAAACATTTTTCTCTGATAATAAACTTCAGCCCCTAAAAAGTTAAGAAAAGGCAGCATTATATCATGTAGCCCGTTACAATCCCTACCTGATACCAGAGCTGCCAGTTTATTGTAATCTGTCTTCCAGTGTTCTTCATTTGCCGGATTCTCATATGGGGAGGTCTCCAAATTGAAATAACCTAGGCAAGACACAAAATATTTTATGCAGTGGGAGAAATGTTCTGTGACCAGCATATGCTTTTGGGCTGGAGTTCCTCAGGCTGGAGTTCAGAGATGCTCTGCCTTGCTCAAAGCTAAATGCCAAACACGGTTCTGTTGGAGATGCAAAGGTGTTATTGCACAGCAGCAGCATTACATGTTGTCATTAGATTTCCTCTATCTGGGATTTGGTCTGTGTGGTCTATCTCAGTGCTAGTGAGGATTAGCAGCATAGGTAGTCCCTAGTGGGAATCCAAGTGGAAGCATCCCAGTGAAGACGGAGAAATGCAGCAGCCTTAGGGATRCCGTTACACTGTGTGTCATCATCCCATGTCCATTTCCAGGGATGGAAAGAAGTGACTGAGGTGATTTTCACAGGAGTCTCCCCTCACAGCACTGAATTTAAGTCTCTAAGTAGCTATCTTTGTTTATTAGGATCCCTGGTATATTTGAAGGGCCAGTCCCAGACCAGAGCAGTTTTCTATGCTTATCAAACAGAGCAATAACAACTCCTCTTCACTAGGAGATGTGGTTCCTAAGTGATACCTGTAGTGTTGGGAAGTGGCCTCTGACAATTGTTTTCAGGTGGGGGGGCTTACTAACACCTTGTAAAATTTATAATTATTTCATCTCACCGTCTGTCATGCTGGAGTGAACGGTCCAGAAAATGCGTAAGCAATGCTCCTGTCTTCTCATGCGCCGGTGACACTTGCAGTGCAGTAAAGAGCTGTTTCCAAGGACTAGCTCTGCATTCAGACATCTGTCCCTGCTATCGTGATCCAGTGGAAGGAAGCGAGTCTTAGCAAGGACACAGTTTTCCAGGATCCTGTAGGTGGCATTGCAGGTGGAGTCTGAGAGGCACAGCTGTTCTGCTGCTATGCAATCACTCCTTGGCAGAGCCAGGAGGTCTCCTGGTCAAACAGGGAAAGGATGGTTAGGATTTCAGTCATGGTGAATGCCACATAAGCACCTTGTCATTGTTACTGTTGGGATCCTATATTCAGCAGACCCTTCTCAAGAGGCAGAACTGGTTGGGGTCCTTGTACAGAGTATAGGGAACAAGCACGCTAATCTTTTAGAAGCAAAAGGATGAGTATTAATGGGTGAAAAGGGGAAAAAATGACCAAGGAAAAAATTTAAAAATGATTTTATATAATAAAACCTTTTTTATCAGCCTTAACTTTTTCAACCTGGTCAGGGTCAGGAGTGCTCTGTATTTGCCTGGAGCAGTAAATCCCTCTGGAAACCTCGGTGTTGCTGAGGGCTGCTTTGAAGGAGCTTTCCCATCTGGGTCACTTAGAACCTCAGTGAAATAAGCAAGTACTAATCCCATACTGTGTGTTGTGAGTCAGTGCTGCTGGCATTGCCAAGAGATGCACTGAGAAAGCCATTTGAAGGGTGTAACAGCAACTTGGAAACTTATGAATAACAATATGTATTATTTGCATAATAGAAGAAACCCTTAATATTAGATGCAAGTAGTTTCATATCAAAGAAGTGCCAATACATAATCAATTTACAGTATATAGAACCCAGTCCCAGAAATTCCTGCCAAAAATGCTGGGATGCATGCTTGGTCTGCCTGCCTTCATCTGTTGGTCCCTTCTGAACTCTGACTGTGTCTGTTTATGTATATTTTGTAACATGCACACACATGCTTATATACATATATATATTTGCACACACATACCTCTACCTTTTTATTATAGAAAGCCTATAACATAATTCTTCCCTATGAAGGTATTAAATAATCTCAATTTAACAATATAATCTTTAAAACTTGACAACTTATTTGGTTCCTTTTTTGTTTTTTTGTTATATGGACTCTGCTCTCTCTTAATAATAATATTTGGGGGTGGGGGAGAAGAAGGGTGCTCTGATATTATTTTGTCTCTGGCAGAAGTCAGTAGTAGGTGAATTAACTCCATAATCATTCTTCATTTCTGTAGCATATGAATCTGTGTTTACAGTACAAGTACAATGTTTGCTAATAGAATTTATATGCAGGATAGGATGCTTCCCTTTAGGACAATATTGCTTAGCTGGTTTTAGGAAATGACTGCTCTGAGCCTAATCTCTACCTTGGATGTTCTTTGGATATATGTACTCGCCTGTCATTCCCTTGTTCAGCAGGTGCAGTACTACTTTTTCAATCTGCCTACTCTAGACGTTAGAAAAAAATCTTGATGTAGCTCTCATTATCTGGTATACTGTCTTCACTATCCAGTTTGTTTTCTCACTTTCTTCTCTATTGCTGGCTTCAATAGTTTATTTGCTGTAAGCAGTGGCCCATGCAATTCCATGCTTGTCTGCTCCTCAAACCTTCTACTTTTCCTGCGGCCCAGTAATGTTATCTAGGTGTCTTTCTCCCGCCTGTACATGTTTCTTGGCTTCTCTAGCCACTGATTCTACTTTGTTGTCAGTCTGGCTATGATGTAGAGACTGTATGACTTTGTAAGTGCTCTGGGGAAAAAAAAATAATCTCTCACCAGAAGTGTTTTGTACCCAGCGCCATGGGTTTTGGTTAGTCATTACATCTAGTCACTACCTTAATAACCACGCTGAGTGTGATTACATCCTGTGAGGTTGCAAACAGCGCAAATTCCCAATACTAATGGGTCCATTATTTCCAGTAGGTTGGAATTCTAAGCTGAGCAAACTGCTCTACCCTACCAGGCAAGATCAAAGTACCATCTCTACCAGTATTCCATCTCCAACAGTGGCCTGCAGCAGCTGCTGTAGTAAGTTTATAAAAGAACAAGGCATACTTTTCTAGCCTTAAGAATTCTGCTCAACAAGCACCTGAGCTTGAAGTGACATTTTAGAAACTTTAAAGTGATATGATAATTGCCAGACTAGATTAGACCTAGGTGGTAGTGGACAGACTGTGTTTCCACCACAGGCCTATAACAGTTCCTTTGGGTAAAGCTATAGGAAACCTCAAAGCAGAAAAATTTAGAACAATCCTCCTCTAGGAACTTCATCTTCTAATACTTATGCATTCTCTTAAATCCTAATACATGACATTTTATTTCATTTTTTAAAACATTTTCTTAGTATTTATAACTCCAGATAATCATGTGAAAGAATGAATGTCCTACAGTCTAGGCTGCAGAAAGTATTAAAGGTAGGTGTGTGTGTGTGTGTGTGTGTGTGTGTGTGTGTGAGTCCTTCTGTAGTTAAAAAATAGAAAAAAAAATTAAAAGGTAATAATACATGCACTAACTATGGTTATTTATACCTTGGGACAAAGGGATAGGTAACACAATACCTGTTTATTTTCCAGTTTCATTTTACCTCTTGTCATATATTTATGAAGTTATGGTTACTTATTTTGATGCCCCTGGTGCATTATGCTGTTGAAAGAGAGGACAATTGCAGAGGGGAAACGTTTCCTTTATTAAACACAGATTAACTAAGAAGCATCAGTATTTGGAAATAGAAAATTTGGGGAAATCTATGGTAATCACATGGCTGCAAATACTACTGTGATATCAATGCAATAGCCCATCTCTGTAGCAGTCATTGTGATACCCAGCAATTGCAGCTTCCTCTGAATGTAAAGCACTGATATCCCATAGCCAGGGCCTAGGGGCGCTTCAGAGCAGTTTCATAACTTATGTAGTTCCAGTTACACTTACTACAAAGACTGCACAAAAGATGAAAAGAGGAATCATTTCTATCCTCAGCTCTTGTGACTTAGCAATAGTAGATGCCATAAGCAGGACAAACAGCTTAAATTCACAGCTGCGTCTTTGCACAGGAGCCCCTTGGATTGGTCTTTGCAGACCGAGCCTCAGCTCAGAAAACTACTAGCCTGAAGCATCACAGAAGCCCAAGGGACTGCAGGGAAGGTGGGTAGCAAAACACAAGCTCTCAGCAAAGTCATCGGCAAAAGAAGTATGGTAGGGATCTGCTCAGAAAAGTCTAGTGTCTCCTCCAAGAACTAGAACAGCTCTTGTCTGGAGGAAAAGCATTTCCACGCCCCAGAGCATCGCTTCACTTTGATCACGTCCATATTTGCAACTCATGTTTTGGATCAGAGAAGCAGCATGGGTTCCCTGTTTGGAAAAGCAGGTTCTTGCACTGCTGCGTGCACCCTAGGGTTGCGGGGTGGCCACAGCCAGAGCCAGGTGGGCAGTACCTGGGATCCCCACCCTGGGAAATGCTGCCAGCTCATCCCAGCTATGGGGAACCCCTGCCCAAGGATGCTGCAAGCTTGTCCCGGCCACAGGGCCCCCCGACCCGGGATGCGCTGCCAGTGCGGCCTAGCCGCATGGACCCCCGACCTGGGATGCTGTCAGCTCTGCCCGGCCG
>NW_020448307.1:175394-194067 GCF_003343035.1 Apteryx rowi | reverse complement strand
GGAGAGGAGAGGAGAGGGGTGAGCGAGCGCGGGGCCGGGCCGGGGCCCGGACAGGGCCGGGGGGCGGCGGCGGCGGAGCCTGGGGCCGGGGACGGGGCTGGGCACCTGCCCGCTGCGGCTGCCCCAGAGGATCCAGCAGAGCTGCTGGGCCCCAGGGGCGCAGGCAGCACAGCGAAGTGCTTCCCAGGCAGGATTTCAAGGATGTTTTAAACAGTTCTGTGGAAAGTGTTTCCTGTTTATTGGCTCACTGAAGCAGTAAAGCTGTTTCCTAGCACTGAGGGGTAAAGCTGTGATTGCTGGTAGCTCAGTGAGGAGCACCCACGGGGCTGTGCTGCGGCAAAAGAGAGTACCCGTGAAACAGAAGGTTGGCCTTGGAGGGGACAGGTGCTGACTGGCTCTTGAGTAATCCCCTTGGTGCCGCTTTGGTCTGCGGAAGGGTTGTTGTGAGCTTCTGGCTCCTTCCCATAGGCTTCGCTGTGAAGGGTTTTATTTCAGGATCTTACCTGTTGCCAGCTATACCCCTGCTGAGCTATTTTTCAGTATCCGCACTAAGGACAGCATATCTGAGAGTCTACCTGGTGTTTAGACAGCTGTGCTTCTTGTTGAACAGGTCCTTCTTTTTAATTTGCAATCAAATTAACTAATGTGGAAAAAATACTCCTCCAACACATGCCCATCAAACATTAGTATATGAAAATGAGGTAAACCTTTTGTAGATCGGTTGTTTGCACAACTAGAGACCTACCCCGTGTACCCAAAGAGCCCAACAGAAAGGGTAATAATTGTGCAAACAAATTAAGTATTCATAATCCAATTCAGTGCTGTCCTCTTTGAAAAAGATTAGTCCTGCTTACTGCAGGGAGCTGGTGTGAGAGAATTCTGGATGTGAACAAGTTGTCCACAGAAACTGAAGGCTCTTACTCCCTCCCCAAGGAGGAGAGAAAAGCATTCTTACTGTGCCTCAAAGGCTAATCAGACAGTTAGAGGAGCTTAATGAAAATGGTGGATGGAACTGAGCCCTTTAACTTTGTAGTAAATTGCTTGCAGTTACCATTCAGGGGAGGAAACAAAGCAGTCAGACTGAAGAAAAGCTAGGGGCAAAGAGGCTTACTTAAAACAAAGACAAGGGAAAAAACAAGGAAGAGGGAGTGGGCTGGTCCTGTGAACTCCTCAACGTTTTTGTGAGAAATGGGAAGAATAAACGGGTGGAGCTGGAAGTCAAAATTATAACTGTTGTGCAATGGAGAGCTGTTTGGATAATTACTGTGGTTGGACTATTAATACAGTAGTGTACAACATGTGAGGAATAACAGGCAGGGGAAGAGGAGGTGTTGACTTCTATGTCATGCATGCATATGCTTGCTTTGAGAAGTAGGAGAATTTTTTCTAGGCAATCCGAGTGATTGTTGAAAGGGAAGAGAATGAGGCACTATAATTCATGTTCCAGGCTACCTACTGATAAAACCAAGCAGAATCGTCCAGTGCACAGCAGTTGGAGAGCCCAGGCATCTGTCAGTACAGGAGTGCCAGTTGTTAGGAAGTTTTTGGAATGTGTTACTGACTTTTTTGGTACAGAAGGTGATGACGGCCACTGGAGGGGAGGGGAGCCTAGAGCTGATTGTAGCTAACAGGCGTAGCCTGTTGAGAATACAAATGTAGAGGGCAATTTGGATGACAGTGATTGTCCGCTTGCGATCCTTGGGAGGAAAAGTGAAAGAACAGCAAAACAGAAACAGTAGACTAAGTAAAGACAGATTTCAGTAAACTCGGTGAATTGATAGCCATCACCTCATGGGAGAGAAGACTGGAGAATGGAAAACATAGTGTCTGCCTTGAGAAAGGAAAGAATATAAACCATTAATCTTAACTTCAAGCTCTAGAAAAATTCTAGAATGCATAAACAACTTGTTAGCCTATGGAAGATAACAACCTTGCAACTTATTTCAAAAATTGACTTGTCAAGGACCAATACAACTTCCTCTACAACAGTTTAACAACTGCTTGTAGGTAGGGGAGAAAGAGAAGAGATCATCTGTCCTGGAGATCTTTTAAGAGCAGCTCTGGATAGGTCAGTCCAGCTTGGTTCAAGAGGCTTAGATTAGAGGACCTTTCAAGGTCCTTTCTAGCCTGTTTTCCTGATTCTGTGATTACAAATCTTGACCCAAAGCCCACTAAAGTAATTCATTAACTCAGTTTTGAGTTATGCTCTGTAACAGATTGAAAGGGAAGGGAAAATTCTTCCATATTAAAACTGGATGCTGTAGCAGTGTTTTCAGGTTGCCTTGGCAAGTGTCCAAGTAAAGGAACTGTAGCTTGATGTGTGGTTATGGGCTGGCCACTTCGCTAGTCACTATGGCCCAGGACTGCAGGGGAGCAGACCCATTTTCAGCTTTTGAAAACTTCCATGTATCTTTGCCTAGGAGCCAGTGGCATACAATATTATTTGTTTATTTCCCCCCTCCCCAACACACACACACACACACACACACACACTCTCTCTCTCTCTCTCTCTCTCTCTCTCTGTAGGCAGCACTTTAACCTCATTACAGATCTCAGAGAGTTGGATAATTACCAGCCCCTTATGACAAGAGCTTTCATCACTCTTTCCATTTGAAATTGTATAGGCCAACTCTGACCTGTGGGGGTCATCTACCACTTTAATGCGGAATATCTCAGGGATCAGTTTCTCTAATTCCCTGCAAGGTCCAGGCCTTTGACCTACTCAAGCAGCTGCAGAAACTGTGATCAACTGTGATCTGATTTCCTCAGCTTTTAGCTTCAGTTCGATGGTTTATCTTCTCTTTTTTGCTCTTCGCAGGTTCAAATAGGTTCTGGCTGATTTGGGGTTACTGATGTTAGTAGGTCCTGCAATGAAACAGACGCATGACTATGGAGCACAGTAATGAAATTCTTGTCATATTTGCCAATATTTTGCATATATGGGCACTATATCATCACTTAGTTATTTAAACACGCGCAGTTACACACCAGCTCATTCAAACTGTTATCCATGTAGAGATGTCACCTTGAAGCACAGACTTGGCTGAACTCATAAAGGAAGTCAATTTGCATGCAGATTCTCCGAATGCATAGCCAGGTGGTCACATTCATCTTCCTTTCCATAGAGTCTAAGCAGAGTTTGCTCTTGAGCAACTTGCTGTTGGAGGGTGCCCTTTCTGCACATATTTGTATGATGGGCTGTCCTTTCTGCAGAGCTGAGGGAAGCATTCTGTAGTCTGTCCTGGTCAGGCAGGCAACCAGTTATCTCACAGAACCAGAGCCAGCATTAATACAGAGCTGCACAGTTCCCTTCTACTGAACTTCAAACCCCTTGAAGACAGAACTTGTTCTTCTTTGACTCCTGGAGCAAACCATCTTCTGCTTTTATTCTCTCAGGTAAATGCTTCCCTGCTCGATGTACATTGAGACTGAAGAGGACAGCTGTATGCAGGCTGACCAGGCATCAGGTTTGCATTGCCTGTTTCATAATTATTTCATCCTCAGGGAGGTTGTCTGGTTTTAACTGTTGCTGCTGAGAATCATAAGCCAAAGAGAACTAACTGCTTTTATAGCAGTCATAGTTCCTATCTTTTCACCCCTGTACACTACAGGCAGCACAACCAGTGCAACCTTGTACAATTCTTCCCCTCACCCCTCCTGCTACTGCCTTGGTTTGCCTCTCATTTTTGTTTAATTATTCATGATTCTGGATCCTCAGATCCTTGTAATGCAGATTACAATCCAAAAGCCTCTAATGGAAAATGGTAGCGCCTACCCCGTGTACAAGGCCTCCCAAAGCATTCCAATAAAAATAATTTTATTCTCTGTATGGACATGAACCCACAGCATACCTGCTGCTTTTTTCTATCAGCCAGCTGACTTACTGGTGGGAAGTACTAATGACTCTCCTGATATTTTAGATAGCACCTATTAGAATAAATTCATTAGCATAAAATTAACTCTGTATGTCCACAGCTCCATAATAAAAGGGGTTAATATTGCTAATTAAGTGTTATGTAACCACTGAGAGATCAATATGCTCTTTGTTTTACAGTTGGCTAAATGGGGACACAGAGCAATGACTGGTTCAAGGTCATTCAGTGAATCTCTGATAGTAAAGTTAACTGTAAAAGCCACAAATTCTGGATCCTAGTCCTCAGGTTGTTATTCACTCCAGGGCAGTAGATACTCCATTGACATACACGTCATATTATTACATATCCAAGCTTTGGAGTAAAGGAGGATATTTGATTACTAACCCTATGTCACGAAGGAGTGATGCACTTCACTCGTAAGAGGGAAGCAGCACTATGTTTATTGCGGTAAGATAGCGACTTAACAAAGTTCAGTTGTAAATAAGAATGATTTAATGAGGTTCGATTGGCAAGGTTCACTCAGTTATTTACTGCCTGAAGGACAGGGTCAGATGCACACACAACAGAGACCCTCCTGYTGAGTCAGTAGGTTCAGACTGGACCCCCTTGCTTTCTGAACTACTTCTGAGAGGAGCCTGGGTGCAGCTGGATCCAATCTTAGTCCCAGACTTGGTCAATGGTTCAAGTCTAAAGGAGTGTGCGTGAAGGAGACACTCCCGTTGAGTCACGAGGTTCGGAAAGGACCCCCTTGCTTTCTAAACTCCTTCTGAAAGGAGCCTTATGTGCGCAATTAGTCAGAGCTATAACTCAGGAAAGTTTTGCGAAGTTCTCAAAAGTTCAGCATGCTATTAATCACTTACCGAGGATCTGTTGCAAGTAAGGAATCTCTCTCAACCTCGAGGAGTAACCTTGAGAGGTGTCCCTGCTCAAGGGGAGGTTCTGCAGTGCAGCCCACTGCYGTGCAGGAGAGCTCAATGGGCGCTGGGCTGCCCCCTATTTATGGGGGGGGAGATGATTGACTCATAGTCATGTTTGCATGCTAGACGGGCCTTAGTTGGCGCATGCTCAATTAGCCCCTGCATACGTGCTGTTTACAGGGAGGTCAGGTTGAGGGGGAGAGAGCACATCGGGGGGGAAAGGAGCACACCATCACACCCTGCAAACCAGCAGTTGATCTTCCTAGCCTTAATACCACTTTGAGCGCTTGTCCATACACTACCTGTAAGTATGTGGATACCGCAGGCACTTAAACCAAAAGACTTTTTCCCTTATATTGTCTTTAATACTGCATTTGTTTTCCTCTTCCTACAAATAGCACCTCCAAAAATGTGGCTAAAAATCTTGACCTTCCTCTTCTGGATTCAGTCTCTCATTTTTCTTCACTTTCACTTTCTTTTGTAGACAGATTAGTTAATTCCTGTCATGTCTTGGCTTCCATCACTGGCTAGTGCAACTTAGTTGGCTCTTGGCTATTGATACTGGAACCTTTCTGCTTTCCAATCCTCCTGCCCCATGCCTTTTCAGAGTCCCCTCTCCCATGACATGTTTTGTTGGCTTGGTGGGAGAAGATAAAGGCTGGTCTGTCTCACCTTGGGGAGAAGGGGCTTTGCACTGTGTATTTTTGGACTCAAAAAGGAAAAGATGATGTTGATCCACTTTCAGTCTAAGGCAGCCAAATGCCTTCATGTGCAAAGTTAAGAGGATGGCTGACAACTCCAATGTTGTTGACCATTATGAGGATTAATTTGCAACTCTGACATACAGTTTGCCTACCTTTTGCTTCCTTACCAGAATAGTTCATCAAAAAGATCCACACCTTGCAAGAATTTGGGACCACAACATGTACAAAGGCCTTCCATTGGCCTTGCTGTGGCAACAGGAATCTTCACGAGGGTCCTAGTGTCACTGATGGCGTTCTTTGGGTTCAACGGAGTAGCCCAGATGGATGTCTGGTTAACAGGACACTAAATGGTGAGTACAAGTCAGTTTCTGTGCTGCTCCAGACTTTTACCAAGAGAATTCCAGACAGGCCTTTGTGTTGTTCCTGAAGTTCATTGGAGCTATCACAGTTTATCTTCCTCAGATTGTTTCCAGGCTATGAAGGACTTGATACAGTGCGTGAAAGTTTGTCATATATTATAGTAAGAACTCATTCAGCAGGTTTGGACACATGGCAGTCCATATCTATGTTACATCTTATTTTAGACTATGTGTGAGGTGCAGGCAGGCTCCTCTGTGGACCAAGTCCATTCAACATGCCCGTGCTGTCTTCTCATTAGTTGCTCCTCTCTGCAGTGGTGGAAGATCCCCACAAAATCTGCAGGAGGATATTGTTTCACTTTTCTCTTCTGTTCAGCTCAACAGCAGTGAACACTGGGGAGTTCATTTGGATGAAATGAGAACACAGATCTTTAGTCTCCCTCTGAAATGACTGTATACCACTGTATTAAAGCATGCAGCAATTTCAGTGATGTACCAGGCATTTCTTCTTTACATCTGGGACTGCCACAGTCAGGGAAGAATGTGTTTGACCAAACAAGCATTTTGTTTGCAATATGTACTAAATTGCTTAGTTGTACCTTTTTTTATTTAGTATAATACTCATCTTCTGAAGATTATAGCATATTGGCACTTTTGCTGTATTTTATAGGATTTGATCACTACAACCCTTTTTGAGTCAAAACCAGAGCTTGTCACTGAGCAATGCAGTCTCTGCTCATCAGTGAGCAGAAGATGCTGAGACTCAGACAGCTGGGCCTGGGCTGTTTGTAAGGAGTACTAACAGAGTACTACTGCAGGAGGCAGCATAGAGGAAGGCTGTGCAAACACTTCTCTGCCTGGGCTAATATTTACAGCACAACACTCTGCTCTTTACAGGGCTAGAGACAGACAACAGACACTCACAACTCACATTAACACCTGTACACTATGGAAACATTAACCTAAAGCAAACAGGGCAGCAGAAGTTAATGTCTATATTCACAGAAAACCAAACAAAACCTTTTTCATTTCCTAACATGATTGCTAGTGCCCTGAACAGCTCCGGCTGCTCATTGCCAAAGAAAGTTCAGGGACTTGCCATCCAAAGCGGCTAGCCACAGTTTTCTTTTTTGCTTCAGTACCTGTGGTATTTGGCCACTTTTGGCTCCAGTAGTTCTATTATTTTGTTCCTATAATTAAAGCATTCAAAGCTGGTCCTGTATTTTAGCCTCAATGTAGTTCACAACAGGAAGAGTGAGACATTTAGGTGCCTGTCTGGATAGCTACAAAGTCATATATCTCAATGGACAGACTACATCTTTGGTGAGAATAACTCTCCTTAAGTCATCCCACAGGAAACAGGAACTAGCAAATTTACCATGATATTAATTTAGCGGGGAGTGATTGATGTGCTGAATAACAGACCTTCAGTGCAGAGGGACCTTGAGAAATTTGAGGGCTGGGCCAACAGAGACTTGTGAATTTCAGGAAGCAGCTTGAAATTCTGCAACAGGGCAGAATGATCCCATGCATCCATACTGGCTGAGAACTGACTGGCTGAGAAGCAGCCCTACTGAAAAGGACTTGGAGGTTGCACCAGTGTGCTCTCATCCTGAATAAGACAAACCACGTACTACACTACACTAGGAAGAGCATGGCCAGAGAACTGAGGAAAGTTAYTCCTTTCTACTTTGCGCTGGCAAAGCCACACCTGGAAATACTGTGTGCAGTTTCTTACCCACCAGGTTCAAGAGGGATGTGGAGGAACTAGGGAGGGTCCAGTGAAGGGCTACCAAGATGGTAGCATATGACCCTGCAAAGAGAGGTTAAGGGAGCTGGGCATGTTTGGATGGCAAAGAGGAGGCTTAGAGGCCATCTATTAGCAGCCTACAACTACTTGAAGGTGATTTATAAAGATGAAAAAGCCAAACTCTTGCTGGTAATGGCAGGTGACATAACAAGTGGCAATGGCCACAAGAGGTAGCTTGAGTGATTCAGACAGGACACTGGGAAAAGCTTTTTCACTAAGAAGTTGGTGCAATGCTAGAATAGGTTATCCAGAGAAATGTTGGAGTCTGCATCCTTTAGCATTTTTCAAGACTTGTAGGAAAAGCCACAGCTGACCTGCTCTAGTGTTGATGATAGTACCACCTAGAGCAGGCTTTGGACTAGAGACTCCGTAAGTCCCTTCCCACCTACTTGTCTAATGGCATGGTTAGTGTGCACATGCTTGTCTGAGAGATTCTGGAGCAACCTAAGTGATGAGCAGCTCAGRAGGAAAACTATTTGTAAGGGGAATCCCAAAATCTTCCTTAAAGAGAGGAAAGCACAAGTTCCTTCTAACAACACTGTTGTACTACCTTAAGCCTTATTTTTTCAGAGACAAAAACATAGAACAAGTAGCAACCTCAGCCCAGTTTTAGTCTTAATAACACATTCCACTAGATTTTGATTCAAAGACATTTAAGTGATGCACTATGAGCCCTGCAAATACTGTATTGTTGTTTTGATCTTGGTATATTGAGGATGCATATTGTCAAAGCAGCTACTTGCTCTCTCCTTGCCTGAAGTGAAGCTAAATTAGCATGCAGGACAGTGGATGTGGCAGTGGCAAGACAGACCCAGGCACATGCTGCAGTGCTTTAGGGGCAGCAGCTGTTCAGAGGCACAGGCTGTACTGAACATGATAACAGACAGAAAAATAATGGCACTGAGAACAAGATTTTACTGTTTCCGTAGGCTGGCAAGGTACCTAAACAGACACAAGAGAAATGAACTGACAGAACATGTATTAGGCTATTTCCCCTTGATTCAGTAGCAGCCCTACAAGCTGCTTTCAGTAGTGAAATGGACTGGGTTTCTGTTCATTCAGAGCCATGAGACAGAAGACCCCCAGGCATGTTAGCCAGTAAAGATCAGTCTCTCCCTGCTGCCACCCTCACCCCAGGTAGAGGACAGCACTGGAGGCAGCAGGCTCCAGCTGCTTGCAGCAGGGTTTTATTTTAATCACTCCTGCACATTTTCACCTCTTTGGCCATAACAGAGATGGGCACATGGCAGGGCAGCAGCACAGGGGCTGATGTTTACTTTGCATCTTATCAGCAGCATTAGGTGCTTTAGAGACTACCAGGAAAGACCCAGGTACGAGCCGCTCCCACATGGCAGGACTTTGAACCACAACATAGAGCTGCTGTGTCCAGATGGACAAGGCTTTTTCTACTAGTCCTGCCCCTGGCAACAAGGTTTCTAGGATTTCCAATTTCTTTGCTTTCCCTCCAAAAAAACCTCTCCTTTAATTCTTCCTTCCCATTTTTTTTTTAAGCATCCAGCTAATTACTAGCCCTAAAAACTATCAGTGGGATACTGTTGGCAGCCTGGGAAGTTACCTCACTGTGCTCCATTCAGAGAGGCTTTAAAGGAGCTCTATCACTAGTATGCTCATGCATCTCTTTTACCCCAAAGACCTAGGTAATTTGTAGTAAAATGGAAGATGATGTCCCAGCTAGAGCCCCAGATCAGGGCCCTGCTCACTGGGTGGTCACAGAGTTGGAAAGGCAGGATAGCTAGGAGTAACACAAAGCAGTACCACAAAGGAGTACAGAGCTATCTCTGCTTGATCACATATATACAGGGTACAGTTCCTGTACTGGAGACTGCAGCTCACATAATGCCCTGGTGGTGGTGGGGGGTAAGGCTCAGGAACATTAGATATTCTGCTGGGCTCTGCAGTTTGTTTGTGCCATCTCTCAGGAGGCACCTGTCCTAATTTCCTCTCCCTTTTTCCTAGGAGTGAGATGTGCTGGAAGAGCAGTTGCTGCGCCAGAGCATGGCCATGGTCCCCGGCAGTGCTGCAGGAGTGCCATCTTGTGGGTCCCTTCCCCATACTGTGCCTAGGAGCCCTGTGCAGAGCCCCTCTGGGTGCATAGCCAGAGAAAGGCAGCTCTGTCAATCACCTCACCCCTTAAAGACAAGCATGCACAAAGTGGTGTGAAGAAAATACTGCTAGGGACAGTGCTGTGTTTATTCCTACCATCTCCAGCAGATGCATGGAAAAGGTGATTCTCTCACTATTGAACAAGATCTTATTGTTCTTTTCCTCTCAGATGGGTTCTGCTAGGTAAGAGCTGATAAGTGAATATGGCCTATCTTCTGAGATTCATGGGTCTCAAAAAATGTTTCTTCTTGGGGTAGGAGAAAGTTAAAAGATACCAGCAGAACAAATGGCTGGTAGATTACAATTCTTTTTCCTTTGGCACCTAACCGAATTCTAACAGAAGAGCAGTATTTGCTTCTTTTTATCCTCTGCTATCATTGCCTCCATTTTGTGCCTTTTTTAATTGTAGTTGCGAGCTCTGTGGTGAGAGGTAACTTGGCTATAAAGCAGAACATACAAGCTGCTACTGTATGATGATTAACCCTCAGTTAGCATCAATATTTCTTTAGCTTGGTAATATTTTAACTTCAGGGGTCACAAAGCTAAGTCTGTTCTCTTACTACACACATTCTCAGTGCCCATTGCAAACCTTTAGGATGTTAGAAGAGGCAAGATAGAGCTTCATCTAGCCTTGGTCTGTCTCTGAAAGCAGCCACCCTTAGCTGCTCCATAGGAGGCTGTAAAAACATCTACATGGACAATTTGAGCAGCTTTCCCCTACAGAAAGCTATCTGCTACCTTCATCTACTGGCTGGTGCTATATATGTAAAGCTATCGGAGTTTCAGCCTTGTCATCCCCACCCGAAAGAGTCTAAATGGAGATACCAGCAATTCAATTACAGTGAGCCAATATTCAAGAATTACAGTACTTGTAATTGTGGTTTAATAGCTGCTGCTTGGGAAGACTATGGCTGACCTATCAATAAAACATAATAGAGAAGTTAGCATTTTTCTAGCTCTCACTGTTGATCTTTAATAGAGGGAGTTGCTGGAGACTTGCTTGCTGGGCATACCTGATCCTGGCTGATGATGGGCTGAGAAATCAGCATTTTAGATAACCAGAAGCACCTGAATGCTTAGCTTTCTTAACACTGAATTGCCACAGGGAGGAAGGACCAGTGCTAAAACACTTTGGTCTGTTCTAGCTGTTTATTATTCCAGTCATAAGTGACAACTAACAACAAAAATCCACATTAAACAGGAACATGGAGACTCCTGTCTGGAGCAGGAGGGGTGAGAGCCCAACCCATGACATACACTGTCTTGCAGCCTTTAAGCAAGACAGCCTAGCAGTTGGCTCAGTCTTCAGTGAACAAAGCCTGTTCTTCTCCAGGCAGCTGTGCTACACCCTTATTTGTGGCGTTATGTTCAGCCAGTGTCTCTCAGAGAGAATGTCAAGATTTTTTAAACAGATCTTATTTGTCCTAGCAGTCTCAACAGGACAAGGCTCCTTTCTTTCACCTTTATAGTCTGACTGTCTTCAAAGACCATAGCTTTGTTCTGGAAGACAGAGCCCTTTTAAGAAGCTTCCACTCCAGGTATTGCTTTGGTGCTCACAGTTTCATGAGGCGAGTGATCTGGTCACGCTTCCTCCGCTCCATATTCCATGACTTGCTCTTGGTGCGGAATTTCATCAGCTCTGCTTTGAAATCCTGATGGTGCATTGGGCAGTAGCTCTGGGGTTCACATAGGTCCTGAGAAATGAAGGGAAAACACATAATGTTCAGTGGTTAGCATTAGGGGATGCTGGGCAGATAATCAGAGGTTTTATCACAGCAGCCAGTATGTTCTCACTGTGGGCAGAATCATGATTTGTCCAATAGCCAGGACCTACGGGTGAGACAGGGGCACAGTCCACTGTCTGATACGGGAGGAGGATCAGGTTACAAAACACTTAAATTGGATGCACACAAATTCATAGGGTCTGATGGGATACACCCAGAGTGCTGAGGGAGTTGGCTGATGTCATTGCAACACCACTCTTAATTATCTTTAAAAGGTTGCGGTGACTGGAAGAAGTTCCTCAGGACCAGAAGAAAACAAGTGTCAGTCATCTTCAAGGACAATCTGGAGACCAACTGGCTGGTCAGCCTAACCTCAATCCCTGGGAAGGTAATGGAGCAACTGATCCTTGAAACCATTTTCAGATGTATGAAGGTGATCTAGAGTAGTAAGCATGGATTTAAAAAGGGGAAATTGTATTTAACCAACATGATGGCTTTTTGTGATGAAATGACTGGCTTAGTGAATGAGGGGAGAGCAGTGGATGATGTTTATCTCCACTTTAGAAAGGCTTTCAACACTGCCTCCCATAACATCCTCACGGACAAGCTGATGAGGTACAGGCTAGATAAGTAGACAGTGAGGTGGACTGAAAACTGACTGAGCTGCCGGGCTCAGAGAGTTGTGATCAGCAGCATGAAGTCCAGCTTGACACCAGTCACTAGTGGTGTACTTCAGGGGTCAATATTGTGTCCAATACTGTTTAACATCTTTGTTAACGACCTGGACAATGGGGCAAAGCGCACCCTCAACAAGTTTGTAGATGTTACAGAAGTGGGAGTAGTGGCTGACACACCAAATTGGTTACACTGCTATTCAGAGGGACCTCTACAGACTGGAGAAATGGGCGGAGAGGAACCTCGAAGTTCAACAAAGGGAAGTGCCAATCCCTGCACCTGGGGAGGAATAACCCCATGCACCAATACAGGCTGGATGACCAGCTGGAGAGCAGCCTTGCAGAGACAGTCCTGCAGATTCTGATGGACACAAGTTGAACATGGACCAGAAATGTGCCCTTGCAGTGAAGAAGGCCAGCWGTATCCTGGGCTGCACTAGGAAGAGCGTTGCAAGCGGGTGGAGGAAGGTGATCCTTCCCCCCATACTCAGCAATGGTGAGACCAGACTCAGACTGGAGTGCTGGGTCCAGTGCTGGGCTCTCCAGTACAAGAGAGACGTGGACTTACTGGGGCAAGCCCAGTGAAGGACCACAATGATAATTAAGGGACTGGAGCATCTCTCATATGAGGAGAGGCTTAGAGAGCTGGGGTTGTTTAGCCTGGGGAAGAGAAGACTGAGGGCAGATCTTATCAATGCATTTAAATATCTGATGGGAGGATGTAAAGAAGATKGRGSCAGACTCTTCTCAGTKGTRYYCARTGAMWGGACAAGAGGCAATGAGCACAAATTGAAACACAGGAAATTTCATCTGAGCATATGGGGGGGGGGGAGCTTTTTTTTTTTTTTTTTTTTTTTAAATGGTGAGGGTGGTTGAACGCTGCAGCAGGTTGCCCAGAGAGGCTGTGGAGTCACCAACCTTGGAGATATTCAAAACTTGACCAGACACAGTCCTGGGCAACCTGCTGTAGCTGATCCTGCCTTGAGCAGGAGGGTTGGACTAGATGTCTCTTCCAACCTCAACTATTCTGTGAAACAAACTAGGAACTCCATGAGTACCTTTAGCTACCTCAACTCTTATAGGGTGAAAACAATTCTAGCTTTGCATAAACAATGATCAGTTTTGCACAGACTATTCACAGGGAAGGTCTTGGGAGTTTCACAAAACTGCCTATTATGATATCAGTTCCCATAAGCGCAGTAATGGCCAAAACCAAAACTAAAACCTAATCAAATATGAAGAATAAACAACAAAACAGAGAAGATCGTTATGCAACTGTATAAAGTCCTTCTGGGCCCTCCAAGAATGTAACAGAGTTGGAAAAGGTACAGAGAAGGTGACACAGGTGATCAAAAGCAGGAAATGGTTTCCTGGTGAGGAAGAGTTGAATATGCTGAGATTCTTCAGTCAAGAAGAAATGTTTGAGGAAGACCTGTCAGAGGTCTAGAAGACCCCCAAGTGGCTTGGAGAGCATGAACAGGAAAACTATGCAGACCCTCAGTACAATACTGTAGACACCAAAAGAAAGCAGGTGTTCAGAACACACAAGGTACAGTTAAGCTCAGGAAGTCAGTTATGGAGCAGTATGAATGCTGGAAGTTTACATTGGTTTGAAAAAAATAAGACGGAAACATTTATGGAAGAAAATCCTACTGAGGACTATTAGATACAAAGATGCCACAAGCTGCTAGACTCCAGGGAAATATCAGTCCATGTTTGCCACCTTTCTATACCCTTCCGTAACAGATAGACACTGGGTAGATGGCTATACCRTGCCAGGGTATTCTCATGGTATTTTCTCCAATCTCTACCTCTTGCCCAGAGGTCCTGCCATTACCTTGTACTCAGGGAAAAATTCCTTATAGCCTCCCTTCAGGACATACAGCTCTGGATAATGCAGTGCAGGGTACTCATTCATGGCACGATCTTCTTCCCTAAGATAGCGGCACCTTTGAATGACAAGAAGGGAGCAGTCAGCCAGGGAAGGACTTACCTCTCAGCATGAACCATTATTTTTGCTACAGGCACTTTCTTCCCACCCACCAGAAATAGTCAAGGTTAGAGCTCACATCTTGGGGCCCCTCTCAGAGGAGAATTCACAGTGGAACACAAGGATCAGGCGTTTCTGTGGCACAGAAGGGAGGAGAGGCTTCTTCAGGAAGAATTCAAAGATGTCTTCCTGCCTGTGAAAGTTAACAGCTCCCTGCATGGGGAAAACAGCCATCAGCCCTCAGCAATATCACCTTATCCAACAGCCTGCTATGACAAACACATTTAATACCCCAATCATGCTGCTGCCTCCCATGATCTTGCTTCATCTCTTTAAGGCTCTCCACCCATTCTCCTTCCCCTCCCTCTCAGCCCCCTTCCACCATGGCTTACCCAGCTCCCTCACCTTGATGTGCCCTCCCTTGTACTCATAAGGGTAACGGCAGTCAAGGATGTAGAACTTGTCAATCAGGCTTTGAAATTGCCCAGAGAGCAGAGCAGCCACCTGTAAAACATAGAATATATTTTTTCATAGAATTGTGATGGTGGAAAAGAAAAATGGGGTGGGGGGGGGGCATGGCCAAGACGGAGTGCTCTGGCTGCAGAGTATGAGCTGTTTGGGAAGGGGCTGTTTCACTAGGTTTAATATAAATACACCCATGACCTTAGCCTGCATCCAGAAATAGCAGAGGGGCTACGCAAGTGACAGAGAGCGCCAGGCCTCACTAAACTCCCTGGATATTGAAGCATATTAGTGAGGAAGGCGAAGAAGCAATTGGACAGCATGTTTATGTATGGCAAGAAGGACACCCAGTCTCACAGGGAGTGGACAGGAGGAAAGACCATTGCTCACAGTCTCTGGAGTGATGTAGCGCAGATCTTGATGCTGTCCTGTCACTGTTGGTAGCGCATACACCTGAGAAGACAGCAATAACAGCTCAGAAGAGCAATTACTGCCAGGCTCCTTGTTCTTAAAGCCCCATAGGGCATCAGCACTCATATCTAGAGCAGCTGTTCCCTCTCTTCCTSCCAAAAGACCCATAAATGTATATCTGAACATGTAATTTGAGGTTGCTTGGAATCATCACTGTCTTCTTCCTTATGCCCCCATATGGTGACAGGTACTTCATTTGAATACAAATTTGTTTCACAGAGGGACCAAATGAATTCCTTTTTCATCCTGATGCTGTGCAACTGGGAAAATCATTCAGCTCTGAAACCTCTGCCAGTTCTTCCTCTCAGTTGCCCTGTCTGAGAGCAGGGGGCTAGAACAGACACTTACTTTGGAAAAGTCCCCAATGAGCTGTCTGAGGCCATTGTCCTGATCTAGGATTTTGATGATGTCCATGTTGGAGAGCGAAGCTGTCTTCTTCAGGGTCACATCCTGCAACAAAACAACCATCAGCAATTGTCCACAGTATGCGAGTACTGCAGCTCTACAGCATCTGATGGGCAGCCCTGTGCAGAGTCTCAGGCTTTTTCACCTGCAGGCTGGGCTATCCCCAGAACATGCTGCCTGAGCTGGTTTTTCTTTGTGCAGACCCAGATGGTGCTGCTTCTAGTTGCAGAGAAATGTAAGGGGAGGGACCAGACTCAAATGCCACAGTATAAATGGAGAAGGTTGATGTTCATGGCCAGCTCCCTTACCCCCTCTGGCTCATTACGGGCTCGGCTGCACCTCCGTTTCACCTTTATAGGAGTTTCATTATCCTGGCACTTTACTATTCGTTTCAGTACTGGCCTGTTCAAATTCTCTGGCATTGAAGGAGAGCGGTACAGACAGCTTCTGTTCATGGAGACCTGGCCCAGAGTAGAAAAACAAGTCACAGAGGACACTGCATTGGGAGAGCAGCACTGTCAACCCTGCAGGGGGATTATGCAGGTCCCCTCCTACAGAGTCCTGTCAAGCTAGAGGTAAAATAGCTGCCCTTGCCATGACAATGAGTGGATGCCAAATGATGCAAATCCAAACAACTGACTAGAAGCAAAAGCTGTTGCCTCAAATCCTGGGCCCTGTCTAGGCCCTTCCCCATAACACATTTGTAAGGTAATGCACTCACCTCACTGATATTGATGTCCTGGGTGAGAAGGGGTCCAGAGAGCAAGACAGCCATGCTGGAAGACAGATCCCCAGCTACCAGCTTCTGATGAATGGGGAAGGAATGGGAGATGAAGGAAAGGTGAAAAGCACAGGGAGCATTAAACACCAGCAGAGCTCACGGGCAATTGCCACAACCAAGGGTAACCTGTGAGCATTTGCATCCATGGCTGATGTGGAGATTATGTTCAAGTGAGAAAGCAGAATACACTTGAAAAAATTTGTCATATATCCAGGAAGGTTGTTCTACATGTCTCAGTCAACTGCATTTCCCCAGACATGGAAGAGAGGTAGGTCTACACCTTCTATCTGCTACACAGGGTCCCAAAACTTCCTCTAAATAACAGCTATCAAAGCTGCCCGGTAACAACCTGAGCAGAACAACAGAAATGCTCTCTAATGCATATGGGCTCATGGTAACCTGGCAATTCAGCCCAGCAAAAACTGTGCAATGCTTACTTCCCCACCCAGCAAGTCACACCATGAAGCATAAGCTACTGTGCTTACCTCCTTGCTTACCTCCATCTCTTCTTGTTCATCAGGGAACAGCTCTGCAAAACCACTGAGGCTCCCCGATATTCTCTGTGCATGAGATCCTGTGACAGCAATCGGGCTGCCCAGATCTTTCATCTCAAACTGCAAGCTCCCTGTGTCCTTCCAGGGAAATAGAAAATGGTTATGCCCTATATAGCCCTATAGCACTGCTCAACTTACACTTGTTCTTCTATTGCTGAGCAAAAGTAATTGCAGACAGTGAAGCTTTCTTGGCATGGCTGAACAGGTTAATCCCTCTGAGCATTAGCTATGGCTGGTCCATAGCAAAATTCACTAGCTGCTCCATCACAAAACCACCGTACATTGATATACATGTACACAGACATCTCTGCAGTTTCCAGTTTCCTACTGGAAATTTCTTCAGACAAATAGCAGACAGTGCCCTGTTCTCTACCCACAGAGGCAAGGTCAGACCTTCCTGACCCAGGCTTGGGCTACCATGATACTATTGCCTCAGCACCCTACTGAGAGACTGAAGCATGAACTCACAAGTGGAGGAGTGAGGTGGGTCAGAGGGTCTGGGCCTTTCTTCTGAAACAGCAGGGCCTGAGGTACATGCCAGCCTGAGTACTTAAACCAGCTACTCTCCTGAAAAGGATGAGGAGAAAGACCTGAAGCATTTCAGTAATGCTGAAAGCCAGCATCCCTCAGCCCCAATGCCTATATAAGGGAAATCACCATGGCAGTAAGCAGGCACAAATCCCTGCATAAGGGATGCCCCTCCCAAACCGCTAAAGGGATTTGCAGAACCCAGATTCTGCAGATTTGCCCCCTCACAGATTCTGGTTCCTGTACTGAGCACAGTTTCAAGCTACCACTAAATATCCACCATGACTTTTACCTGCCTGAAAACAAACTCACCTCTGTGGGACTATCAATCTCCCTGCTGTCTTGCTGCACGGCATCTTTGAAACCTGGTGTAGAGCACAGCACCTGTGGCTAAAATGGACAAGAAACATTCACTGTGAATCCTGAGAACCGCAGCCAACAGCCCAGTACTCGAGCGCCTCAAACATTGTCTTCCTTTTGGCTGTTCCCTGACAGGTGTAGCCCTTCTTCCAGTGAAGGGGAACTGCTTACCAGGAAAGGTCTCACATGCTGCTTCTGTGACACTCTGCAGGGAGGAAAATTGCTAGTCAGATTTTCAACAGGCAGCTGCATATAGTAGGTAATTTCATTTCACCTGTTCATGTGGAGTACTGCCCTAACTAGAATAAATGCAATTTCTGTGTCCCATTTAAATCTCAGTCTTTTCCCTGAAGCTGCTGTAGAAGCAGTGGTTTCTTTTTTACAAAATGTAAGCCAGTCATCTAAGAAGTGCCATGAGTTTCTTAAAAAGCAACAGCAGCGTATCACTTGAGACACAGTAGAAATTATTTCYGGCTAGTGTTGGGGCCAGAAAGATGCATATATCAATGACTAAAATCCTGAGAAAACAAGCCATCTACTTAGAAGAATAAGTTTGGAAGGGTTGCTCGTTAAACTGTCTTATAGAGTCCACTCAAACAGCCACATGTTAACAACCATTTTTTACAGAAGCACAGAAGAAACAGTGTAGAAAGCAAACCTTCCAGAGGTACATACACCCTTCCAGTTCCTCCTAATCAGCATAGCAAATAATTATCACAAAAAAAGGGGGGGGAGAAGAAATCCTACTGACAGTCGACCCGCGCTCGTCAGGCTCAGAAATAATTTATTGGAAGAGCGCGATGCTGCCGCTCCCCAGAATAACTGTCAGGCTCGTCAGCAAGCCGGGCTGAAGGTGGGTGACGGGCGGGCCCGAGCCGAGCTGCCCTGCGGCGGGGCGGCCCCGGGACGGCGGCAGGGGCCGCCCGCCGCCTCCC
>NW_020448307.1:169882-174204 GCF_003343035.1 Apteryx rowi | reverse complement strand
CCGCCGCCGTCGTGGCGGCGGCACAGCCCTTCCCCCCACCCCGGCGGCGCGGGCCGAGCCCCGGCTCCCGCCGGCGGGGCAGCGGCAGTGGCTCCCATGCGYGGGGCTGGCCTGCCTGGGGCTCTCCCGGGGGCCGTACGGTTTTCCGCGTGCTCGAGTCGCGCTCGACCGCGGCGAAGCGGCTCTTCAGGCGCTGTAAGAGCCAGAGCGGCCCTAACCACCGCGTAGGGCAGTGGTGCTTCTAGTAATAAACGACTTCATTTGAAGAGCCTCTTCAGCCGAATAATTTCCTCTTRCTTGGGGCAGGTCTTGTTGTCAGAGCCTTTTTCCTCTGGTGTAAACATGATCAGTGTTGGCGTTGGGACAAGGACAGGCATCCCGCGAGGATCCTGCTCAGCGTCCAGGTCAGTGCTCACACCATGGAGCTGCAGTGCCAGGGTCTGTCCTGCCCTGTCTTAGTGCTGGCTGTTCCTTATCCAGGTCAGATGTTGAGAGAGACGAGATCGTCCTGCAAAGGAGGCAGAAGCAGATTGATTATGGGAAGAACACTGTGGGCTACCAGCTTTTCCTTCAGCAAGTCCCCAAGTGAGACAGTTCCTGGGTCTACTAAATTTCCCACAACCCTGATTCTGGCCAGCCATAAATATTACTGGGGAGAAATGCTTGAAATGTCAGTGTGACAGCCCTTTGCCTTTGAACAAACTACTTCACTACCTTTCCATATCTTGAGATCTCAGGGTATAATCCCAGTGCTCTACCAGTCTCCTGTTAGAAGGGCAGCTGGGTGTTTCTCCATGACTTTCTGGCATTTGGGGGGAATGAGGAGACTTGCTGCCAGATGAAAGGTTTTTAAGAAGGTTCCTAATTGCTGATGATACTGTGCTTTGCTCTTAGGGCTGCTCGGCAGCCAGGAATTCACCCTCAAACTCCAAACAAGTATAAGAAATATAGCCGCCGCTCTTGGGACATGCAGATCAAGCTGTGGAGACGAGCTCTGCATGCCTGGGATCCTCCTAGCAGGTATCCTGCTCAAGATGAACAAGGACTTCTGGAAGATGCTTCTGTCTGTTGCCCTAGGTGCCTACTCAGTTATATACAAGATGCCCTTTGAGGGAAGGAAAAAGGGGGGAAATCTCGTCATGCTAATCTTAGACATATTCAAACCTGTGGATCCTCCTCTGTGCTCTCACTTGCCAGTGTCTGTCACACTTCCATTCTCAGGCAGCTCAGGCTTATTAAATGTAATAGGCTTAGTGTGCATAGCAGGCATCCTGTGAGATTTTGTACTCCATGGCACGTGGAATCTCTCCTTAGAGGAGAGACTAACGCTCTCGATGCCTGCCAGCTCTTGTGGCCATTGCATCCCTGTCTGCAGTGTTCAACGCCCATGCTGCAATCCTTCCAGCTGCTTTGTGAGCACTGAAGGACTAGGTGCAGAGCACCCTGTGCTTGCTGTCACCCATCTCTGTCCCATCATTGCTGCAAGGGCTGGAGTCTGACACCCCCTGGGACATGCGAATCTAGGCTGTGGGCTTAGGTCTGTTACTGTAATGCTCGCCGAACAGGCATTCTGCTGTGGCATAGAGGGAGGGGACCTGACCACTTAACCTGTTTCAGAGAAACAGCCCTGGCTTGCGATGTGTTTAATGCATCAGATAACTCGATGGTGTTTCTTTGCTGGACCGGTGAATGAGACGGCTGTTTGTTTGCAAGGCAGGGGCTGGCCACTCTCCTGGGAGTCACAGCAGTGTGCTCCGGTGACTCGCAGTCCGAAGAAACCCTTTCGGGAGGCGCAGTGGAGGGACAGGTATGCGTGAGCCCCGGGGCGCTGCGGCGGCCGGCCCAGGTGCAGGCTCTCCCGCCGCCCGGCCCCGCCTGGCCGTGGCTGCCCCGGGACGACCCCGCCACCTGGCTGCACCGCCCGGGAGAAGCACCGACCTGCCCTTGCTGCTGCTGGACGGCGCCGTAGTGGCCCCGGGGTGGCCCGACCCCACCGGGGCGGCAGCCGGGCCGCGGCGGGCCCCGGCCCCTTTCGCCCGCACCGGGCCGGGGCCGCCGCCGCCGCCGTGTTCAGGCTGGTCGCGGAGCAGCTGCAGCTGGCGCTGGAGGAGCCGCCGCCCGGTGAGTGCCCGGCGCGGCGGCTTCCGCGCCTCGGTCCCCGCTCGCTGGTCGCTCCTGGACCGCCTCGGYGGGGCGGCGGCGGCACGGTCACGGCTCCTGCCCCAGCCGCTGCTCTCCGCGGCCCCGGCCGGACCCCTGCACTGCCGCGGGGCGCCTGGACAGCTGGGCCCGGTGACACTGGCGGATCGCATCCCTCTGGCCTTGCCTGGTCCAGCTTTGTTTGCTTCCTGCTCCGCGTCCCTTCCTTTCCATCCTGTGATCCCAAATCAGGAATGAAGTGGCCACTGGCAATCAGGAAGTAAACACACTCTTTGCTTTATGTGCTCCTTTGTGGCTGGCATCTGCTGCACTTCTGTGTGGTGTCTTGTCACACTTGCACAGCAGATTTTTTTTCTGCTCAGTTTCTTTTTGAGAAACACGGATGGTGAAGGAGGCAATCACCTCTCTTCCTTTACATCTAGACWCCAACTGGGATATCTTAATGCTCTGCTAAGGGAAAAGCAAGTAAGTTTTGGATATCCAAAATATAGGCTGGGGTGAGGAAGATTTATCGCTCTGTGTCCCCACCTGCTCTGTTCCGCCCCCCCCCCCCCAAGGCTTGCTCCATTTGTATAATGTCTTTTGCCACCCCACCTATCCCACCATGTTTGCATCCTTCCTCACTTGGTTGGAAGAAAAATGTCTGTTTAGGGAAATCTGGGTCGAGATGACGCACTCTGGGACCCCGGTCCAGAAATAAGCAGCTCCAGCTCTTCACAGCCATCAGGTAACACTAGTAATGGAAACTGGACAGCAGCCGTAGMGTCGTGGGTGAGCTAGAAAATCAGCCTTCTTTGTGGTATTGTGCAGCTCCCTTGCATATGGGAGCATGAGCGATTGTGGTGACCAGCTAAGAGACTGGACTGTGATCTCAGCCAGCGCACAACTGGGGTCAAACCCTCCTCCAGGAAAGGCACTGAGCATGCCTCACCCAGTGGAACGCTAAAAGCRGGACCTTACCTCTAAGGGGTTACTACATGGGATGTGGAGATGCTGGGCTAGATATTGTGGTGCTGATCCCTCACAGGACACGTGCGGAATATGGCTGAAAAGGTGGCATGGCAGAAGTAGAGATGTTTTGACTGGCTCCCTGTTTTGTCTCATGCAGAGAGAGCTCCCTGGGAAGTCCTGACCCCATATCCTAGGATCAGCCCTCCAGGCAACACAGGCTTTGGTAACCATCCTTCCTGACAGACTCCTTGCAGCCAAGACACCTCTCTGAATGCCAAACTGCATCTCAGACATTCCCAGAGGACTCTCTTACTTTGGAAAAGACTTCAGTTCCCCCTCCTAAGAGGCACTGCCGTTTGCTCTGTTCCTGACGATCTCCTGAGGAGTTGCACTGGCAGAGCAGAGCCAGGCCCAGGAAGCCTGTGTTTGCAGTTTTGGCCAAGCCTCTGCTGTCTATCTATCTCCTGCGTGCACAAGACGGTAATAGACAGAATCCCCCTTTCTTTAGCCTGGGCCTCACCTGTGAATCCTATCAGCAAGCTCCTGGAAATTAGGGACACCTTTGAGCCTTACAGACTGCAGTGCTGCTTCCCACTGTACCCCTTGCCCTCCCCACAGAGCTTGAGTGCCTCTATGCCTGAACTGCCAAGATACCAGCAATGCCTCCCATTCAGCTGCTCACAGCTTGCTGACTGGGACTTCAAGAAAGGTGGCCTCAAGCAGCATCATAAGGTGAACATGAGATAGCACAAGCCCCCGCTCAACTTCTATGAGATGAACCAGGTGAGTGGCAATGGGACAAATAAAGGGGCAGGAGCAAGAGGGTAGCCCCGCTTTCCATCTTCTGAGCTGAAGGATTTGGGGCCTTGCCTCTAAAAGCAGAAGCGCAGAGAAAAGGATTGCCCCAATGTAGAGCAGGCTACGTGCCGTGTAACTCCCATTTGTCATTCTCACCACTGCTAAAGCCACATTTTGAAGAGAGGCACAAGAAACTACGTGGCTTCTTCCACTCCTGTTCGTGGGGATCTTCAGATCTGCAGACTACCGTGACCGGTTTTCCTAGCAGCCAGTGCACTGAAGCCAGGTCGCGGCGGCGTTTCTGCGCAGCGGCAGCACCTCTCTCCCTGTCAAGCACTGGCGTAAACCTCAGCGGCCGGGAAGGTGGGAGGTGCCAGGAGGCTCGCCGAGCGCCCCGGGGCCGGCTCGGGCGG
>NW_020448307.1:154558-169154 GCF_003343035.1 Apteryx rowi | reverse complement strand
GTGCGCCACCGCGCAGGCCCTGCGGCGGGGGCCGGCGCCGCTTCCTCCCAGGAGCACGAGCGGGATTCCGTCCCACGCGCGGGGAGACGAGCCAGGGCTTCACGGGCCGCTCGGGAGGGAGTTGGAGTCAGTACGCGCCGGTGCCGAGATGCGTGTGCGGGGGGTGCAGGCCGAAGTCAGCTTCGTCAGTAATTTCAGGAGCCTAGAATAAAGCGGCATGCTCATCAGTAGACCGTCTCTGTTATCCCATTATTGATAAAACATGTTTTTCTTTATGTATTAAAGTACTAGCAACAGAGGTTTCTTTTTTTCTAGTTTCTTTGTCCTGAAAATTGTTTGCTATTTATTTCTTTTGTTTTGACTAATCCCTTCCTAAATACTACAGAAGTTTAAAAGAACTAGTGGCCCGTTGGACCACTGTAAACATACGTATAGATTCATGCAAATGATGGCTGCAGAATTCCTGTCTTTCACGTAGTCACTCGTGCCAACTTTTTTTAATAGGCATACGACCTCCTATTGTGAATGGTCCAATGCCAGCTCGTCCTCTGGTTGCACTCTTGGATGGAAGAGATTGCACTGTGGAGATGCCCATCTTGAAGGATGTTGCTACAGTGGCATTTTGTGATGCTCAGTCAACTCAGGAAATCCATGAAAAGGTGGGAATGAAAGCATGCAAGCATTTGGGCATGGAGCTAGTTAACTCTGTGAGAGTAGTCAAAGTAGAGATTGATTGATTGTTTGAGACTGTTTTTTATTTGTAGGTGCTGAATGAGGCAGTAGGCGCTCTGATGTATCACACCATTACCCTATCTCGTCAGGATCTAGAGAAATTCAAAGCCCTCAGGGTCATTGTGCGCATTGGCAGTGGCTATGACAACGTGGACATAAAGTCGGCTGCAGAGTTAGGTATGGCAACACCATTAGGGCTCTGTTGCAACTATGACTGAATGTGAAGAGGAACACCGCACATGTTTTTCTGCTTTTTAACTGAGTGCATTTAAAACCTTTAAGTAGAAAGATTTGGAGCTGCTTAGTATCAGGCATCTTTAGGAAGAAGATAAATGACCGAGCTGGTAGGTGGCTTGGAAGGAAGATTTTGGGTTCTCAGATTACTCTGCTATAGATGTCACAGAGCCTTTGCTATTGTCTGGGATTCAGAAACCTAAATACAATGTCTAGATAATTTCTTCTTGGTGAGGTAATTTGAGGTTGTTTGTGGGGAAAGCATTGAGCAAACTGTAATGTCTGAAAACCTGCAAATGTCGATGTAGGGTAAACTCACTGTAAATACTCGATTATTGATTTTTTCCTGTTGGTTTTTATATGCAGGTAGGTTCTGATTCAACACCTTATTATAGATCCTTTTAGAAGCTTGGAGTTCAGGCATGCGAAGAGTCTCTGGGTCAGATGACAAAAAGCTGCTGTTTATTAAACACATGGCAGTGAGTCATTTGGACCTTGTAGTCTCCTTGGGGAGGCCCATCATTTGAATGCCCTGTGCCTTCTTTTTTAGGGTTGTGTCCATGATTTGAAACCTTTCCTAATGCAGAATAGGTTTAAGCTTAAAGCAAACGCAAGCATATATTTATAAAATTCAAACAGGCAACAAAATTTCAAGACTGTAAGAACAGGTAAGTTGCAAATAAATGAAGATCACATGTTTGTGTAGCACTTGAATTAGGTGTAAAGAGTCTTTGCATCTGAATGATTCAACTGAATATTCTCAAGAGTTCCTGGCAAGGTCTTTGGCTCTCATCCAGCCATTACATTTTCAGGTTGAGTTCACAGAAGCTAGTCCATGCCTAGGGGCTCTCTACTTTTTATAGTCCTAATTCATATTTTTGACTCATTCAGATTCAAAGTTTTCCTTTTTCCTCCCTGCCACAATCTTTAACAACAGGTYAGAGTTCTTTTGCCATCAAACTGCTGCTTCCCACTTTCACTTTGGAGGGACAGTGTGGTGTCCCTTAGGCATGGCCATATCTGTCTTCTCATGGATGTCCTCCATGCTTAACCAGGCCCTTTAATTCATTTTGAGGCATGACACCATTCCTTACGAGTTCTAAATATTCAAATCAGACTGAAGGGCTGTGGTGTGTGTTTGTGTTTTAATACGTCGTATTTCATGTGAACACGTTTGTATCTTACCTAGTTACGTAACAGATGAACATATGTAGTTTTTGGAAGTCAAATGAGATGTAACCAGTGAATGAGATTAGAAGAAGTTAGGTTTCCATCTCTCTTCTTCATCTCCTCTGTGTCTTCTGTGTGGCATTATGGCACAATTACGAAAGGACTGGATAGAGAAAAGGGGTCTGGTATCTGGGATTGTATATGCATATTGCTCTCCTYGTTCCCTTGGGAGAGCGTGGTCTGAGTTTATTTGAATGTCTGCTCTGTCATAGGCTTTCAAGAGATTGATACATTGCTGAATTGTATGTGCCTTCAACCATCACCCAGATTTCATTCCTAGTTTTCAGGTAGCTGGTGGACTTCTGAGGAGGAGGAGGAGTTGCCTTGGTTTGGCAAGTGGCTAGGGTTACACTGGGGAAGAGACCCATTTTTGATCTAACTAGTTGTTTCCAAAAAGCTTTTTCTCTTCTGAAGATGTGCCCATTCAGGAGCAGAAGATCCTTGAATAAAGGATAGTAGCAGTGAAGTGATGTTATCAGCCTGTTATTCTGGTAGACTGCTCAGGAATGACCAGGTTTTGCTGTAGTGCTCTGACATCTCTCTATTTCCTGTCAGTAATGTGTGCTTTCAGGACCYTAACTCTGGCATTAGTAATTTACCTGATGGTTCTAGCCATGGCTTTTATGGTCCCTTGTGGCTGTATGTTGATTCTAGAGTGGGAGCATTATGTGTTGCTATTTTTAAATGTAATTTCAAATGGATTTTGAGAGGCACCTATGGCTTCTGTCTGCATTTAATGAGTTACTTACTGTCACTCCTGGGGAAGCTGATGCTTGCAATGAGCATCTGGAGTGTGAGGCCTGAAAGAGCTCAACCATCTGTCTTCTTAATTCTTCTACAATCTGTCAGTTAATCTGTCAGGAATGCCTCTGGTGTAAGTGCCTCTTTTGGATGCAGACCTTTTAAAATAGTCAGTTTCTTTTGTTACTTGTATGACCCAGTTTTCTCATTTCAGCCTGTTTTTCTGGTGATGGTGACAATCTAATGGATGTTTATAAGCAAGGAAAGGTATTTTCTGGAGGTTAAAATGCTGGCTGGTCCCATCCATGTTGCTATAGAATCAGCTCCTGAAATGTATCCTGTGTGTTTTCTTGGCAGTAGTTCTGAAGCACAGAATTATCTTCTAGTCCTTGTGCCTAAGGAGCTGTATGTTGGTTTAGTGTTGTGATGCTAAAAATCTCATTTGAACTCTATGGCTTTGTAGGCATTGCAGTTTGCAACATCCCTTCCTCCTCAGTAGAGGAGACTGCTGACTCCACCCTCTGTCACATCTTGAATCTCTATCGCCGTGTTACGTGGCTACATCAGGCTATGCGGGAAGGGAATCGAGCCTCAAGTGTAGAACAGATTCGAGAGGTGGCTGGAGGCGCTGTGCGTATCCGTGGGGAGACTTTGGGCATCATTGGACTTGGTAAGTGATGGGGATTGTTAAACTAAAAAGTGAACTGTGAATGTTTTGGGGAACTTAGGAGTCACCGACTAAAAAATGGATAATTTTACAGCTGTTCATTGTGAAACACACTAACTCATATGGAATGCTAGTGCCCTATTCTGTGATGCTGGACATCTTCAAGAGTTGGGTATATGTCATGGGATTGGGGCTTTTCTTCCTTATTCAAATGGTTAGAAAAATTGGAACATTCAGACAGCTCTTCTTAGTGACTGTTTCCTTGTGTGATAAGCTCTGTATCATTAACAAAGCCACCTGAAAACTACCAGTTCCTTCCTCAAGCTCTTGTAATCAGGTTATTACTGCCTTACTGCCTCAGAGTACAGATTTGGCTTGAAAAACACTTCCTTTTACGCTAAGTGCAGGCTATTGCATGGGGAAAGACTAGCGTTAGCAGCATGGGATCAGCACTGAATAACCTCCTCTGGATCCCTGTGGCAATCCTAGGGGTTTCCAGGGCTGCAATATCTTGGGCCCTGGCAATAAACTCAGTCTAGGCTCCCAGTCTCCCCCAGTATCTTGTCTTTAAAGTTTGTTTTACTTTTCCTTGATGATTGTGGGTTTTCTTTTGTGAAGGCCGAGTTGGACAGGCAGTGGCTCTGCGAGCCAAGTCCTTTGGCTTCAACGTGATTTTCTATGATCCATATCTGCCGGATGGAGTGGAGCGATCCTTGGGTTTACAACGAGTAGGAACCCTGCAGGATCTACTAATGCACAGCGATTGCATCACATTGCACTGCAGCCTGAATGAACATAACCATCACCTCATCAATGACTTCACTATTAAACAGGTGCAGCAGGAGCTTGGTTTCCCCCACAGAACACTGTGGAAATGAATGCGAACGCAAACTGCTGCTTCCCCAGAGGCTGAGAGCGTGTGAATCCTGCTGCCTCTGCTGTGTGCCTCCTGCTGCCTTCGGGGGCTGGGAGCGTGTGGATCCGGGTGCCTGTGCTTTGTGCTGTATAGAATTTCTTGTTAAGAGAAGAATAGGACTGGCTCTTTTTGCCGAGTAATTTCACTTATAAAGAATGTTTTAGGTGATCAAATAGTTTCAAATTACCTTTAAAATGAGTAACTGCTGGTTAGAGCCAGGTGTGGTGCGGCTGGGACTAAGCTTCTTTATACAGCTCGGCCAAAGCCTCTCTGCCCAAGCCCACTGCAAAGCCAGTCTCGGGCTCTACTCCAGTAGTCTGTGAATGCTTTTCAGTGCTTTCATGAGAGACACCTGAACATCAAAGTCCAGCTTTGTATAACTGGATACTTGATTCATGTCCTCTTTCTTTTTTTAAAGTAATAGGATGACTATGGAGTGCAAAACTTGAGCTCCACTTCTACCCTTGTTGTCTTGTGGTTTTATTTGTTTTTAAAGCAAATTTCTCAAGCATTGCTTGCAGGCGTTTCCCCTGTGGTTAGCTTTGCAGTGAGAGCATTCCTAGTCTGTTCTCTGACTGTCCAGACCTCTTCTAATCACTGCAGGCTCCTGCTCATTTCCAGTAGACTTCCCAAGATTCACTTTGCTTCCATGAAAAAGTCTCATTCTCAACCCACTTAATTTTTTTCTTTTTCCAGATGCGCCAGGGCTGCTTCTTGGTGAACACAGCCCGAGGAGGGCTGGTAGATGAGAAAGCCTTAGCACAAGCCTTGAAGGAGGGGAGAATCAGAGGAACAGCGTTGGATGTGCATGAGTCTGAGCCTTTCAGGTAACACTGCATCTGTGTGCCTACTGCTATTCTGGGACTCCCCTGCGCTGGATGATTCTTCCATTTCATTTGAGTTACGGTGATACCTGGGAGGACAGATGGGGTGATCACTTTCGGGGAGAAACCACATTTGTTTTTTTTCATCACAGCTTTGCTCAGGGGCCCTTAAAAGATGCACCCAATGTGATCTGCACCCCTCACACAGCCTGGTACAGTGAGCAGGCTTCCATTGAATCCAGAGAAGATGCAGCTAAAGAGATCCGCAGAGCTATTACAGGTAATGAGGAAGGTTGTGTGCTCTGCAGCTGCTGCTGGATTAGGATTCTTTTGTTAGTTCACTGCAAGGATTATGGAATGGGAACTGCTGACTGTTCCTAAAACTTAGACTCAGTGATTTGTCTCTCGAACTAGAGTATGAGTTGATAATTGGCTCTTTGTCTTGTAAGAATCTTGTAGCTAATGCTGGAGTGGCGCTTCCTTGGGAAGGCTTTGTACCTCTCACCTTTTACATCTTCTAAATTCTTTGCAATAATTCCTCAGACAGTTATACTGTACACCTTATTCTGGAATAGTGCACACTGTCTCCTGGGGAAGGTGCGGCCTGGCAATTGCAGTTTACATGGCTATTAATTTCTCCAAGATCCCAGAAGTGGGAAGGAAGGCTCAGTTTCTTGTATTCTCTAGAGATCAGTTGTTCATAAGAAGAATCTCCCCTGCCCAGTGTTATCCTGTGGAAAGTAGATGAGAAGGGATGTTGAGCATTTCCTTTCTGCTTTCCTTTGCAAATACTTCTGGAAATAAGTCCCTCTTATTTGTCTCTTTGGTTTTTGTTTTTTTTTGTTTTGGTTTTTTGTTTGTCATTTGTGGTGCTCCTGCAGGTCACATACCTGATGCTTTGAGGAATTGTGTTAATAAGGAGTATTTGCTGTTAGCAGCTCAGTGGTCTGGTATTGATCCTGCAACTGTGCACCCTGAACTCAATGGAGCTGCAGCTTACAGGTGAGATAAGTAGGTTGTCTGAATTACTGCTTTTATGAACAGATATCTTCATGCTGAAGTAGGCCAACATCTCTCTTTGGGTCTGAGAATTGCTTATGCCTGAAAGCAGATGTATTCCTATATGATCTGTGGTATAGGCTCTTTCCAAAATTCTAACAGCAGCACGTCATCAATTGGCCTAGAGACACAAAGCTGCCCTTCTGAAACTGTACCAGGATTTAGTGTTTTCTTGATTGTGTTTATTACCAACTGGATAGCAGTTAATTTTTCCAAATCCTTGCAAGATAGGCCCAAGAGACTTCTGAGTATATGAAAACCTGCTAGGTGCCTGAAAAGGGATCTGGATCTTAACATTCAAAAGTTGTTCATATCATTATGGCTGTATAAGCAAAGAACAGTTATTTCTTATCTATACCACAAGCTTGGGCTATAAATAAGAGACTGGGTTACAAAATACATTGTTCAGTGGATGGGGCATTGGCCTAAACAAGGTGTATTTCAGGTTATTCATCTGTTAGAGACCTGCCAAGTCATTGTGGGCACGTTGCTTCCTTTCTGTTTTTCTCCCATCASTAAAGTAGGAAATACATTCTCTGAGATCTACACAGCTCCAGATATATTCACAGAGAAGACAGAGGGAGGCAGAATGGAAGTAAAGGGTTTATTAGACATTTATTAGTCTCTCCTATTTTTCATCTTATATCTGGCTGTTTTCTTAATTTAGCTCCTTAATTTTTTCTATCTTATAGCCTAGTGAGGGATAGCAGGCAGCTTGCACTTCTGCTGGTGGGGAGGGAATTTGCAGCCCTTCAGGGTACCTCCATGCAGTGTCTTACACTGTTTTCCATTGGAGACAAATTTTGTACCTGTTTTGTAAATGCTTAGTATGTAACCTGACCTTATCTCTGCCTGTCTGATATTAGGAAATAATTGACACTCTTCAGCCCTGTAGATATTTCCTGTGTTCTATCTCTGAGCAGTTTTGCTAGAAAGAGGGATTTGTATTCAGCAGGTGGGTGAGGGCACAACTCCTTTCCCCTTGCATAACTCTTTTGGACAAGCATGTAATTTCCATGTTTCTGTTGGTTTCAGGTTTCCTCCAGGAGTAGTGGGAGTAGCAACCCCTGGGCTACCGGAACCACCAGTAGTGGAGGGGATTGTAGCTCATGGGATCCCTTCTGTTTCTCACTCTGCTCCACGTACCCCTTCCCCAGGAGAGACGAGCAAACTGGATGCAGACAGAGAGATTCCTGCTGACCAGTAGCAGCATCTTTCTCTCCTTTTTTCTGGCAACAGAAAAAAATAGGAGGGTATGTCCTCCTAGGACCTTCTTTAACACCCTGCAGAGACCGTTTCCTGTTCATACGGGACAGGAGAATGCATTTCATTACTGGCAAACTTTAGCTCTTGCCTTTATTTTGTAACCCATTTAGTTTTAATCTCTTGATGAATCTTTCTCCTTCTCTGGGGCAGGGCAGCAGTGACCTTGCTTCCTTTTGGAAATACTTGGTTTAGCCAATGTGGTTTCCCATATATCTGCCTCGGTTGTCTGTAACAGGGAACTGTCCTTGTGCACTTGAACATAGGAGAGGCGGAGCTGCCTGATCATGGAGGTCCCCCAGTGCTCCTAACAACCAGACTTCAGTGCACATTTTTCAGCTGTGACATGTAGCAGCTTAAGTTTCATTTGGCTGAACCTCTTGAAGTATAGGCACGGGGAACATTAAGACAAGATTAGTGAACTGGAGAGGTTATGACTATTGTCTGTATTATGCCCTAGGCAGAAGGCAGCTTAGGCTCAGCTCTCTGTGTTACCTTGCTCATTAACCTCAGTAAGGTTTCTGTGAGAACAGGCATGGTGCAGGCATTCCTAGTTCTTGATCATATGAAGTTTTGTCTATGCAGTATTAGGCCCGAAAGTAAAAGCAGAAATAGTGACAGCCTCAGATTCAGTCTTGTAAATGATTTGGAAATGATTACAGTGTCATCAAATGTGTTCTGGTGGCCAGTGTGTTCGTGAGGCTTCAGAAGAGTTTGCCCTGGAGTCTGTGTACCTCAGAGAGAGCAAGAGAATGCAGAAATAGGAGAAACTTGCACCAGAAGGACAGCAAGTAGCAATAATTTGCAACTGCAATCACTGGTTCCTCGCACGCATGTACCTCACAGTCTAATGATGTTGTTTATCCACAAGATAACTATTATGTTAGAATTCTAAGCTTTGTCTGTGCTACAGAATTTCACTGGCATAACTGCGTCAACTAGAAGTAACACACCAGTGCTGGTGATGCTTGCATCTGTGCTGATGGAGAAGGCAGCTTTTAACAGTTGACCAAATTACTCTAGTTAGTGTAGCTCTGCTAGCATATACTGCATCTCCAGTAATGGGCTGTGCCACAGGAGCAAGACAGAGCTATGGGTAAGCCCTGCGATACAAAGGGAGAAAGAGAACGCAATTAGCTTATCACCTGAGGGCAAGGCAGGATTGTTTCTTTCAAGGCTTTTTCCGCTTCTCTGTCCCAAATGATTGTGCACCACTTCTTTGAGGGAGGAGGAGTCTTTGGCATAACAGGTTCCACGGGAGAAGATTTTTCTTAATTCTAAATCTTCTTTTAATTTCATCTTCTTATGCTTTAGTTATGGCCTTTCCATGCACACAGAACTGACAGCTCTCTTGAGATGCAGCAACTCCTGAATGATTTCTGTTGCTCAGGTATATTAAAATAGGTGCTGTTTTGGAGGCATGTGCTATGTGTGGGCCTGTCTGCCCTTTCTCCCTCTCTTTTTGTGTGTCTCTGGGAGCTGAACAGCTGGGAACAGAGTGGGAATACAACTTGATGGATGAACAATTCTARTATTGGAAGTGTCTAATAGAATTGCATACGGTTCAGTGAGGAGTGGACAAAATCATCTGTTTAGGCTGTTCACAGTTTGGGAAACTGAACAAAGCTTTCAGACTGTAAGTTTTCAGGCTTTTTTTCTTTTTCTGGTTGTAAATTATTCTCCAATCCTGCCTTCGTATACTGGCTTACTGTGTAACTTACTGCTGATATGGTGAGGTGATTCATTCCTTCTCCCCTACCCAATTGGCAATTCAAGGAAAGAAAATAGGCAGGAAGTAAACTTCAGGTGTTTCTTTCTTATGGATTTTCCACTTTAACTGTTTAGCCCTAATGAGATGATGATAGTTCTGTAGTGCTGAGTGTCTTTTTTGATAAGGTATCTGCATTGGTACAGGCTTTTGGGTTCTGTTTTCCTGAATGATGCTGATTCTATTTAAAATTCGTGTACCTCCTTGGCTGCTCAGGTTTAGCAGGCCAGACTGGGACTTCATGATAGGCACAAGTTAGAGGAGAACTTTTTGAGCAGAAGCCTAAAGCTCAGAAGCACTTCATTTGGAGCTGTACCTGAAATAATCAGCAGCATTTTGTCTTAGTTCTCTATCTCTAAGAAATCTAAATTTAACAAGCTACTGGCTCAGAAAGGTGTTCTTCTGATAGGCTAATGAGAAGAAGATTTCTTTAGGAACTGAGAGCTGATTTTCTTTCTATTGCTGTAGTAGGGAAGCAGTCTGTCAATAACTGCTGTTTTCTTATTTGCTGATGAAAATTTCTGTCCTGCTTAGAGGTTCAGGCCTGCAGATTATTTTGTGGTAAGGGGCTTCTAGTTATGAACTTTGCAAATACAGGGGCTCAGAGTCTTGTCTCTTCTAGAACAGAAAGCAAGATACATTTTAAGAGGCAGCTTTTTTTTTTTTTCCCCCAACTGTAAGTATCTCTGAAGACCTGTCAAATAACTTCTCTGAGCAGAGGAGAAGTGGAGAAGATCTCATCTGGGGGACACTGAGTTTCTCAATTCTTATATTTGGTGCCTAGATATACTGGTGACTGGTAAGAGTAGGACTAAGTAAATAGTGTCATAAGAAATATTTCTAACTATGGATATGGAGGAATTCAGCCTGACAGCACTGATGGTGGCTCTGTTTTATCCAATACCATGTAGGCTTCTGATTGGACATGAAAGCACCTTACCACATGATTAAAGCCACAGCAGAAGATACTGAGGTAAAATTGAGTTGAACCCTTATCCCCACCTCAAAGAAGGGCTCTCTTTCTGCTTGTAAAACTACTCCATTCTTATGGCATTAGTACCTCTGATTAATGTTGTGGACTGAACCTACTATCACAAAGAGCAAGGCTGTTCTGAACAGATTGCTCAGAGAAAAATTTACCAATACTAAAGTACTGTGTGGTCTTCCCCATCCCCTGAGTGCCAAATCCTTCTTTGATAGCACCCTCTCCTGTGTTGATACACTGGTTTGCAGCTCCCTCTCCCAGGTTTAGTGCAGTATAGAGAAGTGGAAGGATTTTTTTTTTTTTTTTCCTTAAAACACCATCCTTCAGAAGTAGTGTGGAGCTTTAATCCCAAAGAACAGAAGTCTCCCAGGGTGACGCAGAAGTGCCCTATCTGCACTAATCTGCTTACAGGAGGTGCTCACACTGTCCTAAGGTACATTCTGTTTGTCAGGGTCACTGCTGCTGACCAGCTTTTTTATAGAGGACTCAGAGTTTCAGAAATATATTTTTGTAGACAATGACTAAACTGTGAAACGTTTAAAAAATAAAGCATGTAAACAAAAACTTACAGCATTGTCCCCTGTACAGATGTTTTTCTCACTTCAGTTCTCTCCTGACTCATTAGAAAATGTTTGATTATTTCTTGGATATATTTTAATAAAGTTCTCCAAAGAACATGGCTGCTGTTTGTGGAGGGGTAGCCTGAGATACAATTTATTTTGAAGGGGAGGGTGGAAAACCTGTACAGGTAAGGGGCTGCATCAGTCCCAATTTCCTTCTCAAATTAGGTGAGTCAGATCTTCCCCACTGTTACTCTCTAGACCCATCACTCTGGCAAGTGACTTCCTTCGAATTCTGGAGGATTGACCATCATTTGAGACTGGAGGGGGCTGAATGGAGAAGCAGACACCTTACTGATTAAGGGCAGCTTTGGATGTAGCCTGGAGCTTGTCTTATCACATGACTTATGACAAGTTGATATTGTGGTGAGTGTTTTTGCAGCCTGTTAAGCCTGTAACAGCACTACTTGTCTTTACCTTTTTACAGTAAAATAATACTTGAAATTAATACATAGCAAAATTAGCCTGGGAAACTTGCTGCTCTAAGGTATAATAAAAGCCAATGCAGTAGAATTTAAAAAGGGTTAACAYTTATGTAGTTAAGAGAATATAAATTTAATTTAGTTCATGTTATATGGCCTACACGCCACGTGTCAATCATTAATGTAAGTTCGGAAACCTCTCCCATTCTTCGTAGATTATACCACTATTTGTCTAGCTGGTGTTGCTCACTTTTGGAACATCCAGCACCATGTTCAGGAGATGGAATATTGGAACTGCTGGCCTGGTTTATCATGGTAATTTCAGCTTTTCTTGGAGCTAGTGGAATGGGAAGGGGACATAGAACCACTTAGAATCTCTTGCATGGTGGTTCTGTTTTTTTTAATGTGTAACTAGTAACTAATTGTTTCAGTAGAGAAATTAAGACATGAGGGCAAAGCCTGTCTTGGTCTTCAAAGAATGTAGTACTCTGATCTTGGACTACTACGGCAATTCTCTTTCCACTAAACGCAAGACAATGGCTCTGTTATCCTTCAGTAGTGTTTCTTTTATGTCAGCTCCTGTACTTGTTTAAAAAAAAAAAAAAGCCATAGTAAAACAAGTAAAGTGTAGTAAATCAAAGCTCACAGATGCTCTACAGCAGAGGAAGACAGTGCTGAGTTCTTGTACCACTGATGTTTGTATTTGCATAAGTATTAGGCTTTGAACATTAACAACAACAACAAAAAAATGCTGTGCCTCTAAAAGTTGATGTTATACCTGAATGCTGAGACCAAGAAAGCATCCCTCTGACTAGATGACCTGTCCCAGCTGAAAGTTCTTCATGTTATTTAGTATCAAACCTTTTCATGAAGGTTATTCAAATAAAGCACATAGGCAGCTAGGAATAGAATGTGTTTTGCCAAGATGTCATGAACTACAAAAACCACATGCAAACAAATGCAAATTTTAGTTGGTCACTAAGAAAAAACTTTCATTAAAGAGATGGGGTTAATCTGACTGACATGTCAACAAAGACAGAACGCAGACTAAATGGAACTGCCTGTGAATGTTTTGTGTTGTCTTGCAGAATTTAATGCTTCAAAGACAATTGAAGAAAACCCTTACAGTTGTTGAAGCAAAAACAATTACTAGGTATTTGAAGATGGAAAATTAATTATGTGCATAACTTTTGGGAATGCATGTAGCTGTCTTTCCCAAAATACAAGCTTTGTTATGCTCAGTTAAAATTTTTCTAGCTTTGTATACTAAGCCATTAGAGATACCTTTCTCAGCTGGATTAACACTCACTTATACAGAATATTCTTTCTTGAGTAAGTATTTATGTGGTCATGCTGAAAATTTGACTTTGTTGAGGTAAGATTAATTTTTAGCTCCCTCACTTGAAGCATGTCATCCTGACTCCCAGGTATCTATGTACTATCTATCTATCTACTTTTTATAACTTTGCTAGTTTTCTTTAAAGGATTCCACTTCTCTACTTTGATTCCTTCTATCAGTTGCTATTCATATTATGGAAGAAAAAAGGTTAAAAAATATATATACACACACAGACATTGGTCTTTTTTTGGCCTTTGTTACTGGAGGGAGGAGTTCTAAAATAAAACAGAAGTAGGCCATTGCCAGGCCTTTCCAATAGACCTACTCTTGAAGACTTCATCTTGTCATCCACCTAACAGCATGCCTTTGAATCTGTTTTGAGAATAGCTATGGCTATTTCTGGTCCAGACTGTAAGGATGACTTGTAAAGGGAAAATATATCAAGGCTTGTGCAACTTCTTGCTGTTTTCTGATGTATTAAAAATCTGGAAATATGTATTTTTTATAAAAATATTAACACCAAAAGATTAGATTAACTTGAATATTTCTCTCCCCTAATAAGCATAGGCACAGCTAGTCTTTAAGAGAAGCTTTTTGTCTTTTTTTCACAAGTTATTAGATTGAACAAATGTAACAATGTTTCAAGAAGGTTGAGAAATCACTGATTCCTCTTTTAAACAGGTATGTTTTTTGGTGTTCCATCTCAGAAATGTATTTGTTCTGTGTAGCTGGTCAAACTACCAAAAGCAGAGCCAGTCTCCAAAAAACCCCAAAATTTTGAGCCTTCTCTAGGCATCATAATTTGTCTTTGACAGAGTTAAGCAGTACGTGCACAAGAAGGAAAAAAAAAAACTTATTTTCACAAGAATATCCTCTGATATTAAGTGTAGAATCTGCTCCTCATTCCAGTTCTATCAGCGCTATTTTATCTTTGCACTGAGTAATTGCAGAAGCAGAGCTGTACAACCATGCCATCCCGCTAGTAGCATAGGATTCTATAGTATTTTGTGTTTAAGTATGCTGAAAAGGAGAGGGGTTGGGGCGTTTTACTTATTCCAGGTGAGGACAGTTCAGATGTATCCGCTGGCCACGGCAGCAGCATCCTAGTGCGCAGTGACTTTGTTTCTTAATCACCTCCTGAAAACATGGCCTTTCAAAGTCTGTCTCACCTTGGAGGGAAGCAGCTGGGCTTGCGGCGGTCGGACACCGAGGTCACTCGTGTCAACCTGAAACATTCAGAACTGCCGCTTAGATCCCGGGTTTGAAACTGCTCTAGCACTGTCTGTGCGTTGGGTTAGTGCTTCCCGCTCCTGCCTTCTGTGATCAGTTCGGGCTTTGAACTCGACGCTAACCCGAGGCGGAGCCGGGCCGCTGCGCTCTGCCGCGGGCCGCGCCGCCCCCGCCCCGGCGCTCCCCCTCGGTCCCGCAGGGCCGCGCGCTCCTCTTCCCGGCCTGAGGCCGCGGGGCCCTCGCCTCAGCGCGGCTCCAGGCCCGGGCCGGGCGCGAGCGGGAAGCGGCGGCCGCGCGTTGGCCCTGGTGCTGGTGCTGGTGCCGGCGCCGGGCGGGGCGGGGCGGGCGCTGGCGCGGGGCATTGTGGGGCAGAGGAAGGAGGGGGAGGCTGCGCGGCCGCGGTGCATGCTGGGGCGGGGGCGGGCGGCGCTTGGAGGCCCAGCGCGGGGCAGGCGCTCGCTCGGTGTSTCGGGGCGGCGGCGACCGTTGGGCTCGGGCCGGCTCCGGAGGCTCCTGCCCGGCGGGGATGGCGGACGCGGCGGCCTCCCCCGTGGGGAAGCGGCTCC
>NW_020448307.1:126366-154226 GCF_003343035.1 Apteryx rowi | reverse complement strand
GCCGGGGCGCGCTGCAGGCGGGAGCGGCGGGGCCGGCAGAGCGGGGCCGCGGCCCCAGCTGCTGCGCGTGGGGGCTGGAGCGGGCACAGGCGCGGCCGGGGCGCCCGACGGGCTCTGGGTGTAACTTGTGAGTGCTTTTTCGGAGGGGGGGGGGAGGGGTCATTATTGTTGGCTACCATAAACGATGCAGAAAGCGAGTTTCCCCTCGTCTAGAGGCATAGACCTGAACCTGTGTTAGCCATTTCGTTCTGTCCTAGATCTCGTTTTCAGCCATGGCAGCTTGTACGTTGTGTAACGTATTTACATGCTCTCTTTGGTTTTGTTTGGCTGACTTCTGATAGAGCTCAGTGAGAGTTCTGGGTGGAGGCCTTCAAAAGGGCTCTTAAAAGACATCTCTGCTGTTTCTCTTTGCACACGTCTGTTTTTCAAGTATTCGTAGTGAAAGTCCGCTCTGGGGGTGTTTGAGAACCTTGGCTGTTAAAATGAAATATTGACTCATAGTAGGGGGATACAGTTCTGTATTTGTGAAGCATTTTATTAGCTCTTTATGATTAGCTTTTTGAAGAGTTTTTTTTTATTATTGTTATTACAAGTTTTTCAGGCTATTTGTGGAGTTCTAGCTCTAAAAAGTTTCCTTGACTTCTTAAAGTGGTGCTGCTTTTTTTGGTCTTATTTTAAATCAAGAGCGTGTGTTTTGTTTGTTTGTTTTTTGTTTTTAGGTGCTTTAGTTCACACAAGAATGAATTCAGGGAAGTCCTTGGCTTTTTAGAAAGAGGTCAGGCTAGACCCAGACAACTAAAGCTATCAGTAGGAAGTAGTATACTGGTCTTAGCTTTGCAAACCCTGGTGGCCTGGTACCCCATATCTGTGGCTGGGGAGTGGTGATGCACTTTAGCTGCTCCCCTGTTGGTTTAAGGGGGAGAATAAAACATACAAAAAGGGGATCTACAAACAGAAACTGGGAGATATGTTTGAGGCTCTGTTTGAAGGATGAAAGTTTATTCAAGCTAAGAACCGATCTGGAGAGCTACTCCTGTAGCAGACTACATTAGACATGTGTGTTGGTATCCTTGCATCTCCTAAATATGAGTATGTTGTAATAAATTTTTGGTATGCCTGATCTTACTACTATTTTGGTGGAAGAACTGGTGGAGTGTTGCCTTTATTTGTGGATTTCTGTCCAACAAAAGGTAGTCATTTGTTTCCTGGTTTGTCATTGCTGTTCAGGCATTTGACAGCTGTGAGATTACCCTAACGAAGCAAAAATCGCCTTCTGTACTTGATGGTATGGGAAATATATATTTTGAGAATTCATAACTTTCATTAGCAGCACTGCACTTCTTATCCTAATTCCTTTCATCTAATAATCTTCTTCTTAGCACAGTTTGTGTTGCAGCTGTCTCTAACACTATGTAATCCCTGTGCAGGGATTCTTGAATGTGAACTGTGTTTTAAAAAAAAAAACAAAAAAAAAAACCCAATGCAGAATTTCCAGAGTTCTGTAATGGGGAATATTTAGTGTTGTCGTGGTACCTTCCATGCATAATGAACACTGGTTTGACAATGATAACGATGTACTGTCAGAAAAATTCATCTTCTTTTCAAATTCATTCAGTCAGAAGAAGTGAGGATTTGGCACCAGGCAGTCAACCACAGTTTAGGAATTACTGATCTAAGATAAAGATAATGTGGGCTGTGTCTGAAGAAGGCTAGAAATAGTTTATTCTACTCTTCTGGTTACTTAAGTCTGTGCTTTCTCATAGTATTCTGTAGAGATGGTTTCACTATGTACCCCATAGCCTGATTGATGTTGGCCTTTAGCAGTGCAAAACTAACTGGGAATCTACACCTTTCCAAGGGAGAATGCTGAAGGGCAGGTAATAGATACAGAACTTAAAACACTTTAAAAAGCAGCTAAAACAGTCTGGGTTTTTTTTCTTCTTTTTTTCAGTTCTAGGTAAGTAACTATTACTTTTTCTGGTGGGCTAAAGCCTTTCAGAGCAGGATTTGCTTTTCTCAGTGTAAATTTGATTTTAGAAAATAACTCTCAAGTATTCTCACTTTGAGAAAACATGGAATAACCTAATTATGGTTAGTCCACAAAAATATAATGATCAGCCCTATTTGTTCCATCTTCAGAGCACCTGGAAATCCAGAGGAAAATCTGTCCTGCTATTAGAAAACAACCTTGCCTCTTCTAAATAGAAACAGATCCTACTCCTTCTCCCGTATGACTATTGGGACAGAACTATAAAAGACCCATTGAGATTTAAAGCTTGGTATCGTCATAATATTGTAAAAAGATGTGTTACGCATTAATGGCAAAATAGCTCAACATGCAGGACAGTACCACTTTTGCTTATGTCCAAATCAAGTATGTGAGATGATTATTTTAATGAGTAGACAGGCTGTACAAATACCTTGTGCCCCAGACCTCCTAAATCTACTGTAAGTTTTGAATGGGATTTCTTTTTGGTTGGTTGGTTGGTTTTTTGGAATAACCAAAATATATTTATTGCAGCAGATAGATATTTTCCCCCCTTTGTGGACTGTAAGTCATGTCTGTCATAAGTTTTTTTTACATCTGAGTTTTATGTACTTCACGCAGTACTCTGCACCTAGAATTCGATATACTCCAAAGACGTTTTCAGTTGTACATGGTATGTAGATCATACTTTAGATTACTACATGTTTTTGCTGAAGCTGTATCTTTTTCTTCAGTAAAATTTCTTATTAGCAGTTGCTTGAATTATGGGGTAAGCTCAATTCTGATTGCAAATTCACTTTACAAATGCCAGAACTGTTTGAGTTAGACCATAGATATCAGGGTATTTCAACTAACTTCTCTARTTAGGTCACACTGGAAAATCATATCATACTCTCTGAAGAATGTATGTATACAGATGAGTGATTCTGAAATTGTCTAGGGTTGCATGTGCTCTCAAGTGGCTTTGAGATGCTACTTGAAAATCATCTCAACAATAGAGAAGAATGAGGGAAGACATGCATGTACTATCTGTATGGGGTAGGGTGTCTGCGAATTCTCATGAGCTGTAGGCACGTGCCTGMTGCTGAATTTCAGTGCTCTCTGATTGGGACTTAGGGGGGAGTGAGGCTGCAGAGGCTTCCCAACTGCAGTAGATGTTGAAAGTGGAGTTTGCAAATAGGGAGCTGAAACTGGGACATTCTGGAAGTGAAGGGAACACTCACAAAGAGCTAGGATTGTATGAGTCTGGGATATCCAGATTGCTTCCTTTGCCACTGCTTCCACCTTCACTTCCTTCTGTCCTTCAGAGATGATCCTACTCTGGGATCATTCCTCCTGTCAGCAAGACACTTCCACGGTCTTGTGTTTTGGGAGGGAATATGAGGGGAATGGACCACAGAAAGTGGTTCAGTCTCTCTCTCCCTTCATAAGCAACAACTCCTGTTGTTACTGTTGAAGGCCAAATGCTAGGCTAGATGGATTTGGTCAGGTCCATAGGACGTTTCTTTAATATTTGTTATTATAAAATAAATGTTTTAGAACAAACAGGATGTTGAGCATTGTTTTTTGTAATAAGCTTTTACTTGCTTTGCAAGTAAAATAAAGCTCTTTGAAGGAAAGTTGACTACAAAGCAACAAATGTACATTTGCTCCACTTATTTTACAATACTTTTTTTGTGGTGGCCTAAGTAGAAAGTAGTGAATGCTTGTTATGTCACAGTTTTTCCTGACGGCCTTTCTGTCTTCCCAAGTGTGAAAGATGCCAACCTTGAAAGATTTGCATTTTTCTGATGAACAGTGTCTTTTGCAGCTTCATTCATTACTTTTCTCAGGGCTTAAAAAGGACAGGAGGGATCCTGTAACTACTTGTTTATATTACTGTAATGCAGGGAACAGGGATCATGCAAATGAATTGAATACTTCTGCAGTTGTAGCTTATGTAAGTATATGTTTACATGATTTATTTAAAAAAAAAAACAAAAAGAAACTTTGGCGGCTTTGGCAATGTAGCTGCAATAGAGGAAACTTAGCACGGATTTCAAAAGGATTCTTGGTGGATCTGAAGTGGTTAGCACATTATAGACAAGGAATGGTATGGAGACCAAGCTAATCAGCCTTCCCAGTCCAGTGTCATCTCTGGTGCAAGATGTGTGCCTGTTTCCTGTTCACCGAGCAGTGAGGGGCAGGGCAGGTGGCACTCCGTGGTTGCAGCAGGAGTTGACAGGCTGGTCTCAGCAGTGACATTGTTGGAGCTGGCAATGGGACTGGGACACGAAGGGGTGCTCATCCACAACATGGGTTGTGGAGAAGTAGGAGTAACAAAGTTTGTGTGGCAGTGTACAGTGGACTCTTGTTAGCCTGTGCAGAGCTGATTAAATGCTTTGCAGAGTCATCCTTACACAACACTGTGTCCATTGGATGCTTTCTCATTCTGCTGTCTTTCATGTTTCTATTAATCAAGGCATTCCAGGTTCCTGTTACCTCACCTAAGGAAAAATTGAATTTTTTTTCTGTTTTGTTTTGTTGTTGTTTTCTTTTTTTACTTGAGGATACTTGTTATTTCTTGACACCTGTTAGCAATTACTGCATGTGTGCAGGAGTTTCAGTTTAACTGCTTTGTTCCTGGGGATTATGGAAACGTCCACTTTCAGTGCTCACTGTACTTACATGGCATATAGGCAGTACTYCTGATACCTCAGGAAGTGTCAGACTTTTGATTTCAGTTATAGGTGGAAGAGATTTAGAGGTTTCACCAAAATTGTTTTGGTCATTTTTGAATATTGTTTGTGGTGTTGAAGTGCAATGCCAGCAATAAGAGAAAAAGGCTAGAAAAATAAAACATACTTTGGCAAAACCTTAGTTTTTTCCCGTTATTGTCAAAACATAGCATATTTTTCCTTTGGCAGTTTATCTTCTTGGGTGGACAGTGTTGACGTATGTACTAGGTTTGCTTTTTACCAAATAAAATGCCATAAGCTGCCAAAGTAGAAACCATATGTTTTATGGTCTGTTTGATAAATATATAGCCACTTCCTTTAGCTGATTTTTAATTATGGCTACAGAAAGCAATAGACTCTGTAAAGGCTGTATAAAAAGAGTAAAATTTAGCAAGCAGAATACAAATATATATATAATCATAATTTAGATGTCTGTCTCAACACATTTGTTGATATATTTTTTAAGGCAGTTGTATGTGTCACACTTCAAATATAAACAAAAGACCAAATCATTCATTTGTAATGGCAATAGTTCAGTGCTGTAATTAATGAGAAGCTTTTTGAGCTACAGACTAGAAGCTTGGACTTATTTCATCATTCAAGTGGTAGCAGAAAGTCAGGTTTCTGTAACGGCTGTACTAAGATTTTTTTTTTCCTCAGTTTTCAATTGAGATATCAGAAGCTTGAAAATATTTTTTTAGGCTTCTGGCCAGGACTGCAGTACAGTGTGTGCTCCAAGAATTCCTATGGAATACTGGTATTTGCATGCTTTTTCTGTCAGGTTTAAAGTAGAAACTGTTTATTTGGTACCAGGTGAAAACATGTGGACTTCATTATATGGAACAACTTCTACTTTAAAAGCAAGCAATTATGGCAGAAAGTTGTGGGGGGGTTTTTTGTTTGTTTGTTTTTCCTGAGTTACTACTGTCTTGCGTTTCTCTCTGCTTAGATGATGGTCCGTTCCTAAATGCTTTGGATGAAGGAGAGGTTGGCCAGTATTTTAACCAAACAACAGCTTCAAGAAATCTGTTTTGTATTTTTACTTCTTAAGGTACAAGGCCTTCATTTTTTTTCTGTAGTAAAAGTAACTATATTCTGCATGTGATATGTATATACATATCCCTTTGGAGTGTTATGAGTACTCAGTACCTGTTTTATTTTGGCTGATCTTCTTCCTTGCTTCAGTGAATTCCTTGATTATTAATTAGACTGACCATTCCTTTTTTTTCTTCAAGGTCTATATCACAATCGTTCACGTTTCTAGAATTTATTTCCAAGTGCATACTTCGATTGCTTCATGCTGCTACTAGGTACTTGAGTTTTTTTACAGACCTCTCATGTCTTTAACCTGCTTCCAAGCTGGTGGTTTCAAAAATACTTCTATGTAACCACATCATGTTCTGGTAGAAATACTTGAAGAAATTTCTTTCCAAGAAGACTTAGCCAGTGTAATGTAAGTTTGTATCATCAGTGTGATTATCTTGCTTGAAATAGCTTCATTGGTTGTTGAATATTTTTTTAACATAGTCATAAAATACATTTGCTAATACAGTAAATTCTCTTGATAGTATTACAGAGTACTCTCTTAAGTAGTCCTAATGCTTCCAGTTTCAACTGCTGATTAAGAAACCAAAGCAAAACTCAGTTTTACCTCTGCATAGTTACTGTCTCGAAGTCATTGTGCATGTGACTCCAGTCACTTGCATAATTTGTTTTATGCTTTTGCTGTCAAGCTGTCAGTCTCTGCATCTAATAGATTGTGCTACCTCTTTCTGATTAGGTGCTCTACTTAAGGCATTGAACTATTAAATCAGTGGCAGAATTATTGACATTTTTCTGTAATTTGTACATGTTTTATTTTGAAATTGTTCTTATTGCAAATTTATGTGTAGTTGGAAGAATTCTTGCTACTTCCCTCTTGTTGTCATTAATTAACTGGTCATGCTTTTCTGAGGTAGCGCTGCTTGATGGTGACTGCCTCCTCGTCAGTACTTACTGCTAAGAGTCCTTTTCTAGCATCTCGCCTACACTGGATTATAATACTTTACAAAACACAAGGAAAGGTGTGGGGGGGGAGTTCCTCATATAGTCATTTTTTTTCTTTGCCATTTCTAGATGTTTGACAGACCTTTGGCTGTCTTTGTGAATTCTCTCTGAAAAGCCATGCTTTTGTTGATGTCTGTCTTGTTCGTTTTGACTTTCATCGCTGTATTCAGAGATGTTTCATTTGTTACAGTTGCTTAGTATGCTAAGTGAGATTGAGGTGCATGATTCTGGAGAGAGACTGACAGTTTCTTAGAAATGTTCCTAAAGAACACAATCAATTTCTGCTTCAGAAGAATAGTTTTTCAATTGCTCACTCTTCCCCCCCCCCTTTTTGATTGCTGAGACCATGGCAAGACCAAGACTGAGACAAAGACTTTTCTTTGAGGTTGGGATTCTTTTCATTATAGTCATGTGGATTATCATATAATAACCTAAAACAAATATCTGGAGGTTTTTTATTAATCATTCTTCAATTTAAACCCTCAAACGCAGTGGAAATGAGTTTACTACTACTCTCTCCCTAATGTTTTTTCAAGGATGAGGCCGAACTTGGAAAGCAGAGGAAAAGAGTGAGACAATCCAGAAATAGCAATTGAAATAGCAGATTTTGCAGAGCTTGTGATTTTTTTTTTTAAGAACTTTTAACAGCTCCTCAGGCTCTTCTCTGGTCTTCAGAAGGTACTGTTAGACTTGAGGCCAAAAATGTGTCTAAATAAATTTGTTACCTTTTGCGCCAACTTTTATCAATGCCGTTATTAAATAAGTTGCGATAATAATCTTACTGCTCCAATATTTACCGTTTTAAAACCAATTGTTTTCATCTTCCTTCTAACCACTCCCCTTAGATCTCTTCTGTAAATGCCGGTCAGCCTTCCTTAGTTTCAGTGCAGTGCTATGTAAGCAGTCGTTTAATGTTTTGGATGCTCAATTTCAGACTAGATGCAGCAGAACAAAGTCCACCATATCATATGCCAGCTATTTTTATTAAAACCATTCTTTCACTTCTATCTCTTTCTATTTATTGCCATTCTTCTTTTGTCCTTTTCCCCTTGCCCTCACCACAAACTAATTCTTATGTTAGGCAAACCATTGATACCATTTTAGTAGACCTGTAGTTATCTGTCTTTCTCTTCCTTTTTTAAAATATCCAAGCTATATTTGCCATTTGCTAATTATACAGCTATCAATGTTAGTTTGTTTAAAAAAAAAAAAAAGCTTGTTATCAAACCTGCAGTTTAAGGTGTTGTTTTTCCTTCAGAGTTCTGACCTGGAGATTCTCATCCTTTCTAGCTGGTAATTGGGTTATAGCATATTTGGGATTAGGAGTAGCCTGTTTGGAGTTCTAGGTGATTAGTTTTGTAAAAGAGAGGATGCCATCCACCTCTATAGTCCAGATAGCTGTGGAAAGAGCAGTGATCAAAAAAGATTGTGTCTTTCTGTAGTTTGGCTGAAGCCAGTTTTATGATGCTTTGGTTAGGATCCAAGTAGACATCAGGTAAGGATGCATTTTAAAAGAAATAGCAACCGAAAGTAAAGTATTTGACAAAAATATATACCTGGTTCCAAACCAGATTTATTCTATGGACCACGCATCTTCCAACAGCTCAAGTATTTCAAGTTACTAGTAGCAGAGAAAATTCAGAGCTGTTAATTGTAGCATAAATTAGTAAAGAAAAGAGGTGTGACTTTTTAAGGATAGGCCTGGGGAATGGTAAATGAGCTCCTAGTGTTCAAAATGTCACCCCAGTCTTCAAAAGGGGCAAGAAGGAGGACCCAGGCAACTACAGGCCAGTCAGCCTCACCTCCATCCCTGGAAAGGTGATGGAGCAGCTCATCCTGGATGCCATCTCTAAGCATGTGGAGGAAAAGAAGGTGATCAGGAGTAGTCAGCATGGCTTCACCAAGGGGAAATCATGCTTAACCAATCTGATAGCCTTCTCTGATGGAATGACTGGCTGGGTAGATGAGGGGAGAGCAGTGGATGTTGTCTACCTTGACTTCAGCAAGGCTTTTGACACTGTCTCCCATAACATCCTCATAGGGAAGCTCAGGAAGTGTGGGCTAGATGAGTGGACAGTGAGGTGGTTTGAGAACTGGCTGATTGGCAGAGCTCAGAGGCTTGTGATCAGCAGCACAGAGTCTAGTTGGAGGCCTATAGCTAGCGGTGTCCCCCAGAGATCAATACTGGATCCAGTATTGTTCAACTCCTTCATCAGTGACCTGGATGAAGGCACAGAGTGCACCCTCAGCAAGTTTACTGATGATACCAAACTGGGGGGAGTGGCTGATACCCCAGAGGGCTGTGCTGCCATTCAGAGAGACCTGGACAGGCTGGAGAGGTGGGCAGAGAGGAACCTCATGAAGTTCAACAAAGGCAAGTGCAGGGTCCTGCACCTAGGGAGGAATAACCCCTTGCACCAGTACGGGTTGGGGTTTGACCTGCTGGAAAGCAGCTCTGCGGAGAAGGACCTGGGAGTGCTGGTGGACAMCAAGTTRACCAAGAGCCAGCAATGTGCCCTTGTGGCCAAGAAGGCCAATGGTATCCTGGGGTGCATSAGGAAGAGTGTTGCCAGGAGGTCAAAGGAGGTGATCCTCCTCCTCTCCTCAGCCCTGGTGAGGCCACATCTGSAGTACTGCGTCCAGTTCTGGRCTCSCCAGTACAAGAGGGATGTGGCACTACTGGAGAGAGTCCAGCGGAGGGCTACAAAGATGATGAGGGAACTGGAGCATCTCTGTTATGAGGAAAGGCTGCAAGAGCTGGGCCTGTTTAGCCTGGAGAAGAGAAGACTGAGGGGGGATCTTGTCAATGTATACAGATATCTAAAGGGAGGTTTTAAGAGGATGGGGCCAGACTCTTCTCAGTGGTGCCCAGCGACAGGACGCGAGGCAACGGGCACAAACTGAAACACAGGAAGGTCTGGCTGAACGTGAGGAAAAACTTCTTCACTGTGAGGGTGACAGAGCCCTGGAACAGGTTGCCCAGAGAGGTTGTGGAGTCTCCTTCTCTGGAGATATTCAAAAGCTGCCTGGATGCGGTCCTGTGCCACATATTCTAGGCAATGCTTCCTGAGCAGGGGAGTTGAACTAGATGATGTCCAGAGGTCCCTTCCAACCTCAACCATTCTGTGATTCTGTGAAAATAGTGCTGCTTCAAAAGGTAGTCCTTTTCTGGCTGTGCTGCAAGGAGATCTCTTATTGCAGGAAGTTCCTACAGGAATGCAAACATATTCTGAAAAAAGTTTTTAAAAAGCAAAGCATAGCGATTAACATATTTGGCCCTGCCTGGTGTAAAATACATCACAATTAGTGGATTCATTTCAGAGTGGGAGGGATGTTAAATAACTGGCTTGAGACAGAGCTTACTTAAAGCGGTTCTGTGCCTGGCAGGTGGGGCATTACAGCTTTTGAAGCAATCGGTTTTGTAAGCCTGTGTTAACCATGCAGCTGCAGGGCTATGAGGTTACTGTTCAATATACTGAATTTGGCTGGGTTGACGTTTGTTACCAAGAACCAGACACAGTATTTTCTGGTTTGGCATGAACCAAAACTGTCCAAATCAGTTCATATTTGGAAGAGTCTTCAGTTGCTTGACAGCTGTCATGAATCTTACTGGATAAAGTGTGCACTGCAGCATATGGGAGAGAGAATAGTCCAGTGTTTATGTTCCTACCCATAATGTGTAAGAAAATAACTTATCAGACTTCAGTGCAAGAGTTCAGTTTGATGTTAATTCACTATAGTAGCCAGCTACTATCAAAAGAGGTAATCACCCTTCCTATCTCTTGTGCATGATGCTTCATTGGACTCTGGTGAACTTGCTTAGATAACAAAATTGGCAGAAAGCTAACAATTCTTTGTATATGCTTAGTTTCTTTCCACTTTAGTTCCTTAAACGTTCACACCGTGGGGTCAGCTGAGTTGCTAGTTCAAGGGGAAGCAATGGGAATGTGCRGTGATAGTGTTGAGGGAATGTCCTGACTCTTAATAGCAGCAAGCTGCTAGAGTGAGAGAGAGTGCTTCATCTAAGCTGATYTAAGGTGTGGGGTTTTTTTTTTAATCATCTAAATTTCTAAAATAACTAGCTACGTAAGTTAACTTCCAAGAACCTCCAGCATTTTCTCAAAATGCTGTTTTGTAAAGCAACATCTTTGAGATATTTTGCATACAGAATCATAAATGCATGTGTTTATAACTTACTGTGCATAAGAAGAATAATGCATTAAGCTACTAGAAGACTTTTTAAACTTCGCATTTTGGACAACTTCTTTGCTTTGACTAATGATCCAATCTACGTGGTAGCTAAATCTCACATGGGGAGGTGGCAGAGGTATTGGCCACCCTCTCAATTTACCTTTTGCATTTAGATTGTATTACGTGGAATCCTTGGAGTCCAGTCTCAATATAGATCTCCTGTTTGTACTTCACCTTGTGATATAAACAAAGCTGTTTGTTTTGTTAGAGTAGTGTCTTATAATAAGAGTGAGGTAGCATGGATTGAGGCTAAACTAGTTCATCTTAAACTCATAACTGTAGGACAATCAATGTTGTGGACCACCTGTGTCACAGATATTGCCTTAGACACAGTGCTGCATAACTGTGACTATTTTGCTTCCAAATACAGCTCTTAAGTCTGGAAGTGGTTAAGGTACAAGCTAATAAACCACTGTGGTTCCTTGCAGAGATGGAGCAGCTCTAGGTAGCTCTATATTAATTTATGCTCAGTCCAGTGTCTGCAAATGGAAATGGTGGATCTGTGGACCAGGAAGAAGGAACCAGTGACAGTTTTCTAGAGTACTCAGCAAAATACTGCAGAGGAAAGTTTCAGGTTTTGCTCAGGGCACCATTAAGGTATAGAGCCTCCTGGGGTCTGATGCTATATCAAAACTATTTGAATTCTTTTGGAACACTAGAAATTAGGGTACAAGGCTCTGAGTGTTACTCGTTCCTGATACAGCAGAAACGTGGCAGCTGCGGTGTGCTCTAAAATGTCTATGAGCCGAAGTCGGTTCAGAATAGGGTGGGGCCTTTCTTAAGACTACGTATCTTCCCTTGTATGTTGTGGGTTTTGTGTAATTTCCAGCACTGATTTTGAGCTGTACCTGATTCATGTTACTTTTCTTTTTTTTTTTTCCCCCCCATATGAGTGGCCACTGTTAGGGTTAGTAGTGATGCTCAAGCTGGAAATGCCTTAATAGTGAATGAATTAGGATACGGACAGTGCTATGGTGGGTTCCCTTTATTTTGTTACTTTGTAATTCTTTCTTCCTATGTACTTATCCCAACTCATTTAAATACATACCTTTTAAAGCCATATTAAAGAGATACTGAAAATACAGTATTTTCAGGAATGGTTTTCTATAATACTTTTGCTGAAATGTGGTATTTTATTTAAAAGCTTACTCAATCAGGTGCTGCCTGGGATTGTCTATTAGATTTTTTTCAAACTTTAACTGCGGCTTTCTCTTTTTTCATTTGTTCCTGATTCCACTTGAAATTTCTGTCACTTCTTAAATCTTGAAATGTTTCTTTTCTTCTCTTTTATACTAAAGCCAAAAAAACAGAAAGGGAAACTGTATTGTTCTAATAGTGTCAAATGAACAGAATAAACTCATTTTTTTCAGATGTGATATTTGTGGGTACTCTAAGATCTAAATTGTACTGTAGAGTATGCCATATATTACTGTGGTATCAGAGCACTGTGCAGTCAATATATGATCATAATGTCAGCATAGAGAGATTTAAAATCTAACAAGCTGTTTTGATTCAATAGTTGTATGAAATGGGCTATAGAATTTTACAACTGGTTATTTCTATATTGAGCCCAACAACTTCTTTGCATAAAGAATGTTCCAGAAAGGCATCCAATATTGATTTGATTTTCCATCTTGTATTGTCTTCTCTTTTTAATCTTGTTCTGTAAGTGGTCATCTTCGAATAGTAATGATACATTCTCCCCCCCCCCTTTTTTTAATATACTAGGAAATAGTTCTGGGAGGGACTTCATTGTCATTTAGTCCATCCCGTTGCATCAAAGCATCATTAATTCTACCAGTGTCATTCGTGATATGCTTCTGTAGCCTCTTTTCTCTAATCTCCATTGTTAGAGGTCTGTACAGTGACCCTGCACAGTCTCTTAATTGCTTCTGTTCTTACCATCTGACACTGGAGAAAATTTTCTTACTCAAGTATTTCTAGTTACATCTTAATCCCAATATTGTCTCACATCTACAGTAGACAGATCAAGTAGAGTATTCATTCTCTTTTTGGCAACCCTTTCATGAAGAGTGTGTTATCATTTCCTCTTACAGTTTTCTCTCTTCTTGATGAAGCAACCTGCCAGTTGTCTGCACCAAACAGGTCTTAAATATTTTAGCAGAGGATCTGTTGAGAGAGAATGATCACTTCAGGTGTCTTGCATGCCATACTCCTGTTTAGGTATGTGGCTATCCTTTTTTTGAAATGACGTGACATAGCTGAACATACATCACTTCATGATTCTCTGTAATCACATGACTTTTTCTGTAAAACTGATACCTGTCCCATCACTGGTAATTTCTGCCTCTGTTTAGCACCTTATGCTCATTTTCATAACTTCATCGTGTTCTTTCAGGCGGGAAGAGATCATTTTGAATTCCATCTTCAAATGTACTTGCAGACCTTCCCAGCCTATGATCTTTCTACCAAACTTTGCAATCCTAATGTCTGTCACAATATTCAAATGATTGTTGTCCAACACTTCATTTTTGGAGCTAGAACAGATTCCTATGGAAACCCCTCGGATAAAGGCTTCCATTTTATCAGAGAACAGTTGATTTTGTGTCCAGCATGTAGGCTATCTTTTCCTAGTTTGAGAAGTTATATGAAAGAGTCTCAAAATCTAAAATCAAGGAGTGACATCTTTTTTTTGTCTACTTGGAAGACCTGGTAGTCATTCTTCAAACAGAGACTGATGGAGCCTTTAAGTATCTAGTCTGTTCTACCCATGAATGTTCTTAAGTATAGTAATTGATTTGCCTGTATGTATATGGAAAAAATATTGCTCTTTGTCACTATAAGTTATCAAAGCTTTAATCAGGGATTTAGAATGGAGTTCACTGAAATAATATTAGTGAGGGAAAATTATTATTTGTTTTGTATGCAACCGAAGATTGTACAAACTATATTTTGCCAAAAAAAAGCTGTTAATTTTTAAAAAAAGTGAATTGCTCATGTACTTTGAACACTTCAGATGCACTGCTTTTTGGAATGCAATGCTTTGTGCTGGATATATGTCCAGCATCTTATGCCAAAGAAATACGTTACTCATTTCTGACTGGCAGTGCTGAAATGCATCTTTTGAAGCTGTCAGCTTACCAAAAAAAGTCAGGTAGGACTGCATTGTCATTCTCATTGTTTACTTTGGAGATTTTTAAATAGGCTGCCAGCTTTATCACTGGTGATGTGTTTCCAGGTCATTGATGCATCAAAACTAAGTAATATTGGACTAAATTCCAATTCCTTTTGAGATTCACATAAAATGTTCCCCCTCAGTGTTCGAGGTCTGTTAACCTAACAGGTTTTAATGTGTTTAACCCATATCCTGTATGTTATATGTACAGTACTGTGTAACGCTAATATTTCACAGAAGTAAAAATACATACAAAGTTTTATTAATCAACAGAATAATAATTTTATCAAATCAGATTCGAGACGGACCTGTCACTTCTATAATTCTATTTTCATTCTCGTGCTATGCTTTCTATTATTTTGACCAGAATTGCTGTCAGGCTAACAAATTTAATTTCTTGCCCCTTTTTTGCAGTTGGCTTCTTAGCTTTCTTTCAAGCTTTTGAAAGGGTTTTTTAAAAACGTTGAATGCTTGAAGGCCAGGTATCTTGTCATGCTGTTTCAAAAAGAGTAATTTGTTACCTGGATCCTATTGATTCATAAGCATATTCCTCTCTATTAGAAATTGTTTAGTATCGTTGTAGATTACTGTGCATGTGTTGAAGTGTTGACTCACATGATACTGATGCTAATCTTTAATTGCAAAGCAGAAATGTTTACGGAAACTATTTGTGATAATCAGCTCACTACCCCCATTAGGTAATGGCCCTAGTAGTGTTAAGATTTCTCTTGTTTCTGGTATGTTTAAATACTTCTACTGACGTTGATCCTGCCAAAGGCTTTTTTCCTTTGTTATCAGTATGCATTACAAGCGTAGGAGAGTGCCAAGGATGGGGGGGGGGAAGCTATGTATGTTTTCTAATTTTATTAATATTTACTGTCTTCACTTTACCTCTTAATCAGTATCAGCCTTTAAGTATAGTATAGTTGTTCCCTCTAATAACTGTGTTTTCTGGGCTATATGTGGGGGTTTGGGGGGTGGGGGAAGGAGGGTTGCTGGGTGTAACTTATTTCAGATGAGGATTTTTTTCCTTAGTTTTGTTTATAATTTTCCTAGCTTTGGGAATCGACCATTCTAAAGCACCTATCATATTTGTATTTCAGATAGGAACTTTTCTTATTTGCTTCTAAGAAATAGAGTTGAGGCATGATTATTGGTTTGGGAGCTAGTGCTTTTCTAGGCATAAGTGTGGTATCCATCTTTGCCTGCCGTAATAGACTCCAAAATAATACTATGGTTGCATTACATATTAGAAAACTACTGTAGTTTAAATTTTTTAATGTAATGATACTACTAGCTGCATGAGATCTCAGACGTGTCTCCCAGTTTGAAATCTCAGCATCTACCTTCCCTTTTTTCCTCTCTCACGTGTTGACAACATAGTTCTTTCTACTTGTTAATCAGTAAGTGGTCATGGACCAACTTGTTACCTAGTTTTATTTGGTAGTCTGCAACAGATTCCTACCAATGCCTCCTTTCTGGGCATAAGTACTATTATTCCAATTTACAGATGGGGAAACTCAGCCAGTGAGACTAAATGGCTTGACCAAGGTCATGCAGGAAGCCTCTGATGGAGCAGGGAATTGAACCTGGGTCTCTGGCTACTCTCTAGCAACTGATGGACCATCCTTCCTTTCAAAACTAGGTAAAATTTAAGACCATTTTAAGGGATTATTTTTAAACTTGGATTTTTTGCCATCTTCTGCTTTTTTAATATATAAAATCCTAAAATGTAAAGACTTTCTTATGTTTTTTCTTAGATGGCATCTACATTAGATCTTTGTGCAAATTTTAATGAAATATGCTCCAACAGTTTTTCTGTTATAAATAATGTTTGGAGCCCGAGTGTCACGTGATGAAAAAGACAGGTATACCTGTCTTATCTACACTATGTTCTTCCTATTGCTACCACTTTTGTAGTGGAACTGATTTTGGAAAACTTTGGACGAAATTCCCGTTTGAAGAAGGCTATGTAGTTTTCTAGGGTGTATTACAGACTGAATGTTAGTGTAACTGGRTAGACGAGAAAGCATTTTCTAGACAGATGCTTCAGGCTGTCTTTGTATATCAGATATAAAGCAGAGCAATAGCTCTGCTTTCTAGTGTCGTCTTTTTTTGGGGGGGAGGGGGGAAGAAGAGGCCAAAAAACAAAGTTGTTGGGGGGGTTGGGAGAATTACAGGTGCATATGTACCCTCTGATTTTTATATTGCAAGAAAATTGTAGATTAAAAAAATACTAAGAATCATTATTTGTTGTAGTTGGATATTGCTTAAGGAATGCTTTCTTTTTCCCTATAGGAGGACTTGGGAAGTCTTGTGGGTGCGTTTTGTCTAAGCAGCATCGGTTATTTCTCTTGATAAGGACATGTCTGCACAAATTGCATATCTAGTTGCCATCATCAATATTACTGTTTAGAAGCRTTGGTATTGACAAAGCGCCATTGCTGTTCTTATCAACAGATTGTCTAAATTGGTTGTGAGCAGAGTTAGGAGGGTCAACAGAAGATGTTGTCTGTAGAGGTGATCCTATGAATTGTAAGACCACTGATACGTTTGAGAGGTAACTTATTCTAATGTAGCTAGGGCTTTAGTATACAGACCTTTCCTTTTTGACCCAGAATTACAGTTTTCAAATTAAGATGAGAAAGAGCAGAAACTTGGTTATAATGCAGCAGTTTTGTTCAAAAATTCTGGGCTTTTCAACAAAGGTATGATATTGCTGCTTACCACTTCACATATCAAAAGCAAATGTTTTATTCATTCTCACAGCTGTCTTGTCTGTCCTTACTTTCTTTGACTTTCTGTTTTCCTGTCAGGATTCCCTTAGTGTGTCCCCCCGCCCCCCACAAGAATCTAAGCGTATTGGGCATCAGTTCATTAATATAGCTGTAATTATTTTCTGTAATCATACAAAGCAGTATATGCACAAACACTCCTACTGTTCTGTGCAAGTCAGCTTCTGCTTCCATCTTGTACACCCAGTACACAGAAAAATTGCTATCTATTGCAGATCCTGGAAACAGAAACTGAGAACATAGTTGTTTGTCTTGAGGTTTTCTGCCTTTTTGTCGCTCTGTGGTCTGTTTGAAACTACTGAGGTAATTTCTCCCAATGTAACACATAATATTGCATGGCCTGCATATCTATATGTGGAAAAATATTCTGCTTGGTATTGGTTTAGAATTAATAACACTTTTTTAATAGTTGTAAGTGAAAGTTTGGCAAGGCTCAGTTGCTTATACTGAATATGCAAAACTGAAAGAAAACTTGAGTATTGGACATAATGTATCCAATGTCTGTGTGGAAAATAAGCTTGCCATGTCTTCTCTGCTGTTTTGCAGCAGAGAGAGATGAGCTTCGTATGATGATGTTGAAAGAGCCTTTTCTCTCCTTTTGACACAGTTGTGGGTCTGTGGTTTCAGAAAGGAAAACTTCAAGGTCTGTTTTGAGTTAAGTAACAAAGTATTGCTACTGCTTTGCATGTGACAGGTATCACAGTATTTATCGCAGTATCTAGTGAGCACCTTACAGAAACATGGAAGGTCTGTCTTGAAGTCCATCATAGACTTGTAACTTTTTTTTTTTTAAACAAGGAGTGAACTTGTTAAATTTTGCAACTATAACTATGGCTTTTCCACTGCAGTGATTCATAGAAATGTGAGGTGTCCATTAATAGGTTAAGACTGGAAGAAATTTCCAGTAGGTCTCRTTTCATGTGTGTCACAAGGTAAACTTACTTGTTTAATTCTTGTATGAAGTAATAAGTTGAAAATAAACCTAATAGGAGTCCTTATTTCTTTGGGAGAGGAGGAAAAGCTGCACTTCATTGCTAATTTGAACTCATGTGCCTTTAGTGATCTTTGCCAACTAGTTCAAGGGACATGCTAGTGAGAAGTCTTTTCTGATTTGATCAAATCTTCTCTCCTTTTATCCCATTCTTAAATATCTTACAAAAAGGTGTATATTCCAAAGTTGGCAATTTTCCATATGAATTTCACAATATGAGCATCATAGCAGTAGGATTGTATCACTAATGCCATATATAAAAACACACATTTCCATTTCACTACTTGTACACGATAGTCCTCTGTTTATGTGTCACATTCTATTGCCAAAGTAGTGTAAGTACAATATCAAGAAAGGTATAAGGCCCAGTAAGAGAGAGAAGGCATTCAGTCCAATTTCCACTGTTGCTGAGGTTGAATTTGAGGAAAGATATCTTGAAAAGCCCTGTCGTCTTTCTCTGCAGGACAGCTTAAACAGTAGTGGAGTTGATGAATTCAGCAGGAGAGTAGCTTCATAATTTCTCCCTCTCCCTGAGTTTGAGCTTTTGAGTCTGGGGGAAGGGATGGTGAAGAGGTGTACGAATGGTCTCTAATACCTCTTTTAATGAGGATTATTGATAAAGCAGAGAGCTGTCTGGCTGCTACTCTTGGTGATCTTGTAATTACTGTAAAGGTCTACGTTTCAACTATCCAGCTTAAAGCAATTCTTAATCGATTATGGATTTCTTGCGGTTCATCTGACTTATCTTTAATTACGTTTGTGTAATACCCAAGTTGTATAAATAAAAGCTTGGAATGTTGCTGCATTTTAACACTTAATAGYGCCTTATTGTTGGAGTGTGGAATGAGACTTTGTAACCTGTGTTCCTGTTCTTAGCATTCTTGTAGTGTAATTTTGAGTGGCTTTAACATCTGTCCTTTTGTGGTAGGAAGAAAAGAGGATGCTATCTGAGAGTTGCGATTTAGGATTGTAACGTGGTTTATACTGTCACACTGTGAAGTTAGGTCATGAAACATCTAGCGAGTAGATATTTCTGGATGTCACATATCATCAGAAGTAATTCCTTGAACCAAATGCAAATTAATAATGTACAGGACAACAGAGAACTTCCTATTTAGAGAAGATTTCACAAACACAGAACTTTCTTGAAGACTTCAATTCTGTGAATGTCAGTTATAATGTTGTCCATACTGAGACAAACCTTCTGTTGAAACGGCAGGTAGAAGTGTTTAAAATCTCTAAAATTCCCTGTAAGAGGTTTGCTTTGGGTCATCAGTTGTACTTTGGCATTAATGGGTTTTGTGTCCTTAATTTTGTATGGGAAATGCAGGATTCGGAGCTAGTGGTATTTATTTGGGAAATAAATATTTTTTCATAGTTTAGTGATTGCTATTAATTTGATTTCTGTTTCTTTTGTAATATCTGATAGCTACGTAGATGTGATGCTCTTAATGTTATTATTAAAATACTAATCCTGATTTTCTGACCAGAGCTGCTCTCTCTTTATCCATAGGGGTTATCGGAATTTATTTTTTTTTCTACTCAGTGTCTGAAACAAGAGCTTAAATGCCCCCCCCCTTTTTTTTTATCATCAGATTTTTGTGGAATTTGATGGCTGTAACTGGAAGCAACATGCCTGGGTGAAAGTCCATGCTGAAGAAGTTATAGTGTTGTTGCTGGAAGGGTCATTGGTTTGGGCTCCTCGAAGTGAACCAGTTATTCTTCAGGGGACTCGAGTCTCACCGACACAATGGCCTGCGCTGGTGAGTATTTGGCCAAAAGTCCTCATGTGCTCTGCGATTCACATCATCAGCTCTACTGAGAAAAATAAGGCTTTGAAATCCAAAAGGCCACCATTATGCAGATACCGAAAATAGTTTGTGGATAGACTTTTTTGATTGTTAAAAAGGAAGGCAGGTAGCTGTGAGTTGTAGTGTCTTTGGAGAGGCATCTGAAAAAGAAGGTCCTGCCCCAGAAGCTGCCAGCTGTTACCTCACAGAAATGAGATACTGCTTATCAGTGTTGGGTCTCTGAAGAAAATGTGAAACATACCTGGAAAGATTATGAGTTATGTCAGAACCTATTGGAAGACTGTTAGAAGCAAATATGGGCCCATTCTGACCAGAGTATTTCCAGTAAAACTCAAGCTATATCTGTAGCCTTGCTGAAAAGTGTTTCCATCCCCAGTACTCTGAGCAGCCATCTGAGCGCTCAAACTTGCACTCAAGTACTGCAGCCCTACTCAGATAACTGCATGGGAATACTGACTGGGCTTGACCAAAGAAGCAGAGTGCATATATATATACAATGTGGACAATTCTGAGAAAACAGCTGCTTATCATCATGAAGATGTCTTTTGAGATATCACCTCCATATGTGTTCATCCTCCATTGCCTCTTTCTTGTTGTCCTAGTCAATTCTAGGAGATACAGTTTTAGATGAACCGAGAACGTAAATGTGCACTGCCTTTTATATTCATATAATCAGGTACAGGAGAATAGGGTGTGAGCAAGCTGTTAGGGCAAAAATGTCATAAATACTTGTGTGTTAAAATGTTGTTAGTGTGAGCATGAGATACGGATAGTAAATTTCAAAGACTCTAGTGGCTGGTRACTTTCTTTTCCATCAGCAAGTTAAGATTATCATTCTGACTCTGCTAGGTATTTTTCCATGAGTAATTTGTCCTGCAGTTTGGATCTCAATAGTACAGCTGGTATGAACTTCAGTTTTGCACAAAACAGTAGTAACAAAAAATGCTTCCCTTTATTAGCATGTCTATAGTGGTGTTTATTCCTGTATAAAATTCAGGTGTAAAGGTGGTCCTTTCAGGAGGTCATATCTGAAATCCGTAGGATAGTTTGAACTGTTAACCAAAGCTTTTATTCTTACCTGAGCATCAAAGGGTGCTTACTTTATGACAAATCAAATACCATAAAAGGTATTTTTCAGTTCTGCTTTAAGTTCTAATGAAGGTGTGGAGTCAATATTCTGTAATTCCTTCTTCTATTATAATATGCCACACCTGCAAGAAGTATTGACTTAGACATAATGAGTCACAATTTGCATTAAAACTCAGGTGCTGGGAAGTTCAAGTTGAGAAATTAAACTTTTTATTCTTTGTTATATTTGAATAGCAAGTGAAAACAACTATTGTTGGTCTGTATATGTACTCAATCATTTTTTTATAACTTTCATTTTTTTGGTTGTTCATCACAGACCTTCACTCCTCTAGTAGATAAGCTGGGTTTAGGCTCTGTGGTCCCGGTGGAGTTTCTCCTGGACAGACATCTACGTTTCCTGTCTGATGCCAGTGGATTACGTTTGTTTCAGGTATTTGAAATATGTTCAAGTATAGCACAAATTTGACTTCAGGCTGTGCTTGTCAGATTTTAGTGTTCCGCTTCCCTATTCTTGCCTTTCTCCTTTCCCTGCTCTATGTATTTGGGTTTGTTTTCTTGCTTTTACAGGTACTTACACTAACTTCCATCTGCATTTAAAAAGTTCTAGCTCCTGTTTCATATCAGTCAGTTGGAGAGCTAGCTGCTGAGTATTGTGTAGCCAATAATTGCAGTCAAAGTTCCACAAMAGCTTTTGCATAGCTCGCTAGTCCCTTTTTTCTCTTGACATGTTTAGCAATGTTTCCTTAGTGTTTTTCTTACTTTGGTTTGTCACACTCTGAGAACAGTCCAGGAGGATCTGTAGCTCAAAAACTAATGATTCTGTTACTTTAAAAGATGCTACTTTTATGTTAAAAATGTTTTTTGTTGGCAGATGGGAACAGAGAGTCAAAATCAGATTCTGCAGGAACAGCTTCCACTGAGAGAATCTGTCAATGCCTTGATCAGTGACCAGAAGCTTCAGGAGATATTTAGTAGAGGTAAGAGTAACTGTTTTTCCGTTCCAGAACTTTTGACTGTTGTGAAACATCTGGATTATGCTGGGATTTGTGAAGGAGAACAGTAATAGTATGTGTTACAGTTTGCCTAGGAAGATCAGCTTTCTGTGTTCTTTCAGAAGTTCTTTACAAGAAGCACTATTTCATAACAGATACTGAAAAGTAGGTTGCTGAGATACAACCAGAAGTAACTACTGTGAATGATTCCTGACGATGTAGGTAAAGGAGGACAACATACTATTGGCAGTGTCCATGTATTTGTAACTTTCTTTATTTTAAGTCTCTCAGCTTTGAATTTTTTAAAGCTTTGGTTCTGTTCTAAGGTGGATAATTCTGGAAATTTAGAACTGAACTTTAAAGCCAGAGAAAAACTTCTTTTGTTACCACAAATTTAAATTTTGGTATTTTGACAATTAATGCAATAATTATTTAAGTTGTAAATTTGGTGGGACCATGGTTACTGAGCACAGTATTAGTGCCCAGACTGTTATCTGGATTGCATAGTTTTAAGCCTGATTATAGCTTTTGGTTGTCAGATAGGGGTCTTCTAGTTCCTGTGGTAAAATGATTAGCTCTCCAGAATTTGGATTCAGGGGTCTCATGAACTCCCTAGAGGCAGGCCACTGTATTACGTTTGAAGAGGATGTAATTCTTAATGAGGGCTTGGTGCTTTTTGATTTAATAAAATATGTATTGATACAAATGATATGAGGAGAATACTTCTTATGTGACCAAGTAACTTCAGAATTGTCCAGTATAAAGCAGCCTTCTGAAGCACCTAGGACTGATTGTATCAGATACATGGTTATTGGATTATGTGGATCTCAGCAGTTTAACTTTTTTTATCTGGACTTAAGGCAGAAGGAAGACTCTGCATGCTGATGTGGAGACCGGGGGGGGGGGGGGGGGAGGGAACCTTTCGGTAGATGACCTGTTATATATGTGTTGAAGAACTAAGACTGGTTGGTTTAGAGACTTTAGCTACTTGCCCAATTATATTAAAGTCTTCACAGATACAAATGTATGGTTCTGTTCTGAATTACAAAAGGTTTTTACTGAAATTTGATGCATCTGGACTGAGTCTATGGTGAGTCAGAAAATTATGACTATCCACTGGATTGATGTCCTTTAATTATTGATCTGTAGGTCAGAAAGCAAAGGAGGGTAGTTAGCAAGGAGCCCCCATTGACAAAATCAAACTAAAAGGAGTGAGTTTATTTTGATCTTTTATTCAGTCTGCAAATAAAATGTAAATTTCATTTTTGCAGTAGCTTTGAGTTACAGCTATAAAGGTTTATTAACTTTTTACAATAGAATATTTGGCTTATGCAAGATTTGCAGCAGATGCCACAACATTTCAATAACGTTTCACTGGGAAGCTGTCACTTTAGGCCGTAATTATATGCACAGAACTATTTTTATTATATGACCCTCAATTGGTATGACACAAAGCTTGTCTGAAAATATACTCAGAGCACTTCTTTTCCAGGTCCTTACAGTGTTCAAGGCCAAAGGGTTAAGGTTTACCAACCAGAGGATGAAAATAGCTGGCTGTGTGGTGTTGTGAGCCATCAAGACCCAATAACTCGTCTTATGGAGGTGTCTGTGACTGAGGTAAAAAAAAAAAAAAAAAAAAAAGTTCAGCACTACTGTGGGTTTTCTAAAATACAGCTCCTCAATATCCCATGAAGAATATCAGCTTCATCAAAACTTGAGCTTTTGGTTCTTGGTTCATTGCTTTAAAAGATGAGTAATTATTCACATTATGTTTTGATTGAAAAAAAGATCTTTGCCATTATGATGACTTTACATAATAAATGATGATACGCAGCTCACTTCAACAAAAGAGGCTATAAGAATGCCTTAGAAAATGACCTCTGTGTAGGAAAAAATACTGAAAGTAGCTTTCTAGATGGAGAGTGTTCTGATATACAGAAAGCTACTTTTGGGGTCTATTATGCTCTGGTCTGTATATACCTTCTCTCTTAGCTTCTATCTGATGGGCTGTACAGATGGTTTGAAACAAATGTAGCATAGAAGACACAATCTCAGTCTAAATTGAAAAGATTGATGTATTTTAGCTTAGGCTGTTTGCTTTTTTCCCCAGTTCCAGTCAGTAAATCTGGTGGGCATGGTAAACAGTACAAAATATCTATACACTATTAGAGTCATTTGGTTTGCATTATGGGGTTCTGTGGAGTCTGACAGTTTTACCAGCAGCCTGCTTATAATGGCTCCCTTTTTTAGGAGCAACTTGGAACTGGTCTGGTGGGGCTAGGTGTAAATTACTGTGGCAGTAGCAGTATTCTGTYGGGGGCAGGGGAGGGAAGAGGGAGTGTTCCACCATAGCCTTTCCATGTCTGGCAAAGTATGTGTGCAGAATGAGTGCACTGCATGTGCAAAGTGTGGTAAGTCAGCCTGGCACTCTGGAGAGGCACTGAAGTTGTGGAGTATGTGCTCTCAACATAGGCATGTCAGGAAGCAGTCAATTTACTATATATATCAATGGTGAAATAAAAAAGGTAGCCTCCATGCACAGCCATAAAGATTGGGTGTTCATTGCTCCTTGCTGCATGCAAGTACCTGATCAATTTGAGACAGGTTTTATTAGAAGTGGTTTTTAATTGTCTCCCTGAATATCCATGATGAGGGCTATAGCATTAGTTTATAATCTTACTTTTAGGTGGATACTAGTAGGGATAGTTAACATAAACTGATGCATTTCTTTTCAGTAATCTTTTCTACATCCAGCAGAGTGAATATGCAGAAGGCTCAAACAGCTCAAATGAATTTGAAGTAGAACTGCGTTTAATATAATGAATGCCTTTAGAGATGGTCGGTACAGTACAAATATATGATGAAACAATAGAAGGAATCAAATCCGAAAGCTGTTGAAATAGAGAATGTGCAAAAGAGTAAAAAGTAAACTGAAAGACTTTAGTATTACTGGGGACAGAGGAAGAAAAGCCAAATGGGAGAGGGGCTACAGGGTAACCTTGTGTTTAAGGTTTCTGTCAGTACTGTACATGCTGACTTAAACTTTTTTTCTTCTTCCTCTTTCCTCCTCGATGCCAATCTGCATAAAAATCAGAGTGGTGAAATAAAGTCGGTGGATCCTCGACTGATACATGTAGTGATGGATAACTCTTCTCCAGGCGAGGTACTACAACAGTTCAAGTCTCTGTACATACATTGTGGAGCTTCATAAAGATTTATGTGTTTTAGATAGAAACAACTGAAAATTCCTGCTGTGTTCACTGGCTGAAATCGAAAAAGGAAACTTTTCCACTATGACAGATGGGTGTAGCTTTCTTTAAATAATCTAATTTCTGTTAGCTGAACCTTGTCTTACTAAGTTCAGCATGGATCTTGGTGGATTTCTGGTATTCAAGGTGGTTGTGCCCCATTTTAAGAGATAGTGCTCTGATGAGGATGTCTCTGTGCTTGTTGCATTCTTATTACAGGATCATCCTTCTGTGCTTCTCCACTCACCCTTTTAGGCCTTTCTAAAAAATGCTGCCTGGCCTCTCTGAAGCAGGCTGTATACTAGTGGCATGAAATCCTGGTATTTTATTGCCTCGTTTAAGAGAGGTCCTATGATAACATTTGGACCTGGGTTTTTTTGCCCCAGCCTAAAAGATATGCTATTGTCTGCAGTTAAATATTGGAGATTCTAGGTAGTGGACCAAAAGTTTGCCCTTCAAAAGAACTGTGGAGATTAGACTTGTAGTATAAGTAGTATGCAAATAGCTTTCATACATTAGCAAGAACTACTTTGAAATATGGTTGTGTTGCCCGTTTCCCAAAATCTGCTATGATATGGTACATGCTGTAGCAAAATAGCTTGGCTAAGTAGCTCGCTGTGGAGATCCTGTCCTGGTACAAAAAGACGAGACTGTACTTATGCTTATGTTCTGTGTTCATGTAGTTTCCTATGTTAAATTTGTCGATTTGTGTTTAAAAGAAAAGTTTCTAAGCTTTGAGTAGTGTGATGTATTCATTGTGCTAATGAAGAAAATGTTGTTTGAAGTGGGAATGAGGTAGACCTGTCTGTTCTATGTAGTGATTGCATGGTTTTGTCTGTTTTAGGGAGGGGGCCTCAAGGCAGCTAAATCATCTAAAGGGAAAAAGAAGAAAGAAAGTCTGGAGGGAAAGGATGGACGAAGGAGGAAAAATGCTTCAGATTCTGGATGTGATCCTGCAATGAAGAAGCTAAAGGAGAGGGGTGAGGCAGATAGCAATGGTAGTGATGGAGGTGAGGCAAGCAGAGGTCCTTGGAAAGGAGGCTCCAATAGTGAAACAGGACTGGATCCGAGGGCCAAACAGTTGCCTTCGTTCGTTCCTCAGATTAATCGCAATATTCGCTTTGCCACTTACACCAAAGAGAATGGCCGAACACTAGTAGTCCAAGATGAGCCAGTTGGTGGAGACACACCAATACCCTTCACTCCATTTTCCTCTGTGGCTGGGCCAGCATTACTAGTTGGATCTGGATGTAAAGAGGCGGGAAAATCACTGGAACAGGTGGGCCAAGGCACCGTGACTTCTGCAACAGCAGTTACAACAACTGCTTTGACGCCAACAACTGTGAGGATCTCCGATACCAGTATGTCGGCAGTTACCGGACAGGAGAAATTGAAAACAAACCGATCGCAAACTCAGGGAGAGGTGAGTAGCTCGCAATCCAGCATATTCAAGAAAAAAAAATACATACTTGCAACGTATCTTTTGCGATATGTTCCTGTTATGAAGTGTGTTCATGGAACTAAGAAAACTGTTTCTCTGATGTATCCCTTCTGCCCCACCCCACCAAGAAAAGAGCCCTTCTATTACCTGATCCAAAGAAGGACCCAAGAGACAAGGATGCTATTTGACAGAGGAATTCTTAGAGACAGCTTTTTAGCACTCTTATCTTTATTGAGCCTTAATCTGAGAAATGCAATTTCTTACACAGTGCAGCCTTAAAGTGACTAAGCACTGCATTAATGTAATTAATTTGGTAGTGTCACATGGAAGATAACCAACTTAATATCTCTTGCTTTATGTCAAGAGATAAACATAAGAATATGCACTGAGTTGAACACTTAAGTTAAAAAAAAAAGGGGGGGGAACGAAAGAAAACTGAGGACCTATTTTGAGGACCTTTTATAGATGCCCAACTCATCTGTTGCAACTATGTGATATCTGCCAACTAGAAAAACAATTGCATCATTTACTATCTAGGGCTGAAAACAAAGAGAAGTCRTTGAAATATTTGAGAGAGGTACCTTTAGAAGCAACTTGAATAAAGAGCCATGTCCAGAAGCTAAYTGAAGATCTTTTAGTTATATGTCTGTGTTTTCAAGGGGAAAAACAGAAATGTAGAGGAGAAATCTGGTTAAATAACAAAATATAAGACTTTTTAATAACTAAATGAAGGCTTAGTTTAATAAAAGATCAAAAATGCTCACCCCACTGCTCTGAGGAGTAAAGCAGAAATCAAGAAACTCATAATCAATTGTATGAATATGAAAATGGGAGATACATTAGAGATTGCAAGGAAATTGCCAGGATGTTAAAWGGATTATTTTCATCGTTGTTTTTTGCCTTAGTTAATGGAATAGGGGAGAAGGTGAGATGTTTACCTTGGGAGAAAAATTACTAGATAGTAATGTGTAAAGGAGAAATAAAATTTTAGAAAGCAGGAGGGCTGCATAGTCACTGAGACCTCAGAAAGAACCAGAGTTCAGAGTTAGAAAGCAGCTACAAATTATATATGTGAATGGTCAAAATTATATCTGTTATCAGTGGTACTAAGGAAGAACTTTTTAATTGTGCTGAGAAACTTTGATACTACCTCTGCTCCCTCTCCCCAACCCCAAATCATTTGTTTTAAAACATTAATACTCTGGTCTCAGAATTTGTGGGTAGACCACTGATCCAGAAACTAAGCACCATTTGAAACAATATTTTCCACGGTTGGGAGTGAGGGGGAGGACCTGATGCAAATCTCTCTCTCTCTCTCTCTCTCTCTCTCTCTCTCTCTCTCTCTCTCTCTCTCTC